>NC_084794.1:272241218-272841218 GCF_963169125.1 Humulus lupulus | reverse complement strand
AAACCAAACGGAACATGGAGAACGTGCATCGATTTCACGGACCTCAACAAAGCTTGTCCGAAGGATTGTTTCCCGTTGCCCAGGATCGACCAAATGGTGGATGCTACATCTGGATATGAGATCCTAAGCTTCATGGATGCTTACTCTGGCTACAATCAGATCTCTATGCATGTGGCAGATCAGGAGCACACCCGTTTCCAAACCGACAAGGGGATATACTGCTACATCGTCATGCCCTTCGGACTGAAAAATGCTAGGGCTACCTATCAAAGGCTTGTCAATCGAATGTTCCGGGCCCAGCTAGGGCGAAACATGGAAGTCTATATCGATGACATGCTGGTGAAGTCCAAGACGTCCAGGAAGCATTCGAATGACCTGGCTGAAGCTTTCTCATTCATTCGGAAGTACAGGATGAAGCTAAATCCCAAGAAGTGCATTTCTGGCGTGGCCTCCGGGAAGTTCCTGGGCTTCATAGTGAGCTTCCGGGGAATAGAGCCCAATCCGGATAAGATCAAGGCACTGATTGATATTCCCTCTCCCCGAAAGCAGAAGGACGTGCAGAACCTGACCGAGCGGATAACCGCCTTAAGCCGTTTCGTTTCCAAAGCCACGAACAAGTGCATCCCGTTCTTTAACGTCCTTCGGGGAAGCCAGCGGTTTGAATGGTCAGTCGAGTGCGAAGAAGACTTTCAAAAATTGAAAGAACACCTGGCCCAAGCTCCAATCCTGGCCAAACCGATGGACGGGGAGCCTCTGTACCTTTATCTGGCAATGACCGAGCACGCGATCAGCGCCGCGCTGGTATGGGAGGAGGAAAGGACGTAGCTCCCGGTGTACTACGTAAGTAAGAGATTGTTGGACGCTGAGTCTCGGTATCCATTAATCGAGAAGCTGACCTTTTGCCTGCTGATGGCATCCCGGAAGCTCCGGCCTTACTTCCAGGCCCACGCCATAAAGGTCCTGACCAACCACCCCATGCAGCAAGTGTTATAGAAGCCCGAGTCATCGGGAAGACTCCTAAAGTGGGCCATGGAACTAAGTCAGTTCGATATATCCTAGGTCCCTAGAGTGTCCATCAAAGGGCAAGCCCTGGCTGACTTCATCGTTGAGTGTTCTGGGATATCTTAGGAAGACGATGATCCCGAGGTCCCCGCAGTGCCCGTATGGAAGGTCTTCGTGGACGGGGCCTCGAATGAGAATGGGTCCGGGGCCAGGATCATCTTGGTATCGCCACAAGGGCACTAGCTACAAAATTCCCTTCGTTTCCAGTTCAAGGCATCGAACAACGAAGCTGAGCACGACGCTATCTTAGCCGAGCTACGTTTGGCCCGAGAAGTAGGAGCCGCGAACCTGGAAATCTACAGCGATTCCCAGTTGGTTGTCAGGAAGATCTCGGGGTAATATCAAACTAAAGGAGAGAGAATGGCGGCTTATGTGACCCAGACGAGGGAAATACTGCAGGCAATCACAAAGCACTCAATCCGCCAGATCCCCAGAGGGCAAAATGTCTTTGTGAACACACTAGCAAAGCTGGCCACCGACACTGAAGTAGAACTGGCCGGGCTAGTCTCCTTCAATCATCTCCCCATCCCAAGTATCAAAGCCCCCACGATCCACACTGTCGACCACTCTGCGTCTTGGATGGGACCGCTTATTCGCTATCTGACAGCCGAGGATGTGCCAGCAGACACGGCTGCAACCAGGAAGCTTCAGTACCAAGTCCACCCGTATGTCATGATGGACGGAAAACTCTATCTTCGGGGGTTGTCCATGCCTTACCTCAGGTGTGTGTCCGGGACAGAGCTAAGCGCCATCATGCGTGAAGTGCACGAAGGCTTTTGCGGAGATCATACAGCCTGGCCCAGTCTATCCAGAAAGATCCTGCGCCAAGGATACTTCTGGCCGACAATGAAGAAGGATTGTATCGATTACGTCTGCAAGTTTGAACAGTTCCAGAGATACGTAAAGGTCCCGCGTGCCCCCCCGACAGAAATAACCTTGATGACTAGCCCCTGGCCCTTCGTAGTGTGGGGGATCGACCTGGTAGGAACTCTCCCGACCGGGAAGGGATGAGTGAAGTATGCCATCGTGGCCGTGGACTACTACACCAAGTGGGTTGAGGCAGATCCCATGAACACAATCACGTCGAAGAAGGCCTTGGATTTTTTCATCAACAACATAGTGTGTCAGTACGGCCTCCCCTACAAAATTGTATCTGATAACGGGAAATAGTTTGACTACGCCCACTTCACGGAATTTTGCGAGAGACATGGCATCGTCAAGAGCTTCTCCGCGGTCGCCCGGCCCCAAGTAAACGGGCAGGCAGAAGCCGTGAACAAAATCCTAAAAGGGACGCTGAAGAAAAAGCTCCAGGCCTGCAAGAGCAAATGGCCCGAAGAGCTACCCCACATGTTGTGGGCCTACCGGACGACCGAGAGGACATCAACCGGCCACACTCCTTACTCCATGGACTATGGATACGAAGCCGTCATCCCCATCGAAACGACCATCCCGTCTCACCGAAGAGACTCGTATGACCCTACCCAGAACCACGCCTTACTCGAAGAATCATTAGATCTCATCGAGGAGATCTGGGAGGAGTCGCAAGTGCAACTGAAGATGTACCAAGGAAAGATCGCACGGCATTTCAACTCAAAAGTAAAAAGCCGAAAGTTCGGAACCGGCGACTTAGTGTTGCGAAGAGTCTTCCCTGCTACTCAAGATCCGGGAGTGGGGGTTCTGGGCCCGAATTGGGAAGGGACGTACGAGATTCAACATGAAGTGTGCCCCGGGACATACCGCTTAAAGCAACTCAATGGCTCGGAAGTCCCGCGAGCTTGGAATGCGGGACATCTCCGTAAATATTATCAGTAGATAGGAGAGCGTGTTCCAATTTTGTATTTTCATTGTAAATAATGTACGTCTCACGGTGACCCCCTTTGAATAATAAAAATGGCGTGTACAAAACGTCATAAAGAAATGTTGTCAAACAGTGAGAATCTTACTTAAGTGACCCCAGACTAGTCTCCACTCACTTGCTGGAGGTATCCCGAGTATGAGCAAATACCCGGCGGGGCGCAAGATCAGGCTAGTCCCGGCCCGGATCAACGATGTCCAGGTAATACAAACCCCGCAGGACCGAGCCTACGGCCGGTCCCACCCCGGACGAATGATGTCCGCGGGTATAAATCAATGCGGACCAAGCCCAAGGCTGGTCCCACCCCGGATGAACGATGTCTGGGGGTATAATGTTAAAAGGACCGAGCCTAGGGCCGGTCCCACCCCGAACGAGCGATGTCCGGGGGTATAAAGTTAAAAGTACCAAGCCCAAGGTTTGTCCCGCCCCGGACGGACGATGTCCGGGGGTATAAATTAATGCGGACCAAGCCCAAGTCTAGTCCCACCCTGGACGAGCGAGGTCCGAGGGTATAAATTAAAGAGGACCAAGCCTAAGGCCGGTCCCACCCCGGACGAACGATGTCCGGGGGTATAAATCAATGCGGACCAAGCCCAAGGCTGGTCCCGCCCTGGAGGAATAATGTCCAAGGGTATAAAGTTAAAAGGACCATGCCTAAGGCCGGTCCCACCCCGGACGAGCGAGGTCCGGAGGTATAAGTTAAAGAGGACCGAGCCTAAGGCCGATCCCACCCCGGACGAACAATTTCTGGGGGGTATAAATCAATGCGGACCAAGCCCAAGGCTGGTCCCACCCCACTCCGAACGAGCGATGTCCGGGAGAGAGAAGCCTCCGGTATGCCCCAGAGCAAAGTCGTGGCCTACAACTGGTAAAGGGAGAACAAGCCACGTTGGCCCGGGCCGTTGGATCCGGGAATGGAAAATAGGCGGTTAGGTCTGAAAACTCGACAATCTAGTAAGTTGGTCTAGTCCAGGCCGTTGGAACCAGGACCAAACCCTCTGAATCAGTCAGACACGGTAATAAAATGAAATTTCTACTCAAGGAATAAGAAAAGAAAAATATATATACCAGAGAAAGAAATACAAAGTGTCTTAGACGCGTACGCGTCAGAAAGAGGTATTACAAAATTACAACGAAAAGATAGAGAAGAGACAAGGTAAAGATCCTAGCCTAGGCTTCATCCCTCAGGAGCTCCGCGTCTTCCTTTTCCTTGGCCTCAAACTCGGTCCTCTTCGATTCTGGATCGGGGAAGACCAGGAGGTTCATGCTCTTGTCCTTGCGCTAAGCCATGTAAATGGCCTCCTCGAAGGTGACTTCCAGCATGTCGTTCGCCTCCTCCTTCTCGCAGCGGGCCTTCTCGTGCGCCGTCTTCTCCTCGCGGAGAGAATCGTCCAGTTCACGGACCTGAGCCGTCATGGTTTGGATCTCCTCCTTGTCCTGGGCAGACTGAGCCGCGGCCGCCTCCAGAAGTTTTGCCCTCTCATTTGCCTGGTTTTCCTTTCAGGACAAAGCCTCTTCCAACCCGGACTTGATGCGGTCGAACTCCACACGGTCCGCCCGAGCCTAGGCCGCTTCCTTGGCCAGGGCCTCCTTGGCGACCTCCCTCTGGTTCACGGCCGCCTCCAGCTCCATCTTGACTGTCTCCATCTTCATGGCCAACTCGGCCACAAGATCGGCACTCCGATGGGATAGCATATCAACCTAGAACAAAGCAAAGTTAGAAGGAATCCTAATAAACAAATAAGAAGAGGGAAAGAAAAAATACAAAATGAACTTACCACGGTGGCCTGATGGAGGAGTGCCTGGGAGATAAAAAACATGTCCGGATTGGCTATTGTGGCATACCGTTTGAGTTGGAGGTTGGACATGGTGTTCCCCACCTGGTCCAACAGGTCTGCCGCTAGGGGGCCGTGTCCTGCCCAAGCTTAGGGCGGAAGCCCGTCTCGGCGGCTGGCCGATCCATGATCGGCTGAGGGGCGCTGAACGTCGCCGGACGCTCCACGAACTCGACCTGACGGCAGATTGTCAGGACCTTGTATGTTTCGTCTCTCCAGCCCCGACCATTCTCCCAGGTCCGGTTAATTAGTCGGGACTTCTCATCCTGCACAATGGCTTCCCTCTCCTCGAGTAATGTCAGACGTATGGGGAGAACCGGCGGTGCGGGAATCTCTTTCGCGGCAAGTCGGCTCTCGCCGTGCGACTCGTCGGCCAAGCTAGCCCGCCTTGTTTGAGGCATCTTCTTCCCAGTGTTGGCCTCCTCAGCGCCAGCGTCCAGGCCCCTTTTCCCAGAACTTTGGCTGGCCGCTGCACCCGTCTCCAAGTCAATCATCGGGTGTTGAGCAGAGCCGAAGACTGCAGCCGGGTCCACAGCCTGAATGGGGACCACAGCAAGGGATCCCCCGCTGGTTCGAAGTTCCGCCCCGGGCGCCTCCTTGTTGAGGTTTAGGTCCAGGCTCGCCACCTTGTTTTCCTTTCTGGCAGCTTTCCTGGCCGCCCTGTCCTTGAGGAGCTGCCTCAGTTAACTTGCGGGGGTAGACATGCAGGAGTCTCCTGCAAGAACACAAAAAAAGAGTCAGTACGACTATCCAAAAGAATCAACATCAAAATTAATAGTGACCCCGGACGAACCCTCATCTATGCCCCGGGTGCGACTCAACTCATCTAAATCGATGAGTGGACTCGGTCCCCCATATCGTCCGGGTTCAATAAATTCTCGTACTGAATGAACCCGGACAAGAACATGAGAACCTCCGAGCCTACGGGGACGGGAGAGGAAGGTCCCATCTCCCCGTTAGCCCCGAACGCAGGGCCTCGGAGTGCTAGCCTATCCCTAGCTAAGTCCCCGACTTGGGGAGCATAAGTTAAGATTAAAGGGGAGTTACCTCGCCCCGATACGCTAGCCCCGGGGGTCCCCGTGTTCGGTAGGGCATCCTCGAAGAGCTCTTCGAGCTCCTCCGAAGTGGCTGCCTCCGGCTGGGCCTGGTCCCTTTTTCGATTGGTCGCGTCGGCTCGTGTCGCCTTCTCCACCTCCGCGATGTGGTCCAAGGCCACCTGTTCCCTGATGGCGACATTCTTCTCGCACTGGATCCCCCGAAGGTTCGGGATGACAATAGTTTGGTGGGCCGCGAGCATCCCGACCAGTCGGAGGTTGTCCGTGGTGACGTAGCCTCCTACATCCAGGTCATCCGCGCTCAGCCCGGAATAGTACCTCCTCCGTTCCAGGATGAACTGGGTGAGGGAAGTCTGGGCAAAGGGTCCTGCCACCCGGAGGAACATGATGAGAAACGGAGAAAAAGAAAGAAAAAATAAAAGAAAAAAGAGGAAGAGGAACAGGGAAGCACTTACCCACTCGTTGGAAGTCCAGCAGCAGCGTGGGGTTCTTCTCCACAAGGCACCCGGACGTCATGAACCAGTAATGATAGACATCCGAGGGATGCTTCCAAGAGCTGGTGGGAGCGAGATAGTTACCTCGCGGCTTCAGTCTGTAGAAGTTGTCCAAGGTTTTGTCCTTGGCGTTGACCTGCAGCTCCATCTTGTAGAAATACAAGATTTCGGCAGGGGTCGGCTTCGCGATCTCCTTCGCGGCGCAGAACACTCGCCATCCCGTGAGCAGCTGGTATGCTTGTGGCAGAAGTTAGAACGGTGCAATCCCCACGTACGTCAAGAACCGCATGAAGTAATCGTGAAGCGGGAGTGTGGCTCCCACGCTGATATGGTCGGCGCTCCATGCCCCGAACCCTTCTACGAACGTGTGCGCCCGCTCCTCGATCATTGCCAAGTGGTTGTGGAAGAGTCCAGGAGTAGACTCTATGCCCAGGCGTTTCTCAAGGATGTACATCATCCGGTAGTTCTAGAACAGGTTGGTCAACACGTCCATCTCCCATCTGTTGCACTTGGGGGTCCGGGACCCGAAGAAGACGACAGGGGCCCTGTTGTCTTCTTCCTCGGAGTGAAGGATGACGCCCGTTGCCATAGTTGATGATCTGGGAACAAAGAAAGAAAGCCAAGCAGTCAGTACGTAAACCCAAGAAAGTCGGTTAAGGTACTGCTTGGAGTCCCCTCCGGATCGGGTCCGGGATCACCAGGGAACCACGAAACCCAGATCGGGAACGGAAAGAGGGCTACTAAGTAGGCTCCACCATCTGTCCAGGGAGCATCCGAACCCGGACGAACTCGAACCAGGCAGCCTTCCTAACAGTGCTCCTAAGTGTAATCAGATTCTAGCAGCCTAAGCATACGAATTAAAAGAACAACCTAAGTTCATATATTCATCAAGAAGGTCAAAAGGACTTACTGTGAGTCGTTGGCCGCAGAAGATGGTAGTTGTTCGACGGTAATAATGGCAGAACTTTGTTCTTGAACTGGTAAAGCCGGTTCAGTAACTCATCGATAGGGCAGACCCAGGACGTGCTCTCAGGCGGATGGGCAGATGCTGGGACTGTCGGAAATAGACGACGGGGTATAGTAAGCAGGCGATGAAGGATGTCGTCAGCGATATCGAACATGCAAAGTTTATCAGTTCTTGAAATGGCTCGAGAGTGTAAAGATGGAAAATAAGTGTCTGGGGAGTATTTATAAAGGCCCGAATTCTGGCCTCTGATCCAACGGATAGAAATCTCCCCATCGAACGGTCCAAGATCATGTAGGGGCATTTATGAGCACTCTAAAGCTGGATCCTCGCCATCTCAGATCTAACGGCCCAGGAAAGGCGAATGTCAAATGTCGCCCCATCCGACAGTACACATTAGCACAGGAGCATTAGTGAAGGACCCCCGTCTGGATGGGACGCTTCGAAATCTGTGCTGACGCACTAGCCTAGGCCTAGCAACCCTTGAGGTAGTTAGGTGACCTTTCGAGGTCAAGATCCATCCATACAGCAGTCGCCTAGCGACACGTGTTCCCTTGCCGCAAAGCAGGACTTAGGTAAACGTACCTGGACACTTGTAAATGGTCCGGGCCTAGTATGCGGCCAGCTGTACTGCCCTTTGTCACGAACCCACGATTCCAAGCAGGAATCGGGAAAGCAACCGTGGATTGTCTGGGAACAAGGCAAGCCTCCACCTAGCGGCCCCAGGCGAAGGCTTAGGGGGTAAATGTTATCCCTATTTCCTGTCGTGGGCCCGGGACGATGGTCCTGGCCCATGGGGCTGGACGTTCGGATATGGGCCTAGCCCTGGCCTGATTGGTACGGGAGTAACCAAGGGCTACGACCCAAGTGTAGTTTCGGACCCGGATGGTGTCCGGGAAGGTGATCCAGGCAGTCGCCCAGGTGATGTATGGTCAACTGGGATTATGGTTGGAGTGCATGCAGAGACGATCCCTGAGCCCGGTGAACGGTCAGGGCCTTTGGTAAACGAAGAGGGACAGAGGTAAACGAACCCAGATCAATTCCTTCCGGTTGGCAAGGAAAAGCATCCGTGACCCTGAAGCTGCCCCACGACGCGTGGGGGTTGTCCCCACTTTTCACCTGCGGAAAAGGCCACCTTGGGATTACACGCCGCTGTTTCAGACCTGCACTGCCAAGTACACTGATTGGTTTTGTCCCTTGAATCTGCCTCGTAACTCAGAGTGCCCAGACCAAAAGCACCATTTTGTTGGGCGAAATATAGCTCTTGGGCCGCCCCATTGGGCCTTATTTATTCTTGGGTCTGCGTATTTTTATCTTTTGTATTGGGCTTCCGCCAGAGAAGCCAAGAGTATCCACATTTTTGATGGGCCCGGGTCATACCTGGCCCAGACTCAATGTTCCTATGAGCCTATAAATACAGGCGATAGAGCACTGGAAAAAGGATCTCTCTTCGACTTGTATACAGTTACTCTGTCAAAAGATAGAGAGAACTTCCATTGTAAAAGACTTTCCAAGCTCTAATACAACTGACTCGTGGACTAAGGCTCATTAACGCCCCAACCACGTAGAAATCCTGTGTTAATCTTCTAAATTCCATATCTCTAATCTTAGCTAATATTCATTAGTATAGTATCTGAAAACCTCGGTAAACATTGGCCAATATAAGGGAAGAAGAAATAAAAGATTTAACCAAATGAAAAAAAATAATTTTATAACTCCATAGTCATATCATTTATTATTACTAATTCATAATATACTATGTCATATTTTTTGTGTAAAAAGAAATAATAAAATATGTATAAAACTAAATCCATTTAATGTAAAATGCTTATTGTATACCAATCACTACAAGAAAAAATGCTTTTAATAACACCAAAAATGTGTTATCAAAACATACCATAACACTTTTTGATGTGTTAAGACTGACTATGTTATCGTAGGGCAGGGTACTTTACATAACACTTTATCATTGTTATACAGATGTGTTATTATACTGTCACCAATAACACACTTTCTATGTTATTTTATTAAATAGATAAGTATTTAATTATATGTTTTATAGTCGATTATATAACACATTTCAATACTTATAAATTTGTGTTATACTACACTTTAGTATAACACATTTTTTGTGTTATATAATGAAGTTTGCATAACAAACTTCTTTACTTATAAAAAAGTGTTATTGTAATAGATATTATAACACATTTTTCGGATTATTTTAATATTTAGATAAGTTTAAATTCTCATTATATATTCATTTATATAACACTAATTTATTATATTATATTTTTATTTTTTATTTATATAATTCAAATTATCTTTCTAATATATACTACCATCATCAAATGAACTTGATTTTCAAATAACAAAAAGTAAAAACATTCAACATTGTATTAACAATCAACAAATTAGTTTAAAACATTCAACACTGACATCGACAACAAAATGTTCTTTAAGTATTCAAGTAGTCTTAAATATTCAACATATTGAAAAGTTACTACTTTCAGCACAAAATATTCTACAGCTCTCCAACACAAAGGCTTCAAAATTAAGTATCATTTTCTATTTCGCTTGTCACATCTACAAAATAAACAAAAACAGGTTTTATTGTTATTATCTAGCATTACAAATTACTTCAAAAAAAATACTATGGAAATTATTTCCAAGAGAGGACACCACATACAAAATAATGAATTCACAACTACACCAAAGCAAACAAAGAAACCAAACACTATACTTTTTTTTTTTGACAAAGGTCACATGGCCTTTTATTATACTGTAAGTATGACAAAAATATGAATTGTCACTACCTCAGGCATAATTTTTTTTTGTCAACAATAAAATAAGGGGCCAAAACATGATTAGAATGGTAAAATGAGACACTTGAAAGTTAAAAGGGCCAAAGTAAGAATGGTAGTGCATAAAAAAATAGGGGCAATGGAGACCCAAGTATATCCACAATAGCAAAAAAGCCACAGCCAACAGCAGATCATAAAAAGTTCTGTAATGCTCTTTTTTAATGGAAAATGAATGTCTATAGTATACACTTTAAAAGTCTAGGTATGCAGTATGCACCTTACAAATGAATTATTTTCTAATCCATGAACAATTTTAAAAAGCTTAATGGAAGTTTGCCTGAGAACTAATGAGACAAGATAAGGGGAAAAAACTAAATAAATAAATTCAATACCTTCCAAAAGCCTCCCCACCAAGTGCACCATTTTGGCAGCCGAACATAATTGTCCAGCCATCCAGTGGAGCCAAAACAGACAATACCCTTGCTCAGCCCAAAAAATAAGAAGCCACGTATATAATATTGTATATATGAAAAGAACTAAGTTTATAACAATTCAAAGATGATAAAACAGTACCCCAAAATAGTAAGAAATAAAACAAACAAAAACTCAAGTAACCAAATTTAAAGTAAGTATTGTTAAAAGAAAAAAAAAAACTCAAAGCAATCAAATTTATATCAGGTATAATGACAATGAGTGAGTCAAACTCTAAATTTGTGTAGAAATGCGAGTGTAGTATACATATCACAGTAGAAATAATTATCATGTCTATTTCTAGTGAGCCCAAACAACTATATAAATAATACTATAAAAATCCCTACACTGCCAAACTATCATTTACAACTTAATATCAAGATCCTGACACTATAAGAACAATGATTAAGAGTCTGACACCATAGGAATGACAAAATAAAAAAATTAAATTGTGTAAATTGAATCTCAAAGATTCCGCAATAGTGTAACAAGACATTTATAGACGAACTAAAATTTCAAATACATATTCCAGAATATAGCAATCATATATGATTCATATCAATTTTGAAATGCAGCTGAAAGTCATAACCTACCTTTCAACGCAAGAATTTTAGAATTCGGATTCATCAGTGCAGAGTCTGCAGTAATAGGCCTCCTCAGAGGTTGATTTGGCATACTCATATCGATTATAACAACACTATTCTGCAGGGACGTTTCCCTCACGCATATGTACTTATCAGATTCCATAGTGACATGCGTAAAAGTGATGAGCTTAATAATAAGTAATGTATTGTTATCTACTTCAGATAAAAATACCATCAAAAGTTGTGGGCTTCACAAACCGGTGTGTGAAACATAAAGGAAATTATATGATGAATTTGGATGAAGGAAAATTAATCTCAGTCAAACTAATTTGATTTTTCTTACCTCTTAACTCCTGCTGGTGAAGCACTATGAAGAACACCATGATGGGCCGGATTCAATGCATCTGAAACAAACTCGAGTATTATTGATCCCAGAATAATACTTGATCTTTTGCTTCTGTAAAGTGAGAATGGTATACAAATAAGGCTAACTGATATTTCTTAGTTTATCGGAAAAAATGCTCCCTACGCAGAAAAGGATAAGTTGGATGACTAAGATTACATGCAATCTTGTGAAGACAGTTAAGCAGATGACTTGAAAGTAACTTACATATATCTAATCAAGGGTTCTAACTATTATGGGAAGTTCCATTAGATCTAAGTTGCACCACCTCTTTCCCATTTTAAATGTCCAAATATAATCACATGTAACCATTATATCACCAAAACTAGCATAAATTATTGCACATAAAATGTATTGTGAAATCTAATACGTACAACTATACATCCATACATACACATATTTACACAGATTATGCTCATTATATATGATGCTCTAACAATTAAAAATATCAAGTAGGCCCTTCTCTTAAAAGAGAAAATTGAACCTGTGCTTAGTTCAATCTGAAGATCTTCCCAATGTATCCATAAGTCAATTATTTTTCTGGACCTTTTTTTTTCCTTCTGAGGTGAAGATTGAACAGCATGCGTAGTTGAAAAAGTCAATTACAAATATATTTATTTCATATCAACGTTTTGGTAGCTTGATACTACTTGGATAAAATAGAAAGTTGGAAATCATGCATACTCTCTATATAAAAGCACCAACCAATACGACTAAATTATGAAACTTTAAAAATGAAAATTGAATAAAGAGAATTATAACAGGTTATATAAACCCCCACAGAGCAATAAACAATCTTCAAAAGTTATCAACAACAAGCATACATGTGAAATAGCAATATGTTAAAATATAAATTTGGTTAGATGCAGAAAATATGAGTATTACGTACTGTCATCTACAAATTCCAGTCACGGTTCTCGCCTTTGGCATAAAGCAAACCCAAGTGAGAAAGCATGAACTGATCCTGAAGAACCTGTGGCCACAAGAATATCTGGAAGCTCTGTCGAAGGACCAAATGACAAGGAAAATATAGTCGATGGATATGACCCTCTTCGAAAACTATAAGACTACAAAGAAGGGTCTGTTAGATTTTGCTATCTTGAAATATTTTTACACTTGATTTCAGGAAGCGCCATTGAACTAATATCAAAGACACGCTTGATATACAGAAAATAATTATAATAAAAAAAAGAAAAGATAATATACTAGAGAGACATGCAATGTGAAACATGTTGAGTTATTGTAATACATGCAAAATTTTCACTTAGTTGGTACCACTGTAAAATATTAATGCACACATGCAAACACAAAAACATATACACATAGTGCTCAACTTGTAATGCACACATAAAAGAGTGCAAGGTAACAAAATTATTTGGTTTGTAGCCTAAAAATTTTACCACCCAAATGCAAATCCTCCTCGCCATCACCAGGAACAACAAACCTACGCTGCCCTGATGAAGAGACTGACTTCTGAGTTTTTTTATTTTTTTACTGGTTGGTCTACATTTTTTTCTTGAGTCCCCTAGATGGCTGGTATGAATTGGATCAAAACTAAGCTTAGAGAACATAGAAACTTTGAAAATTTCGACAACACCTAAATTATACGAGCAAACAGGGCAAACTAACCCAAACAAATTGACATGGAACCTAAAATCAATTAAAAATAAAGAGCAAAACCTTTAGTACAGTTATCAATTATGTAAATTTCTTTATTACATTGTAATAAAAAGAAGCCCAAGAAAATACCACAACCTAGGTATAAAGTAGACATGAAAACTTACATCAGCCTGAGAAAGATGATTTTAACATTCAATTTCATACAAGAATGAGTTGATTCAGATGCACAAGGACTAGTCACTTTTTCTCAAAGAAACTTTGACAATTTTATTTTTAACTCACAGTAAAAGACAGATTGACATTTGTATCCACTAAATATGGCATCTTTACTCTCTTTTTTTCAAAAAGAGAAGTACAACTATCACCGACATTTTGTTTCAGCATTTTTATAATAATATCATTTTTATTTAAGTCAACTAGTACATATAATTTTCCAAGACGACATATTAAAGAAAGAAAAATCAGTGTTATCCTATAATCATAATAGGTTATGTGGATATGGACAGGACAGAATAGAAACCAAAAAATTAAATCCAGAAACTCCTGAAAGAGAAACTGTGTAGCTACATCACTAAGGTAAGCACATTAGTTTTCAGAAAGATTTCCTAGGCGAGCAACTTCAAACTGAATAGTTAAGAAAAGGATAATCTCAAAAGGCATTATTCATTTGTCAATCATGTGCAGCCAGTAACAAAGGTAGATTCTTTTGTTAGCATAAAAGTTCACATTACAACTAGTGTGCAGCAAACTAGTAAATAACCATTGAGAAGAGAGTTTAAAGCCATAGACATTCTATAACCTACCCTTATTTCAGCAGGCATGAACATATAACGAAGAATAACAGTAGCTGGAATAGACAACTTTGCATCATCACGACCACCTGTCTTACAGATGATGGTTTAATGGTTGATGAAACAAAGAAAGAATATAACATAGTTTATAAAAAGACTACTTCCAAGTATATATCATGAGCAACTTAAAAGACGATAATATTTGACTAAAATTCAGGAAAGTCCAAAAGGCAACTCAAATTTAAGCAATTCAGCACTTATGAAAGAGAAATTAACTTGCAAGCCAATATGCACAAGGATCTGAAACACTAAAATTTGACTCTAAAACAATATTGACCAACACTCGAATTTTTTCAACAGTATCGTATCAATATTAAGAATGGAAATAGAGTGATAATGTAAATAGCATGCAATATAAGGTCACTAAACTATTAAATAGAGCATTTAAGAGTACCATAAAAAGCTTGCCCCATCCAAGCATCTTATCTTCCACCTTCTTAAGTTTCTTTTTCTTCTTGTTGTCAACTTTCTTGGAAATAAATGTATTTCCTGTGTTAAGAAAAAAATGAGATTACATTAATGAGTCACTGTAAGCCCCATAAGAACAACAAAACTAGTCATTTAAAGACATCTCAAGCAACAAAGTTCCTTTCTAAAACACTATGTTTGGTGTACAATGATGCATTATCATCGAATATAAAAGATGGAAAATGAATCATCTTCAAAGATTAACGAAAGAACTAGTCCTGGTCCAAAAATCAATCAGCAACTGTAAATTCCATCAGAAAATAAAACCAAGCAAAATCTGATAGTTACACAATGCACCCATCAGAAACTGATCACAAATTTTAAAGAAATAAAAACTAATAATGAGATAAGCACAAATCCAAACGCTTGAAGAAAGCCTAAAGGATTGACATGGTCAAAATATGGTTATATAATGTAAGCAGAATCCACAGACGACATTATAATGAATGTATGTCTTAAGCATGGAAATATATACATTTGTACAAGTACATAAAATATAATACAGTCTCATAGCATGCTAATCATGCACAGTTCACTACAGTTTCACTAATCATGCTAATAAGAAAGTACTGCCATTTCTAACTTCCTACAGCTTTAAACAAACAGCACAGCTAAAAGACTTTCAGTTGACAAACTAAAAATAACTAGGAAGCAGCCAAAATAACAAAAATATCATGGTATTCTTAGATTTGTAAAGTCTCTTAAACAAAATAACAAAAAAAAATCAACTTTAAACAACTGCATGTGTATTCTTGCTTGGAAAATGTGAAAAAAAAATCTTAAATACTTAATGAATGCCCCATGTTCTTATGCCTAAAATACCAACATAAAATCAAGTATCTCACTCTCATAAAATGCCACCTGCGAACAAGTAGCAACAAACAAAGAGTAATATGTCACAAAACAGCCAAACAAAATAAAAGAAAATGGAAAGAACATACCAAACTCAGTGAATATTTTCTTTGGCAGTTGAAGGAACTCCCAACAATGTTGCTTAACTTCTCAAAAATCATTACGAGAAGAGACCTTGGAGGAATTAGTTAAGAAAAATAAATCCATGAGAGAGGCTCACTATACCATTTGAAATAGAGATCAGAGAGAGAAACGAAATAGAGATGGAGTTAAATCTTCTTATTTGGCTAAAATGAAATTTCAAAGAAAAAGACAGTGATGTAAAACTTTTAATGACACAAGAAAGAATAAAATTTGAATTTATTTGAACATAAAACAAATTGGAAATTAATTGTTCCATACAAATCATAGAAGGACGAGAGGAAATAAACACTTACAATAATGCCCAATAATAGATCCCAACATCATAAAATCTCACAAATCAAACTATTACTACATACTATGTTATAAGTTTATAGAATCACCAGCTGCCACAAATCTAAAGCTAGTGAGCACCATGACGTGACGTGGATATCATTTAATGAACCAAAATATAATGACCAGAAAAAAATATATATAATATTCTCTCTGTACAGAATTACCCACTCATGAATGAGGGGTTTTGGAAGAGAAAATTGAAAAAAAAATGCTTAGCTTACCTTCTAAAGTTTTATCCTTTTTAGCCCTTAATCTTTTTCTCTACAAATCTCTCGCTCAGTCATCTTTACATATATCATTCAAAGCTTTAAAGTAGTATAAATCTACATAGAGAAGATAGGGAAGGTTAATTTTTCAAATTAGGGGAGAGAAGAAAACAAAGGTTGTGATGGAGATGGAGGTGGAGTTGTACGATGGAGGCTAATTGTCAAAGTGACTTGAGCGGAGAGAAAAGAATGAGGTGAAAGAAAGAAAAATTGGATTTGGGCAAAAAGTATAACACATTTTTTCATTTTCCGCTTAAAATGTTTTGTCCTGCCTATAATTTTCAGAAATCTAATTTTACCTCTTTTTAATCTTCCTTATTATAATACTTTTTGAAAAAGCTAATATTCATTTGTTGTGGAAAGGGAGATTTGTTGTAGTCGAGGCAAGTTTGTTAAGAAAAAAAGCCAATTTCATTAGAAGGAAAAAGCTAAGTTTACTGAGCAAGTGATACTACTACATACCTGCTGTGTCTTTGAACTGCATTCAATATGAGCAGGTGTTCCAATAAGCTTTCGCAGTTCCTCCCCCTAAATGTGATACAAAGGTCAATGTAAAGAAGGTAAAAAAAAGTGAAATTATGTAATCCATTAGAGCATGTAAGGAGTGAATTTTCACCTGAGCTGTAGTAATTGGCACGACACCAGGATGGTCTATAAAGAACTGCTTATCTTCTCGAAGGTCTAGCTCGTCAAAATCAAAAGGAAAGGGAAAAAATGAAAAAAGGGTTTATTCTTGTTCATGCTATTATCAGAAGTTCCATCAACTAAACAATATGGTACTTAATAAACAAGAATAATTGGGACACTGGGTGCATAATGCTTCAATTCTGGAATCCACTGGAGAAGAAACATAAAAAATGTGATGGGAGACATCAGGGCATTAATGGGATTACCAACTCCAAATGAATGTTATAATAAATTGTAACAATCCATACAAAAACAAATCCTAACCTTCTTGGAAACATTTTCATAGCTATCTTTTCTAATGAGAGAGAATGCCAGTATAAAAACATCTGGCCCACGATAAATCAAGGGTCTTAACCTATTATAGTCCTCCTGTCCTGTTCCACAGTAACAAATTCAGACCCAGAAAAGAAAATTTGTATAACACAACTGCTTAAATTAAATTTTAATCATGCATAGTTACCGGATGTATCCCATAATCCCAAGTTAACAGTGCTTCCATTCACAACAACATTTGCACTGAAATTGTCCAAAACAGTTGGCACGTAATCTTGTTTTCCACCAAAGAAAAAAATGAATATGATTTCAATTGCAGAACAAACCCAGAATTCGTCTTCCAGAACTTACAAATCAAAAAGGAAACCACCCTAATTTTTTTGGAAATTTAAGAGTAGGGGATTGAAAACCCATAATCTTACCAACTAGCAGCACATCAATACAATTAAAAACAGTCTCAATGGTTACAAAACCACAATCTAAATTTTGGTCATTGGACAAAATGATATGCAATCGCATATCAGATATCTTTCCAAAGAAAGAGTAAACAACTAAAACCAAACAATTTTAGAAAGGGGACCAAAAACACATTCGAAGCTTTAGTTTATTTCTTGCAATTAAGGAAAGAAATTTAAACAGCCAAAAAAAGAAAGAAAAAAAGAAAATCCATGAAAGAATAAAGAAAACGATTAAAAGGGGTTGAATTTTCTCGAGCATTCTTTCCCATTACAATTCAAACCGAAGAACAAAAACTCAAACATGAGTAGTGTACGCCCTGTTTTTCCCACGGGCTGATTAGCAGGCCGAGCTTCGGACTAATCATGGTTGGTCCATAAACATCCCCCAGGTCGAAGCTCCTGTCTTAAGGTCGTACCCCCTTTAGCTCGAGGAATCCTCAAGGACTAGCCAAGACTCCCAAGACTGGAGCAAGGAGTCGGAAGGCCGAAGATCGGGTCAGATGCACAGCTCGTGGTACGAGCTAGGCATGGAGGCTATGACCCCTTGTAAAGTCAACACACGTAAGATAAACGTGCATATATCTGACATCACGTGTCCGATATCTCCCTGACTTCTCAGACACGCTGCAGGAGCGTGCGTGTTCAGACACCCACGGCTGGGTTGGGCCGTGCGGCCCATTATCTCCTTACCTATCGATTTGACCATACTTATGTGTCAGGTTTAGGAATTAATCATGAATGTCACAGAGTTGATATGACAAATAAGAAGGTCATGGGATGACCTCCTTACCAACTTCCAGGTGCCTTCTCCTATAAATATGGAGACCCTGGGAGTTGATAAGGGTTGGAACAAATAGTCTCTGGAGAGATATACGTTGTAACCAAATACCCTGAATATATCAATAATATTGACTAGTGGAGTAGAAGGATTTTAACCTTTGAACCACTCAAAAACGTGTCTTGAGTCACCTATTTCATTCACTAAGATCTTACATCTGTTACGGTTCTACATTCGTCACTAATCCCTTCTTCTCTTTCTCTTAATTACCTGTTGGCGAAGAACCGCGTCAACAAGTAGAATAGCAAGCGAAGAAGGAAACCGAAGAGCGAAAACAAAAGGCATACCCAAAATAAAGGCCTTTACTCAAATTCACAATGCACAAATCTAAGCCTAAAGAAAACCCTAAACATTGTGTCGATTCCCAAATCAATTTCTGAGTATGAAAAATTGAACAACTATGAGAATAGAAATTTTAAATTAAGATGAAAAAGGGAATTGAAATGAACCAGATGCAATAGCCATGGTTTCTCTTCCGAAAAAAGTATCGAGCTTGAAGGTAGCTAAGAATTCGGGTTGATGATTTATGAGCTTTTACAATTAAAGAGGTTGATTCGTAAAATATGGGACAAACGAAGGCGTCGTCGAGTTCAGAGTGAAAATGAGAGTCAAAGAAGCCGATGAGGCAAAGCCGAAGATAAGTCGCATCTCTGCCACTGCCGACGAACCAGAACTCCTATATCGCCTTCGAATGTGGTGTTGCCTTCTCATTTTTCTTTGAATGAAATGGGATTTGTCTTTCGTGAAGGGGAGTGAGAGACCGAGAGAGATAGGTCTCAGAGAAAGATGAAGTATGTAGAGAAAATGAAATAAAATGATAAATAAATATTTTATATACTTGGCGGAAAAATAAATGAAAAAGTAAACATATATGGCCCCTAAAACTTTAGTGAACTCGCCTTATAATTTTAACACATGTAGCATAATACTTTTTCATTACTGTTATAATTTAATGTTGTAGTAGTCCTATTTTGTTGTAGTGAATTAAAAATAACAAATTGTGAAATATAAGTTGTATACTAAATAAATACAAAATAAAATTTTATTTTTATATTGAAATAATTATATTTCAGCCCCTTCCATAAACAACAAGTTAGGCAGGTCTTTGAGTAAGACATTTGAAGCTAATACCTAAGTGATTTTGACTATTAAGATTTTCATATTAATATTTTGTTCACTGTAAAGGAGATTGGTTGGAGTTTCGTTAATGATCATGTGTTCAACTTATTAACCAATGGAACATTCTAATAAGATAGGGACCCTAAAAAGAATTAATGCCACACAACACCAATTCTTACAACATAATATATCAAAAAATTTAGTGATGAATTCAAGGCCATTGTCAATTCTTAAAACTTTTACTTTTTTATTATATTGATTTTCAACTTCAGTTTTCCACAATTTAAATTTGTTTACATTCATCTTTTGTTTTCAATAGATAAACTCAAACATATCTAGTGAAGTCATCTCTATTGATAAGAAATAGTAATTACCTGAGTGAGTTCCAATATAGCTTGATCCCTACAAGTCAGCATGTATATACCCCAATGGTCTCTTTTAGTTGTGTGCTGCAGCCATGAATTTGAATCTATGATGCTTTCCCATGATACATGCTTGACAGAAAGGTAATTAACATGTTTTGAGATCTCCCACGATTTAGCATCCTCACTGTTGCATCGAAGTGCTTGACAGCCACCTTTCCAATGCCTTCTTAGTTCATTAATTTCCTTCTCTTTATTTAGCTCCAATTATTTTGATTTAATAGCTCCAAGCACATCTTCAAAAGTGAGGTGATCCCTACCATATTTGAAGACTGACTTCACCTCTTCACATGTAGCTTGTAATGATCGAAGTAGAATCACTTCCTGGGTTTGTTAAAAGAATCTAAATTTTCATCTAAACATAAATATGGAGCCATCTTAAAACCATACAACATCTCTAACAGATTAAGTTTGTTAGTTAATGAAGGTTCACATAAATTTATTCAAGTTTCTTCCATATCTCTTTTGCAGCGTTCAACCGTTGAACTTTCCTTCCAACATTATTGGATGGATACATAATAATTGTGTGGGATGAATCTTCAACTCCATATCTTCAATGTCTTCTGGTTAAAACTTTTCAGAAAGCACCTTCTGATCACCAAGAACCTTTGCAATCTTTTGACCTCCAAGAATTCCCTTCAGCCTTTCTCTCCACAGACCAAAATCTATTGTTCCATTCAACTTTGTCGAGCCTGTCATTGCTATCTTGATTGATTCTCAGGTGAACCTTCAAACTCCCTTTGTTGATTAGAATCGAATGTGGCTCTGATTTGTTGGAAAACAACAACAAGATTCCCCTTCAATCAAGTTAAATACAGCCAAGAACAACAAACAAAACACGACCAACTTCATTCTAACAACACCAAAAATTATCCCATTTTGGTTCAAAAAGTGATCCTACATCTAGTTGAGCATAATTATCAAGATCCAATATTAGATACAGTAGCAATATACACCCTCTCACAGTAAAAACCTTCATCAATCTTCCTCACAGTACAAGAATCTCTCTTCTATATTTCCCTTACACCCGATTACACCCTGGTTCTCACTTTCTCTCAATCACAGTAATTGTAATGCCCCAAATTTCCTAATAAGGTTTAGGACCTTGATTAGGAGGCCGGGAGGGCCATAATTGATTTATTATAGTATTTAATGATTATATGCATGTTTACGTGAATTATATTATTATATGATGGTGAATGCATGCATATGGGCTCATATGTTAATTATGAGGGTAATTTGGTAATTTGGCCACTGTGGGCGTAATTGTATATTTTGGGTGCATGATTGTGATTAATTAATATAGTCACACTAAAAGGTGGATTGGTTCGAGCTAATCGACATGAGACGATCATGAGATGTAAGTGTTCGGTCTAGTCATAACGGGTTTAAGTTCGGGGCTCGGGGTGAGTCTCGGGGTGAATTTAATGATTAGAGCGTTACCGGGGATTTTAGGGTAACGGGATATGAATTATTGGAATTTGAGGATATTGAGAATAGCGGGAATTAGAGAGCGTTAATTATAATTAACGAGATAAACGGGAAAGGACGGTTTTACCCTCGGATGCTTTTAGAGGGGTTTATTTGGCTTAGGGGTATTTTGGTCTTTTGACCCTAAGGATATATATGACATAAAGAGCTGTAGATTGATACTAAAACAGAGCCTATCCTTTCTTTTTCCCTTCCATCCCGTACAAACTTCCTCCCTCACCTTTCTTTGAATTTTGAGAGCTCAAATGGAGGTGTTGAGCTAGGGGATTAAAGGTGGCAGCTAGGGAACCTATAACAACCATCAAAGGGGATTCAAAGCTGTGTTTGAGGTGAGTTTTAGCCTTTGAACTCAGGTGTGCTCTGTTTTTTTGAGTTAAGTTTTGCGTTTCTTAAGTTTTTAAGCTTAGGATTGGACTTTGTGAATTGTTGAGTTTTTGGTTGGTTTGAGCTCCAGGTTTTGGACCATTGAGAAGTTTGGTAACATTGATTTGATGATTTGGAGATGTTTAGATGGGTTCTTGGAAGGTTTTAGAGGTGGAAAAACGAAGAAAAATGGCCGGTGCGAAGTTGGGTCGCGGCCCTGTTCTTGGGCGCCGCGGCCCTAGCTTGAAGAAGGTGGTGGAGGCTCTGTCAGGGGGGCGCGCCGCGGCATGGTCCATGTAGGGCCGCGGCCCTTAAGGGAAAAAAAATACTAAATGGTGGTTTTGTGATGGGAACTTAACTCTAAGGGCCTAGGATCGAACCTACTACCTAGTTGAGTGGGATTTTATATTCCGGAGGCTTGGGTTGGGTTTGGAAGTATTTAATTACTCATTTTGATGAGGTTTTATATTTGGTTATGACTAGGTGACCGCTAATGGACTGGAAGTTGATCGTTCTCAAGGGTCATTCTTTTAATCGTTCTAGCTCGACTTTGAGGTAAGAAAACTGCACCCTGTGTATATGTGACATGCATGGCTGTTATTGGTGCGTGTTGGTTGATTATTGAGTATGACATGCATGGCTATTATGATGCATGTTGGTTGATTATTGAGTCTGACATGCATGGCTATTATGATGCATGTTGGTTGATTATTGAGTATGACATGCATGGCTATTCTTGATGCATGTTGGTTGGTTATTAAGCGTTGCAAGCATGGCTGGTATTGATGCATGTTGATTGCAGGATATATTGCATATGATGCATGAGAAACATGTGATTAGGACATGCTTTGTATACTGGGTATGATATTGTTCAGAGCTTGAACCTCTATGTTTATGCATAGTCCTAATTGTACTAATACATGTTAAGTAAGCATGTTGAATGCCTTGTTTATGGATAATAGACATGTGATATATGTTTGGCAGCATGGCTTACTTGTGTATGGAGCTGACTTATTAGTCAGAATCGACAATGGTGTCAGATCCTTCTATGAAGCTATAACTTATTAGTTAAGTTCACCACGGGCTAAGCACTGGTCGTGTTTCACCGACCCAAGGGTCAGAAGTGGCAGTGCGTTGTGAACACCGGGCCAAATAAAGATTGGATCCAATCAATGTCGGCATTGAATGACTCATATGGGGTATTAATGCTGGACCGACCGGAAGGTCAATGAGAACTATAAGTGCTTGCCTGGTCTACGACCAGATGACTATAGCCAAGGTATATGACCCCGGTGACCGTTTGTCACATGGCTAAGGGACGTTGTCCATAGTTTCGACTCTAGAGTCGTGAGGAAGGTTATGTTGGTGACTAATCACCTTGCACCTGACCTAATCAAACTTAAGAAAGAATCACCTATCAGTTAAGCCCTGGTGACCCTATCGTCACATGGCTAGAGGGAGCGATGCTCAATATTGTGACTTTTGGCTATTGTCACCTATCTGTATGGACTGTTGGTTCCAAATGGCAACTGTGGTTATTGTTGATACTATATCATGTTATACTGTGTTTTCTTGCTGGGCTTCGGCTCACGGGTGCGACGTGGTGCAGGTAAAGGCAAGAGGAAGCTGGACCATCCTTGAGTTGAAGAGCTTAGGTGATGATGTGTACATATGCAGCTGCTCGTCCGCCACGGCCGAGGTTTAAAGTGGAACTAGGGTTGAACCCTATTTTTCCGCTTAGAACGGCCTGTTGTAAATATTTTCTGTAATAAACTCAGAAACTTTATTTTCGTGATCCCAATGTATAAATTAAACGTTCTAGTGAAACGTTACATCTTAACTGAAGTTTTAATCCCTAAACCGCTAATCATACTTAGTTCACGATTTTGGCCAAATGACTCGGTTAGCGAGTTTAGCACTGTTTACAAGGCACACCGTAACGGTCCCTGGGGTTTGGGGCGTTACAGTAATGAGAACCCAATTTCTCTCAAGCTTTTTTTCTGTGAGAGTGAAAATATATCGTGTATATTATTACATTAACAAAATAGTTAGTTATATATATATGTGTGTGTAGACCTGACTTTTTAAGCTACGTAAATAACTGAGTCTGAATTTGTTATAACCAAATTAGTTGAGACTTGGGAGAATTAATTTCCACAAAAACAATTTTGCATATTCCAAGCACTCTCAGCTCAAATTTTATCACATAATGGTACTCTTTTTATGAATTATTGTTGTTAGATACAATTTTCATTGTTGTTTGATACACTTTGATTTTGCACGAACCTCTTTGTTGCCTTTTAACTACTCTCACCAAAGAAATTGAACTTTGTAGTTTGCATAATTAAGAACAGTAAACCAGGACCTTCTTCCATCAATATGAAATTTTAGCAACACTAGAGATTATTTTGAGTCCACCTTATATGATTCAGATAGAAAATATTAGATGTCATTGTTGGACTAATGTGGCCTAGTTAATTTTAGAAAATGCAACTTTAATTAAAAAAAAATGTTGTTTGTGTACTATTATTATACATTTAATTAGTGTACTAATTTTACAATTTGGTTGGATAAATTAAAAACAAAGATCATATAATATTTGTTTAAAAAAAATCAAATAGTTTTCAAATTCAGCTGAAGCAAATACATTTTCTGGTTGATATATGGTTGTCGCTTATTTCTCAAATGTCATACCTTATAATTCTCGTGGAGGACCAGTTTCCGGGCCGGATCACCTACCGAGGAACGTCGACACTCCAGAAGTTGAATGACATGTTTAACGAACATAATCTTCTTGAGAGGGCTAACAAGTCAGTATTTAAGCAGTTTTTCACAGCGCCACAATTCAAATTTTCAGGGACACTGATACATGGGCTGCTTATGAGAAAGATACCCTCAAACAAGGTGCATGAGGTAGAATTATGTATCAGTTGTGAGCAACTCCGGTTCGGGACAATGGAGTTTGCAATGATCACTGGGTTGTCTTTCGAAACACCAAACACTAAGAAATATGAGAAGCTTACTTTGAAAAGTGGAAGATTAGTGGAGTTGTACTTCGAAGGCGCTAGCGGAATTTTGTCAAGAAATTTGGAGGAGGTCTTTAAGGCTTGCAAAGATGTAGAAGACACCTGGAAACTCGGAGTATGTTTTCTAGTTGACAGCGTCCTATATGGAAATGAGCTTGTCGCCGCAATCGAAAAGGACTTGTTGCTAGTTGTAGAAGATCTTGATTTTTTCTATAACTACCCTTGGGGGCATAAATCGTTTGAAAATACTTTAGGTTCATATGGCAAGGACATGAGAAAACAAAGAGCTAAGTATTTGGAGAAGGTTGTGGAAAGTACAATGAATCTGAAGCCATGTAAAGGCCAACAAATTCATGCTCAGTACACATTATACGGATTTGCACCAGCAATTCAGTACTGGGCTTATGAGGCAATACGTGAGGTAGGATTGGAATGTGAAACATTAATTAGCAAGGATATTCCAAGAATGGTGCGATGGAAAAGCGAGAAGATTTTCACTGCCGTAGATGTGGCCAACATGCTGAACAAAGATAAGGTAAGCGTTCTATTGCGATCTTTCCACTTTCTAAGACATTTTATTTTTTTACATGAAATTCCATTAATTGTAGTCTTTTTATGCTTGTTCCACCTTTTATACCCCTGTTGTTGTACTTTGAAGCCTACACCGGAGGAGAGACCACAGTTAGCAAAGGTAACAGGAGTCCAACACATGGACACCTCCCACCTACGTAAGCTCGGGGGAATAGATCAATGTATGGGTCGAACACTCATGGAACACGAGATAATGGAGGATGCTTGGCTTGTTCGCATTGCTGGGGATGATGAAATGATGGAAGATGATTTCACACAACAAAACCAGGAATCTCAAACATACTTTCATGGCTTATCGGAAATGGTGAAAGACTTTGCTGAGGTTAAGGCAATGCAATTGGACTTAAAGGCTCAAGCTGCCAACCTATTAAGTGGACAGAGGAATATGCAGAATCGCCAAAAAGAGGCAATGGATAAGCTCGACAATCCACTTTTATTGGTGCGAGAGTCTGTTGGGGAACGATTGGATAGGGAAGACAGCTTGCCTGACACTATTCTTAAACCATATGAAGGTGATGATGTGGCGACAAATAGTGAGACTCATGCTAAAGGCCACGCTGAACATGATCATGATGATGTCCCTAATGTTCATTTTATTTACGAAGGAACAATTATGACACACATGTTCCATCTAGTGAAATATTGAAATCATGTTCGAACTACTAATTTTCTAGATTAACGTTTGAGTTCTCTCAAATTTATATCAAATTGGAAAATAAAATTTCTCATTGCCAAAACAATCACCCCCTCAGAATTTGTGTGTGGTTTGGATGAAACAAAATTATATTTCTAAATTTAAATGTCAATTCAACTGAGAAATACAACCTGCTAATAAATTCGACTGACATCTAGATCCATCCAGATTATCCAAAAGTAAGAAAAGAAATATCAAATAACTTCTAATTTCGAAGACAATTTTTTTTCATTACTTGTTCTAATCAAATGATTACAGAATAATTTATTTATTATATTTTTACCAAATACAAATAGAATGGTCTAGTTTAAGGCCACAATTGTAGTGGCTTCTCCTACTAGATTTAAATCAATAGATAATAGTTTAAATAGAAAAAAATTATTGGATATATAGTAAGTTTGAATATTAATTTGGAAATATACTTTTTTTAGAGAAATTAATTTAGTACTTAATTATTTCACATTAACTCAGTATACAAACATATCTACTTCGTACTAGCCAAATTTAGAGTTTGCGATCTACAATGTCGATTGTAGAGAAATGTATCTGGACCTAATAAATAAAAATGCCTCTTAAAAAACTTAAACTAGTTCTCCTTTACAATTCCTCAACCCCTTCTAACTTGATATAATACATCAGGGAGAAGGAAAAGTGGGCATGGCTAATACCAAAAAACATAGATGGTTTGATTAACTATTCCTCATACTTAATTCTCTTCAGTCTACCACTAGTCCTTGTTGGTACTGGACGTGTGGGAATTGAGTTCTTCGACTTCAGCTTCTTCGTTGAAAATCTTGGGCCCGAAGAGGTCTTCACAGGGCTACCTACGGGTAGAGGAGTCTGTTCCATGTAGTATTTTGCTTTGTCAATGAAAACAATCGCCCTCACCTCGTTTCGATCATGTGTTACAAGCCGACATGCTATCTTCAGCTGCTCATCCACTGGAGCAAACTGCAACGATACATTGATTAAAATGGTTAATTTCAGTGTTAACACACAGGTAGATGAATAATTAATTTTAACAACTACATATCAGAGACACGGATTCCTCCCGTTTGAAGGACTCCATAAACTTCATGACATATACTCCATAATCATGCCCATTTCCTGCTGGGGTGTACCGATGTTTATTGAAACCTTGAAGTTGGAGAATTGGAAGTCATTTTGTTTATGTTGCTTTATCTCGGACTTGAAAAGGGGATCAAGAGTACTTAGCTGAAGTGAAAAATGTTTAGTAGTCATGAAAAATTAAAAAAAAAACCCTTATAAGGAATAACAATGACAAGGGTGTTTGGGCATATTCTCACCATCTCTTTTGTGGCTTTCGTGCTTATGGTTTTGCTCCTGGCAACAACAAGGGGGTCCCAAATATCAACACACCTATTGATTATATTCACCACGACTAGGAACCAATGATTGAAAATCTCAGTGACCAACACGGGTACAAGCATCTAAGAATACATCAAAATTAGATGATAGTGAGGTGTTCATTAGATTATCACCACTTCAGCAGAAGGGATATTGTTAACTTTAAAAAATAAATTTTATTTAAGGGTTAGGCTTAATACAGACCAGTTCACATAAGGAAAACTGCCCAAAGTGGAAATTAGCCCATTGTTGGCTTACGGCGTAATCTTCCACTGGCCTCCCTTTCCCCAAGTATGCCTCCTATTATATTCATGATGTTTGTCAAATTGCCTCATACAACACAAAATAGTAAACATAAAATGTGGGTTGAATTAGCGGTTATGGACTTTAAGTGAATTACCGATATTTGAGTGGGCATATACCAAATGGAAGTCGTTTCAGGAACCTCTTGTCGCTGCCTTTCCTCATGTGTCAACACTCGGGAAAATCAAGTAATGATCTAAAATCAAGAAACCACAATGTAAATGTTAATGATCAAAGTAATGACATCGAAAATATAAAATCTACATGCAGTAACGACTTACATCACCATAAATGTCTCTTCTAGGAATCAAGGTGCACATGGAGCTCCTGAACAGTTCCATCTTTCCAAACTTCACCAGAGTGTAGCTGAAATGAACGAGACAAAGAAAAAATAAAGGCACATTATTAATACACCGCTGGATGGTATTTAAATTTATTTTATCAACTGAAATGGTATTACACTCAATTACAGGATTCCATACCTCCACTTCAAGTATGGGCTGAACATCCATTTCGCAAGCTTCATCACCTTAAGCAGGACTGACACATCTAGGTGAAAAGAGCCCACCACCTTTCCCCCCGAATTAGAGAAAACTTCAATGGCTTTCTCACCGTAAAGACCTAGTAATTTTTTTTTTGGGACTTTGATTTTGTGGGGCTCCTATCCCCGTCAAAATCGATGTGCGTAAGATCATGCACTACCCTCTCAGTTGCAGGTTCGGTGTTCTCTATATCACTTTTTTTCTCACTAAATCCATGCTTCTCTTTTTTTATACACTCAAAATTCTTTCGTCTTTTTCCAACACTTTGCACCTCACACTCCATTGTCGACTTTGAATCTTTAACTGCAGCAACCCTAATGATATCCTCAATAGTCTGTTTTTTTGTACGTTCTTCAACCAGGCTAGTTGTAATGGATAAAGTTATTTCACTCAGCTTTTGTTCTAAATCCTTCTACATTGAATCCAAAGCCACTTGGACTTTCGCAGATGTTTCTTGTGGTAAAGTGAGTATGATTTTTCTCACTTCTGTCAACTCACTCATGAATGTGCCAAAGTCCTACTTCAAAGCGCCCACATCCTGCCTTACACCATCTACAACCTACCTTAGATTGTCAACATACTGCATTGTCCCGTCATCAGCTACAGCAACAGGGGGGGGGGGGGGGGACTTAGAGGTACCAACAGCTACGGTCCTGACCCCCTTAGCAAGCGGGATCTGCAAAAATAAAACAAAAATAAATGGATCTTGAGCAATAACTACATAATTTTTTGGCATAATCAAGATTAGCACATCAAACAAACATTTCACTGAACTAAAGAAAGGAAAAAAAACAATTACATTGTTCGATTGGAATCCTCTAGATTGTTGAAGCCAGTTCTTCACTCGTTTCACTTGGATGTCCATCCAGAAATCTATGCAAGGAATGGTTCGATCAATGTAATCGGAGTCAACATGATCGAAATAGAAGAGCTACACCAGAAAATAGTAAACAAAAAATGTAATTTTCTATACACTGGCTGTGATTAAATTTAGTCATAAATTTAACAATTAAAAGACAAATAAGATACCTAGAGAAAGATTAAGCATCTGGACAAGTATCTGTACCCGCCCACTTGGAACTTCCTGATGGACTCCATAAGGAACCGCACGCAGAATGTGGCCCAGTCTTTCAATGCTATGGAATTAACATCATGCAACACCTTCATGTAGGAAGCACTAACTTTATTTCTGGCCATTGGACACAGGATACTGCCGATGCATGCCAGGGAAAATCTTGCAATGAAGAGGTCGTCGGCGTCTTGTGACTCATTCAGGTCTTTCTCCAGCTTCCTCATGCAAACACTGCATTCTTTTCCCACAACAGCATTCACCAAATCTGTTTTAGGAAGTGGGCTGGTCATTTTAATCTTTATTCCCCCATCTTTTATATTCATCACCTTTTCAAAGGCAGCAACATTTATGTAGAACTCCTTTCCATATATGCATAACTTGTTATCGGTCATGTCAACGTTCTTAACCAACCATTGAATTATGCTACTATTAGTGCTCGGACGATCAATCCTCATTAGAGAATCGAATCCTGTGATTTTAGCCACCTTCTTTTGGTCTGGCGACATGACTTACAAGATTCGACCAATTCTCTCGAATGAGCACCAGGTGATGATGTCCCCAGCCTTTGATATTCCCTCATCCCCCAATGTTGCATCAAGAGTTTTTTCTCTTACTTTTTCGACCTGATCATTCTTCGAGGTGGTTTTTTTTATCGGGGGGGGGGGGGGGTAACGGGGCATCTTTCTCAGTTGGATACAATAGATGGAACATGTCTCTGTAAAAACTTGTTCAATCTTATTTAATGGTGTAGAGTCTGCTTGGATGCGGCCCCAAAATAGTAGCTATCAAAATAGAAATCAATTTATGATGTTAATATTCTTCACAACAACCTATAAACAACATACATAATCTGTTTTAACAAATTTGAACACTTATCAAATTCAAAATTAAATTACAAGTTCAAATATTTATGAAAAAAAATTGGTCTTTGAATTAAAAAATTGCTTCACAACCCGATTTAAACCACAAATCTAGAAGACCATCAAGAATAATCGACTATGATCTAGATAGCACATTACAAAAAATTAAATAAATCGTGCGGACTAATAGCTACGCTAGATAAAAAATGTACATAAAAAGGGTACAAAACACTTTTCCCTCACAAACAATTCTCCATCTAAGAATACGATCCAATATCGAAATCTATATTCCAACTGTACCAATTAAAAAAATGAACAAGTCTCATCTCTTACTATGATTAGTCTCATGCAAAATACATTTTTAACCTCCAAGTTTCCAGACAAAATCCAAAATTAACAATAATTCTACTCTTACTAGTTTAGAAGAAAAAATGTTCCCTTAAGAGTCAGAAAGTGGTTTATTTCCATGTCTAGGACAGTTAATGGAAATTAACTCGTGGATTTCTCTACCACTCAACATGTACACTCTAAAGTAGCATGGAAAAATAAAAGTGACATTCACTGATCTTACAATATTGATCTCTGGAAAATAACAACATATGCTTAGTTAAATATTGGTTAACTTTGGCTTCCTATAAGTGTCCATCAAATGAGTTTCAAGTCTTAGCTATTCATTTTTCATGTATAGGTATTAGTTTATTCAATAGTTGTTTCATTGTTTCATGGCAAGAAATTAAGGTTCATATTGCACTAGGATACCAACTTGGAAAGACATTGATAGCTACTGATCATGGGTTACAAGGGCTTAACCAGGTTTAGGTGAAGTGTTTTAATGCAGTAAATTAGCAACCAACAAAAAGTTGTCGAGAGTGGCTTTACTTGTTACTAATAGTGTAACACCCTCACTTATTTTAATTAAAACCATATTTGAGGTGTTACGTTTTAAAACTATATCATAATTTATTTCTACGGAAGTCTGGACATTTTTATTTTTATTTTTTTTAACTTGAAAACTTATTTCACATTATTTACATTAAACATAAAGTGTGTCTCAAACATATTATACATAAGTATTAAATAACCCAATTTATTTTCAAAACATAACTTCACACTTTATTACAAACATCTCACTGATAACTGAAATAACCCACAAAAAGGTCGATGTGTTCATATGTACAAATCAGGGTCAGGACCATGCTTCAGTTCTCCTCATATCATTCACATATTTCTTTCTCTACCTGCAACACAAGACAACTGTGAGCCTAAAGCTCAGTAAGCAAAGTAATGCGTGCAATGCTAATGATTATCCAATATCAATGGTCATACACAACTTCTTTTTAAATTTTGGGCCCCTTAATATTGTGCACACTGTTTGAATTGGTCAATGCCTGCAGGGCTTGTTACACATACAATATAAAATCCCATGGGTTCTCCTCCGGCTAGCCATCACCACAGTAGGGCACATTAAAAACCTTATTCCATCGTTGCCCCGTCAGGCTCAAGAGTTAAGGCGGCCACACACTGTGGTGTCAATACATATAACAATAACTCATATGGAGGAGAAATAAAAACGGAAATATGGCAAACAATATAATTGGTTCACTAAACCTAGCCCAAATTATTGGGCAGCCACTATAAGCCTACTATAGGCCTCCGTTTACACTTATTAACACTTTCATTTGCCTTTTCAAAACAGTGGCACTGAACTTAAACTTCTTATTACAACTTTCTTTTATGTTGCACAAAACTTGCAAAGGCATCATATAATTAATCATCATAATATCATGCATGGTCTTATATCATATAATAATTTACCATATCACTATTATGCCATGCATACAAATTTATGATGAAGTGTCACTGTATGTTAATACCACTTACTCACAAAATATTCATATAATGCATACTTTCACATAACACATAATTCTTGTGTTGCAGTTGAGTACTTTACTTACCTTTTGTCCAAAATATAGTTCACCGTGTAACAAGTGGTGTCTTAGGTATTGATGTGCTTATCCTGACAATGGCATGGATTTCTCATCATAATGAAGGCAGTAAGACATTGAACTCTCATTTAAAAATACCCATAAAACATCATATCAAATTTCATACCCAAAACATGCCTAAAATGCCTTAAACCACCTAGATCGAGCATTAGATTTATCTTAGACATTTGGAGAAATTTTGACAGAGTTTCCCCTTAATTTTAGCTATCCTCAAATATCAAAATCAACCAATAATCAACATCAAATAACCTACCATAACCATATATCCCAAATACCAACATGATTCATCATAATGTTATCATATACCGATTTTGATAAAATTCTTATCTCCTAGATCATCACCCAAATTAAATGAGTCTCCACATATATTCAAACATTTATAAACATATATACTCTCTTATAAACTCAATCAAATAACCAAAAAATCATCTTGTACTCCAAGAACCCCAAAAACCTCATAAAACACAAAATTTCACTTACCGAGCAACTTTTCGGCGAAGACAATCTCTTCAAGCTTTTATAAACCTCAAACCACTTGGAAACCCCAAGAAATATCTTAAAAAGGATAAAACACCATATATAAGCTCTCAGAAAAATTCAAAAACATAGTTTAACTTCCAAGTACAAGAACTTACCATAAAAAGGCTAGAACTAAGCTTAATCTACTTCTTTGGCTTTGATTTCACTTGGATCTCCTTAGAATTTCTTCAAACCAGCCAAGAAATGGTTTTTGGTTTTCTTTTCTCTCTGTTTTTCAGAATAATGGTCGTGCAAAGTGATAAGGTTGATGAAAATTCCTTATTTTCAATGATTTAGCCTTATTGTCAAAAGTTGACACCTTTCATCTCATCATTTCACCTTTTGACTTATGAAAACCTTATCACTTCAATAATTTCGACTTAATCATCTGCTAGGCCTATTATCCTTGTGTGTAAAACACTCACACCAAACCTTAGGTCCATATGACTCCATACCCAATAGTTATGCTTACCCGATCGAGCGTAGCGCACTTATGCTAAGCTCGTTTTGACTTTGCATCAATACCACTGATTATGTATACCTCCCATCGAGAATTGATCTAATGGTTCTAAAACCATTTTTACATCATCAATGAGACCTTAATCATACCTCGATTACATTTGGTAAATCCATAAATACTCAATTTTACACCGAAATACTAGTAATCAACATTGTACTATTTTTCACTACTTAACCTATTTTGCCTTCTATATCTCACTTTCATCACTTAATTCCATGCCTTGTCCATATTTTTCATACTTTCTTATATCTTGAGCACATCAAACACCCATAAAAGACAACTCAAATGCCACAAGGTTAATAATATTGAGCATACATATAGACATCACATACACAACTTTTATACTTATACATGAGAACACTTATAAGAATATGCATATGCTCAAATTATACATATTGTATGATATGTAATGCAATGCAATCATGTGATTATTGGCTATATATATCAAAATAATGTGGGTGCTACAATCCTCTACACCTTATAAAAATTTCGTCCTCGAAATTTCTCTTACCCAAATAGCTCTGGGTATTTAGATCTCATTTCATCTTCCCGTTCCCATGTCATTTCCTCAATGTTTGAACTTCTCCACAAGACCTTAACCAGTGAACTCTTCTTATTTCTCAACTCTTTCTCTTTTCTGTCAAGAATTTTCACTGGTTTTTCTTCATATGTTAGGTCTTGTTCAACTTCTATTGGCTCGTAGTTTAGCACATGTGAAGGATCTGGCACGTATTTTCTCAATAATGAGACATGAAAAACATCGTGGACATTTGACAGTGATGGCGGTAATGCCAGTCTATAGGCGACCTTTCCCACCTTTTACAATACTTCAAAAGGTCCAATAAATCTTGGGCTTAACTTCCCTTTCTTTCCAAACCTCATTGCTCCTTTCATAGGGGCAATTTTCAGAAATACCTTGTCCCCAATGTTGAACTCCACATCTCTTCGCTTTCGATCAGTGTAACTCTTTTGCCTACTCTGAGCAGTTAACATTCTTTTTCTTATCTTCTCCACTGCTTCAGTTGTCCTTCTGACCAGATCTGGACCAAGATACTTTCTTTCTCCCATTTCATCCCAATGAATTGGTGATCTGCATTTTCTGCCATATAACATTTCATACAGTGCTACACCAATCGTTGCATGAAAGCTATTGTTATAAGAAAACTCTATCAGACACAAATACTTCTCCCATGATCCTTGAAAATCTAGGACACAAGCTCGAAGCATATCTTCAAGAGTTTGAATGGTCCTTTCAGATTGTCCATCAGATTGGGGGTGATATGCCGTAGTAAACTTCAATTTTGTGCCCAATGCTCTCTGCAAACTTTCCCAAAACAATGAAGTAAATCGAGCATCCCGGTCTGAAATTATAGATACTGGCACTCCATGAAGTCTAACAATCTCTTGAACATATAATTCAGCCCACTGATCCATAGTATAAGTCATGCGTACCAGAAGAAAGTGTGCTGATTTTGTATATCGGTCTACTATAACCCAGATAGCATCATGTTGTTTAGAAGTCTTTGGCAATCCAACAACAAAATCCATAGTAATCTCTTCCCATTTCCACTCTGGTATCCGTATTGGTTGTAGTAAACCAGCAGGTTTCTGATGTTCAGCTTTCACTTGTTGACAGGTTAAACACTTGGCTACAAACTCGACCACATCATTTCTCATGTTGGGCCACCAGTAGTGTCTTTTCAAGTCATTAAACATCTTGGTCGTCCCCGGATGCACTGAATACAAGGTATTGTGAGCTTCGGTAAGGATTTCTCTCTTCAACTCCTCATTATTAGGGACACAAACTCTTTCCTTGAACTTTAGCATCCCATTACATGACACACTAAACTCATTGACCTTCCCACTTTCCAATTCACCTTTTTGTTCCACCAAGTAAGGATCCTCACATTGACCTTGTTTGATTCTCTCTAACAAGGTAGACTGAATAGTCATCACTGATAATCTTCCTGTGATCACCTCAATCTCCTCTCTGCACATGTCCTCCTGAAGTGGTCTTGTCAGTTTCCTCAAAAATGACACATTACCATGAGACTTTCTACTCAGTGCGTCTGCAACTACATTCGCTTTTCCAGGATGATAAAGTATTTGACAGTCATAATCCTTCACTAGCTCCAACCATCTCCTTTGTCTCATATTTAATTCCTTCTGAGTGAAGAAATACTTGAGACTTTTATGATCGGTATATATTTCGCACTTCTCACCATACAGATAATGTCTCCAAATCTTTAGTGCAAAAACAACTGCTGCCAACTCCAGATCATGTGTTGGATACTTCTGTTCATAGTCCTTCAATTGTCTAGAAGCATAAGCTATGACTTTGCCATTCTGCATCAACACACACCCTAAACCTTGCTTTGAAGCGTCACTATAAATCACAAGTCCTCCTGATCCAGATGGAATAGTAAGTACTGGAGCAGAAACCAATCTTTGCTTCAAATCTTGAAAACTTTTCTCACAAGCTTCAGTCCATTCAAACTTATGATTCTTCCTCGTGAGTTGTGTCAATGGCATTGCTATCTTGGAAAATCCTTCAACAAATCTTCGGTAATAGCCTGCTAATCCCATAAAACTCCTTACTTCTGAAACATTTGTTGGTCTATTCCACTTACTAACAACTTCAATCTTTGATGGATCCACCGCAATACCATCTTTTGAGACTATATGGCCCAAAAATGCCACCTTCTCTAGCCAAAATTCACATTTCTTAAATTTGGCATAGAGTTGTTTTTCTTTTAATTTCTCCAACGTCAACCTCAAATGTTCCTCATGTTCTTCTTGGGATCGAGAATACACCAAGATATCATCAATAAACACTATTACAAACTTATCAAGGTAGTCCTTAAACACCCTGTTCATCAAGTCCATGAATGCAGCTGGAGCATTAGTTAATCCAAATGGCATCACAAGGAATATAATGGCCATACCGAGTTCGAAATGCGGTCTTTGGTACATCCTCTTCTCTAATCTTTAATTGATGATACCCAGATCTCAAATCAATCTTTGAAAACACTCCTCTTCCTTGTAATTGATCAAAAAGATCATCAATTCTAGGAAGTGGATACTTATTCTTGATTGTCAACTTGTTCAATTCTCTATAATCAATACACATTCGCATTGTCCCATCCTTTTTCTTCACAAATAGCACTGGAGCTCCCCATGGTGAAAAACTAGGCCTGATAAACTTTTTATCCAGGAGTTCTTGCAACTGTATCTTTAATTCATTTAGTTCTGCTGGTGCCATTCTATAAGGTGCCTTGGACACAGGGGCTGTACCAGGAAGTAGCTCAATCACAAATTCAATTTCTCTGTCTGGAGGCAATCCCGGTAAATCTTCTGGAAATACTTCTAAGAAATCTCTAACTACCGGTACATCTTCCGGTTTTAACTTTTGCTCCTTATACGTGTCAACCACACTGGCGAGATAACCCACACATCCACTTTCCAACAGTCGCCTGGCCTTCATAGCAGAAATTAATGGAATGCAACTTTTTGATGTCGCTCCAGTAAACATAAACTCATCTTCCTCTGAAGGCTTAAATATCACTGTTTTCCTTCTACAATCAATAGTGGCATTATACTTTGAAAGCCAATCCATACCCAAAATCACCTCATAATCGGCCATCTCTAACATTATTAGATCAGCATATAATTCCCTACCATCAATGCAAATAGGAACCCCCCTCAACCAATGAGTAGAATACAGAATCTCTCCAGATGGTAACATTGTACTAAAAACTTTTGACAATTTTTCACACGATCTACCCAACCTTTTTACATATGTCAATGATGCAAATGAATGCGTGGCACCTGAATCTATTAATGCATGAGTGAGAATACCAGATGCAAAAATATCACCTGACACAACAGAGTTGTTGGTATCAGCATCAGCCTGAGTAATCGTGAACACCCTAGCATTTGTCCTCTGAGGTTCATCCTTCATTTGTTGGTTCTTCATCAATGGACAATCTTTGATAAAATGATCCCCCTTGCACATTTGAAGCAGCTCTTAGTTAGAAGCCTGCACTCCCCGAAATGATTCTTTCCACAAGTTTGACATCGTGGCATTTGTTGGAATCCAGGTTGCCTGTTTTGCTGACCTCCTTTAAATTTCTTATTCTGTCCTTGTCTAAATTGGAAATTCTGGGCCCCTCTTTTGTTGTCATTGTGAAAGCGGCTTTGTTCTTTGTTGAATGGAGTGTCTCTACGAGGCATGCTAGTAGCAGCTTTAGCTTTTGTTATTTTTTCTTCTCTGTGTTCAGCTCTCAAAGCTTTCTCCACAGCCTGAGCATAAGAAAGAGGCCCTGTACGTCCCATATCTACATCTCTAGCCAATTCTGGTTGTAGACCCTCTAGGAAGCGATTCACTCTACTAGTTTCAGTGTTAACCAAGTCTGGTGCAAACTTGGCTAACCGGTCAAATGTCCTGGCGTACTCAGCCACTGATAGATTCCCCTGTTGCAATCTAGTGAACTCACTTACTTTGGCAGTCAACACAGCTTCATTATAAAACTTCTCATTGAAGACCAGTTCAAATTCTTCCCAAGTCATCTGATTCACTTCTCTAGTCTGCTTAACCACTTCCCACCAGATCTTAGCATCCTTTTTAAGTGTATGTGCAGCACAAGAAACTTTTTCCCTGTCACTTAGTTGCATGAACTCAAAGATGTCTTCTAAAGAGCTCTTCCAGTCTTGTGCGTCAAGTGGGTCAGTGCTACCTTCAAATACTGGTGGGCGTTGTTTTCGGAACCGTTCATATAATGGTTCCATGGGGTGCACTGCAGGTGGAGCTTGTGGAGGTGGAGCTTGTGGAGGTGTTGGAGTTTCAGTAGGTGGTGTTGGTGCTTGCCTTTGTCGTTGTTCTGCTAACAACTTCTCAATTTGTTCAGCCTGTCTATTCACCACCGCTCGAAGTTGAGCCATTTCTTGTTCATATTTATTGCTGCAAGAGCCTTCAGTAGCCCCCATTCCATGTTCATGATCCATCTATGTTATTATATATCTTTTAAGACAAAATGTCCATAACTTATGTCATTTAGCCAATAAAGCACATGATGCATGCAACCAACACATAATAAATGCACACATAAAACTTACAGATGAACTGAGCATTATCCTTTCCTCAATGTGTACATATGAACGGTCTACAAGAACATTTTAACCATGGCGCTCTGATACCAACTTGTAACACCCTCACTTATTTTAATTAAAACCATATTTGAGGTGTTACGTTTTAAAACTATATCATAATTTATTTCTACGGAAGTCTGGACATTTTTCTTTTTATTTTTTTTTAACTTGAAAACTTATTTCACATTATTTACATTAAACATAAAGTGTGTCTCAAACATATTATACATAAGTATTAAATAACCCAATTTATTTTCAAAACATAACTTCACACTTTATTACAAACATCTCACTGATAACTGAAATAACCCACAAAAAGGTCGATGTGTTCATATGTACAAATCAGGGTCAGGACCATGCTTCAGTTCTCCTCATATCATTTACATATTTCTTTCTCTACCTGCAACACAAGACAACTGTGAGCCTAAAGCTCAGTAAGCAAAGTAATGCGTGCAATGCTAATGATTATCCAATATCAATGGTCATACACAACTTCTTTTTAAATTTTGGGCCCCTTAATATTGTGCACACTGTTTGAATTGGTCAATGCCTGCAGGGCTTGTTACACATACAATATAAAATCCCATGGGTTCTCCTCCGGCTAGCCATCACCACAGTAGGGCACATTAAAAACCTTATTCCATCGTTGCCCCGTCAGGCTCAAGAGTTAAGGCGGCCACACACTGTGGTGTCAATACATATAACAATAACTCATATGGAGGAGAAATAAAAACGGAAATATGGCAAACAATATAATTGGTTCACTAAACCTAGCCCAAATTATTGGGCAGCCACTATAAGCCTACTATAGGCCTCTGTTTACACTTATTAACACTTTCATTTGCCTTTTCAAAACAGTGGCACTGAACTTAAACTTCTTATTACAACTTTCTTTTATGTTGCACAAAACTTGCAAAGGCATCATATAATTAATCATCATAATATCATGCATGGTCTTATATCATATAATAATTTACCATATCACTATTATGCCATGCATACAAATTTATGATGAAGTGTCACTGTATGTTAATACCACTTACTCACAAAATATTCATATAATGCATACTATCACATAACACATAATTCTTGTGTTGCAGTTGAGTACTTTACTTACCTTTTGTCCAAAATATAGTTCACCGTGTAACAAGTGGTGTCTTAGGTATTGATGTGCTTATCCTGACAATGGCATGGATTTCTCATCATAATGAAGGCAGTAAGACATTGAACTCTCATTTAAAAATACCCATAAAACATCATATCAAATTTCATACCCAAAACATGCCTAAAATGCCTTAAACCACCTAGATCGAGCATTAGATTTATCTTAGACATTTGGAGAAATTTTGACAGAGTTTCCCCTTAATTTTAGCTATCCTCAAATATCAAAATCAACCAATAATCAACATCAAATAACCTACCATAACCATATATCCCAAATACCAACATGATTCATCATAATGTTATCATATACCGATTTTGATAAAATTCTTATCTCCTAGATCATCACCCAAATTAAATGAGTCTCCACATATATTCAAACATTTATAAACATATATACTCTCTTATAAACTCAATCAAATAACCAAAAAATCATCTTGTACTCCAAGAACCCCAAAAACCTCATAAAACACAAAATTTCACTTACCGAGCAACTTTTCGGCGAAGACAATCTCTTCAAGCTTTTATAAACCTCAAACCACTTGGAAACCCCAAGAAATATCTTAAAAAGGATAAAACACCATATATAAGCTCTCAGAAAAATTCAAAAACATAGTTTAACTTCCAAGTACAAGAACTTACCATAAAAAGGCTAGAACTAAGCTTAATCTACTTCTTTGGCTTTGATTTCACTTGGATCTCCTTAGAATTTCTTCAAACCAGCCAAGAAATGGTTTTTGGTTTTCTTTTCTCTCTGTTTTTCAGAATAATGGTCGTGCAAAGTGATAAGGTTGATGAAAATTCCTTATTTTCAATGATTTAGCCTTATTGTCAAAAGTTGACACCTTTCATCTCATCATTTCACCTTTTGACTTATGAAAACCTTATCACTTCAATAATTTCGACTTAATCATCTGCTAGGCCTATTATCCTTGTGTGTAAAACACTCACACCAAACCTTAGGTCCATATGACTCCATACCCAATAGTTATGCTTACCCGATCGAGCGTAGCGCACTTATGCTAAGCTCGTTTTGACTTTGCATCAATACCACTGATTATGTATACCTCCCATCGAGAATTGATCTAATGGTTCTAAAACCATTTTTACATCATCAATGAGACCTTAATCATACCTCGATTACATTTGGTAAATCCATAAATACTCAATTTTACACCGAAATACTAGTAATCAACATTGTACTATTTTTCACTACTTAACCTATTTTGCCTTCTATATCTCACTTTCATCACTTAATTCCATGCCTTGTCCATATTTTTCATACTTTCTTATATCTTGAGCACATCAAACACCCATAAAAGACAACTCAAATGCCACAAGGTTAATAATATTGAGCATACATATAGACATCACATACACAACTTTTATACTTATACATGAGAACACTTATAAGAATATGCATATGCTCAAATTATACATATTGTATGATATGTAATGCAATGCAATCATGTGATTATTGGCTATATATATCAAAATAATGTGGGTGCTACAAATAGGACTAAGTTCAAGTTTTAATGCTATTTGAATTTTTATGGTCGATGAAAGAAGGCAACTATATTTACAACTTAAGAGAGAAAATTAAAATGAAAATTTTTATATTTGTTTTGAAAGTCTTATTGTTCTTTATCTATGTTTACTTTTGGTTGGATTGGTAGTTAGTATATGATTTGGATTTTGGTGCTTTTACATATATATTCATGATTTCTTGTTCTAAGGCATCATCTTACTCAATTTCTTTATGTACATATATCTCGTTTCATTGCCTCTACAAGGAAATAGAGACATTCATTCTTTCTTCTCATGGTAAATAACTTTTTATTTGCAAGGATTTCAAGTGTGGACATGGCTTTTTCATCATTCTTCATTTGAGATCATTTTATCTTGGTTTTGAGTGCTTTGATTGTAACTAGCAACTACACATTAATATTTGTTTTGAGTCCATTGGTTGTAATGGGAATTTGATAAATGAGTTTTAAATGAATGTTTTTATGCTCATAATTTAGCTTCTTAATCTACTCTATATTCAACAACAATGTATCACAAATTCTAAAATGCTTCCCTCGGCAATGTCCTAGATTAATCCTAAAAATGTATCTCTCACAAAAAACAATTGAACATCACTATCACAAACAAAAATATGAAACAATAAATCTTTACAATCAACCAATATTCAGCAACAGGCAGCATGCATTTCCCACTAATTTTTTTTTTTAAAAAAAATCAAATTAAAGGAGGCTTTGAAAACTAACTCTATCAATAAATTAACTCAACTACTCCATGCTCTCCTCTGCACTCTCCGAGACAAATTATTATTTTTGATCCATCATACCTTCGAAAATAGCAATGGGTCTCCTAGAATTCAGGTACAGAGTTCGCTTCTTGTTTTGAGCTTCAATGAGGAGAGAATGAGTGACCAAGTTAACAAGAAATTGAGTTTTGAAGAAGCCAACCATAACACAATAACTGATCATGATAAACAACCATACTTGCTTAAAGCTTGAAACTACCAAACCATGATCTACACCAGAGGAATCCATTAAACCATACCAACAGAGGAATCCATTAAACCATACCCAAAAAATGAATTACCAAAAAGAGTGGGGTTTTCTTGAAGAAAGAGGTCGAGTAATGCAAGTGAGAAAGGCTGAGAGGAGAGAGACAGAGCCGGTTGAGTGAAGACTTAGTGAACAGTGAAAACACTGTTTACCCCTGCTGACAAAAGGCTACGAATGTCAGCTAAATTTTTAATGCCCAATTGAACCCCAACCCTTGGATTTGATCCAACAGCTAAATGCTTTTCTCGGAATGGTTTCGTGGACGGGATAGAATCAGTCCCCATATATATATATAAAGATATCTATATAGGTTATTACCATCAAATTATTCACTTGCTTTTTATTAAAATATTGATATTCCAATACAAAACAAATACAACATTTTTCATTCCCACATCATTACAAATATTAACTTCCAAAGTGTTATGAATAATAAATTACAAACCAATCTAACACAAAGAACCAAGCCTCACACATAATTTGGAACTTGAATATAGAAATACTCTTTCTTCTTAATAAGCAAGATGGAAGCCTAAAGGCAGATCTAGTTGTAGGCATCAGGGTTGGCCAAAAGGTAAGCTTCAATAGCCTTGAATAGGTGAGAGGCCTTTTCTTTGCCTTCCTTAACATGCTCCTCCTTGATCTCATGGCCACCTTTGGTATGGTACTTGCTGATGCTCTTGACAATGGATCCTCCATCAGCAGAAGCCACCAAGTTGGTCTCATAGTTGATCTTCTCCACAACATCACCAAGGGCATCACCTTCAATGACAGTGTAATTGTATCTGAAGTTGTCAGCATCAACTGCGTCCACTTGGTGCTTCACATACTTGTACTGACTCCCCTCACCAAAGCTAATCTTCTTGATGGTTCCAGGCCCCCCATTTCCCTCCAAGATCTCAGTGCTCTTAATGGCTTGGGGGACAACTTTGGGGATGAGGTTGTCCGCATCAAGGATCAATGCCTTGAATAGCCTTGCAGGAGGGATAGAAGAGATGGTCTCAGTTTCATATGTGAAAACACCCATTGTGACTTTGAGGAGGAAAGACAGAGGTTTATTATGAACTGAAAGAGAAGAGAATTGAGTGTTTAGGATGATTATGTGGAGTGATGAATATGGTAGTGTTGTTGTTGGAGAGTATTTATAGACTCGTAATTAGTCATGTATGAGTATATGGCAAGTTTGTCTTTTATTTTTATTACCTCGGCTTCTAACTACGAATCTAACCCACAATTGCTGGACTTTTCTGAATGCCATAAACACGGTGACAACGAGATCTGAGCTCATTTATATTTTCTTGGAAAAAAATTTCTAGTCAACAAAAGCATATTCCGTCTTTTTTATTTAATGAAAGGAAAAAAAATAGGGTATCTTAGAAAAATACAAATGAGAAAATCAGCCACAAATTAAAAATGCTCTGCAGAACAAGCCATGCGACCAAAGAATAAAAAGTTAGAAATTTATGCAAATTGCCTTATTAAATCATACACCAATTTTTAAAAAAAATATATATAGAGCGCTACAATTAAACTCATTGTACATATAAATTGTAACTATTACACAGACGTACTAAATTTAGAGTCATTATTTTAGGAGTGTTTATTACAAGACACATTAAGGTGTCTATTTATGGGTTGGTATATTAATTGTGGTTTTGTTAAATTATAATTACCATACCTAAAATATTATATCATGTGTCTTCTAGCATTAAGTTATCTAATTTTAGAGTTGGCTTTAGAAAGAAAAAAAATAAAAAACACTGTACTGTTTTGATAATTTTATTAATAAAATAATCAAAGCTGATGTGTGATGACTTAGATTATCTAGAACTTCAAAGTTGTAAGAATGACTTAGCTTGCACTTTCAACAACGACTCGTGATGGATTCAAGATATTGAGTCAACTGCACCAACCCATCGCTTTCTTTTTCCTTTTCACAAATCAGTGAGAATGGTTTTTAAATTTCTGACTATTACATTATGTAACAAAAAGTCCTTATTCCTTATCCGTTTTAATCAGAATTTGAAAAATAAAATAATAAACAATGGAAAAAGATTAAAAAAAACCATAAATAAAATAACTTTAATCGTTACTTGGGCTAGCTCGGGTGAAAGAAGAGGAATTTTTTTTTTTATTATATAAAAAAATGAATAAAAATAAAATATCTTTATTATCATTATTGGCCGGCTGGTAATTTATATAAAATGAAGTCTATTCTATCATGATCATATATAGTTATGGATGATTATAGGGCACTCCTTTGGTCTTTTTAGTTTTGGGAATTATATTTTGTAATTTTTTTTATAATTGTGTACATTATAGTTATAAGGTTCAAAGATATTATTTTTTATGCGCATAAAAAAATAATTATTTATGCAACAAATTATTTAAATTTTATTTTCTATATTATAAATTATTCGAAATTTCTTAAAATTTACAAATTATTTTAAATAACTAAAAAAAAATATTGCATCAAAAATTCATTCTGAACCAAAAACTAGAGGCACCAGTATACCCTATTTTGGGGTACATGGGAGAATTACCCTATAATTATTACTTGTGGCTTCTAGTTATTTGAGGAGAATATAACTAGCTTAATAAATTTCACACCTTGTTGGACTATATTACGTACTTTGATAATTAGAGAGCATAAAAAAAGTCAATAATTAGGACGTTTCATATAAGTAAAAGAAAATTAAAAAAGTAATTAGTCATACTACTTATTCTTTCCATTTTGTTTATTGTAGCAGCCAAAGTTGAATATATATATATATATATATAATATGATGATAATTGCTAAACTTCAACTAGTTGTGCTGTACCTCAAGCTAAAGATGAAGCTTCTAAAAATGTTTGAAATTGAAACTTAGAAATGTCGGCTTTCTAAAATTTCCCTTATCTGGCGGAAAAATTGTTCGGTACAATATCATTCATTTATTATTTTATTTTGCTATAGAGTCATTCTTTGAATATATAATGATAATTATTATATAGTTTCCGAATTCTCTTATATAATATTATCTAATTTATTTCTTGCAATAACCACGCACATATGTAAGAGTGTAAGAGATGAGAATGTTTGAATATTATAATAAATGTTACATTAACCTATTAAACATTGACACTATTTATAAAAGTGTAATGATACGTGCACCTAAAATATGCACTCAAATATTACACATAATGACATGTCACTACTTTTTAAAACAATGGGTCCCAGTTTTAATAAATGTAATTGGCTAGACTAAACTGCCACATCACTGTGTGTAATGTTTGAGTGTATATTTTGGATGCACATATCATTACTCTTTATATAATTAATCTTATTCACAAAACCGTCCATTAAAATATTTTAGAAAATACTAACATAAAAAGCCAATACGTTAGAGTACTAGCTCTCTCTATATTTTTCGAGTAAAACAAATTAAGGTAAGGTAGAGTTGCGGATCTAGAATTTTTTTCCACTGAGTACAAATTTAAGAATAATTAGTATTTTTTTCCCCGAACTTATAACACTACTAGATCGTATCCCCTAAAATATACGACATGTTCAAAACTCCTCGTGAATTTTTCCATTTACAGAAACATAGTCCTTCTATTAGCCTCATTCTATTTTTCCGTTTCGTAAAACCCTAAATTGGCTATCATAAATAGACAATATATTTTATAACTCAAAAACTATTTTTTGACAAATTTGAAGCAGTTTTCATAACAAGTTTATGATCTGTCGCAACAACTTAAGTTTTACAGATTTTTTTTCTTAAGTCTTAATTTTCTATAAATCATCATATATGTTTATGTTATCCCCGTTTCTTTCAAGATGTACAGGTCCACACTCTAAGTCTATGGGCCGCCTTCCAGGGAGTTAAAGCCCAGATCGAGCCCAGTAGACGAAGAGAAAACGAATATTGGTAGCCCAAGTCTTGGCAAGGCCCAAAGAGCATCCAGGAGTGTAAGCCAGAACCATCGCCAGAGGCATAAACCCGGGACTGCATGCCGGGATGTCTCCCGAGATGCAGTAAAGAGGTCGCGGCTCCCAAGTCCGAGATTGGGCCGGGATCGTTGTGGATGAACCCGGGTCCTAGTAAACAAATCAGGACCTTGTTAAATGAAGAGGGATGTTGGTAAACGAACCTGGGTCGGTTGGCCAAGTTTGGCGTGCTAAAGTACCCCCAACACTGACATCATCCCAAGAAGCATGGAGCTATGTCCCCACAAGTAACATGCAGAGGAGGCTACCTCGGGAATGTACGTCGTTGGTTCAGAACCGCGCCGCCACTCCACTGACAGATGTTGTCCCCGGAATCTTCCTCGTAGCCCATAACACCCAGACTGAAGCACCTGTTTATCGCGAGTCTTATAATGTGATCATGTTTGGGCTAGCCCAATGGGCCTTTGTTAATATATGTTTTATATTTCAATCCTTTGTATTGAGCCTCCATCAGAGAGCAAATAATATTTACACCCTTATTGGTATTGTATTAGCCTGGCCCAAGCCCAATGCACTCACTTGCCTATAAATATGAATAGTGGTGCACTAAGGAGGGGATCCATACTTTCTCTTTTAAGCAATTAGTGTGCTAAAACTTGTAGAGGATACCATTGTCAAAAGCTCTCTAAGCTCTAATACAACTGACTCGTGGACTAAGGCTCATTAACGCCCCAACCACGTAAAAACTCTGCTTGCAACTTCTAGATCCCTTCTTCTTAAGCTCTTTTATCTTTCATAATTCTAGTTTCCTTCATTGAGAGCTGAAGAAAGCTTGAGTTAATCTTGAACATCTGCAACAATGGTGAACACAAGACACACCACTTTCGACCCTACTAACCATGAACAAGGCAATGGAGAGTCACTGCCTAGCCAACCTCTTCCTCAGAACCAACCTGAGGACGCACCTCACCAGACGCCCCAGCCTGACGAGTCGCAAAAATACGAAGGTGGAGCAGATTATGAGGAAGATTACTACGAGGAAGAAGAGGGAAATGAGGGGCAATGCCATGACATCGAAGCTAAGGATCCAGCGATCCCAGAAGAAGTAGTCCCCGATTAGGAGGACCCAGAGGTGAGAAAACTAAGATAGCAAGTCCTGGACCAAGAGGCCAGGATTGCTAAACAAAAAGAAGCCACTCGACGGATGCAAGAATCCCTCCTGGCCCAAGGGCTGGCGGCCAGTCCTCCAGTTGTTCAGTCTCCAAGAACACAACCGCCTGCCCCACATGCTAGGAATAACGTGCCCGAGAATGCAAGGCCAATTTCTCCCCCGGGACAAGCTCCTGAACAGGGCCCGACTAACCCGGCCCAAGAGAAAGGGAGGGCCAAAGCATCCAACCCTGAGGGAAAAATAAACCCCTGAGAAAAACTCCTCCCATTCAGAAAAGTGGGCCCAACCCTCGGCCGCTCCCTAGGAGAGAGAAGGTGTGTCCCGTCCCAGGATGGGATCACCCGATTGATCCGCAAGGGACACGCCCGCAAGGTACCAGGCCCCAGGCTACCCCCAAGAGGACTGGACGGGAATGGTTTTTCCGCCCAAGCACCTACGTTAATAAAGATCACCAAGGATGCCAGAATGATGACGAGCCAAACGCCCTTAGCTCAGGGGACGACACGTCCCGAATAGATGTGCGCAACGGGCTGAACGCTCGAAAGGAACAGGCCCTCAATGAAAAGATCTGCCCCCGAGGAGGCGATTTAAGAAACAATCTCAACGACAGAAGGAACGAGAGAGTTTCCCTAGATGATGGTACGACCAAACAGTTTATGGAGCAGCTGGCCGCCTTAAAAAAGGAGACGGACCGCCTGGTCCGCAAGCAGGAGGGAGGAGACTTCGACCCCGCACAGTCTACCCGTTTACCCGAGTACGGAGTCGCACCAGTCGGGTACAATGCTGCTCCCGGCGGGGCCCAGCCGTCCCAGATGGGGGGAACCGAGGCAAGTGTGAATCCCTCCCGGGGAAAGAGATCTGGGAAGGGAAAAAATCGGTCCAAACCCTCTAAGAAGGGTAAGAGGGGCTACGAGCCCCAGTATTCAGAGTAAACCAACCTAGTGGATACTAGGAAAAACATATACCTGGCCACAGAAAGAGCGGTTCATTACCGGAAACCAGCCCCTATGTTCAAAGGGGGGAAGAACCCAAGGGAAACCAGCAAAAGGTGTGTGTACCATAAGGAGGTGGGCCACACAATTGAAGAATTTCGACAGCTGAAGGACGAAATCAAAAATTTGATCAAGCTGGGACATCTCCACCAGTGGGTTGGGATGCACGTGGGTGTTCCAGGACTGTCAACGGTCCCCGGACAGCCCACGATCCCGGGCACACCTGGAGCGTACCCACCTCCCCTGGGAGGATACACGAAGGGCCTGGGAGCATAGGCCCTGTAATGCCCCAAATTCTCCGATGTGGTTTAATGGCGGGATTAGTAGGCCGGGAGGGCCATACTTGTTTAGTTAAGCCATTAAATGATATTATGCATGTATATGTGAATTATATTATAATATGATGTTAAATTCATGCATGTTGGTCCACATGTTTAATTACATGGGTGTGATGGTAATTTGGCCCGTTGAGGGTATAATTGTATGCATGGATGATATGTGTTGAGACCACATTATAATGTGGGTTTGTTCGAGCTTTTCGGCATGAGACGACCATGGTATGTTAATTAGCAGTCTAGTCATAACAGGTTTAAGTTCGAGGCTCGGGAGGAGTCTCGGGGTGATTTTAATGGTTAGTGTGTTACCGGGTATTAGAGGGTAACGGGATATGAATTATTGGTGTTTGGGATTATTGAGAATAGCGGGAATTGGAGAGCGTTAATTATGATAACGAGATAGGTTGGAAAGAACAGATTTTCCCTTAGGAGCCTTTGGAAACCCTTAAATGACCTAGGGGTATAATGGTCTTTTTACCCCTAGGATAGATATAAACTGAGTTTAGTAGTAAAGTTGATGAGAAAAACAGAGCAAGTTTGGAGCTTACCCGTACCTTCTTCGTCTTCCATTTTCTTTGTGATTTTTGGTGATCTTGTTGAGGATTTAAGCTTGGGAAATAGACCTTGGGAGTTTGGGAGAGTGTACCACCATTGAAGAGCATCACAACCTGAGTTTGAGGTAAGTTTCCAGCCATTAGTTTTCTGGTATGCTCTGTTTTGGTGTTAGTTTTCAGCTTGTGATTTTGTTGTGGATAGTTGGAATTAATGGAAGTTTTGGTTGAGATTTCACTTAGGTTTTGTTAAGGGAGTGATATAGATCAAGTTTAGGGGTTGTATTGGAGGCTTGAGTGGTGTTTAAGCTTGGATTGAAAGGTTGGTTCCAAGAGAAATCGCAAGGGAAGAAAAATAGGGATTTTTGCTGAAATGGAGGTTGGGCCGCGGCATGGCCAGGGAGGGCCGCGACCCTTGAGGAGTGCTGAAGTTGGCCGCCTCTATTTGAGGGGCGGGCCACGGACCCTTAGTGGCTTTTTGGCCAGAAATGGCTTTTCGGCTCGGGGATGCGAGCCTTAGGCCTCGAGGTCGATCCTACTACCCGGTTTAGTAGTGTTTGATGTCTCGGAGGCTAGGTTTTGGTTTGGGAACCCTTTATTATTCATTTTATTGATGGAATCCCATAATTGGTTATGACCAGGTAATCGCTAAAGGACCAAAAGGTTGATCGTTCTCAAGGGTCGTTCTTATTATTAATTCTCGCTCGAACAGGAGGTAAGAAAACTGCACCCCGTGTATATGTGACATGCGAGTTTGGTATTGAGGCATGTTGATTGATAAATGTGGACATGGATTTCATATTAAATGCTAATGAATATTGATTATCTGTATGTGGCACTGACTTATTAATCAGAACCGGCAACGGTGTTAGATCCATTTGTGAAGCTGTGATTTATTAGTCAAGTTCACAATGAGTTGAACACTAGTCGTGTTTTACTGACCTAAGAGTCAGAAATGGCATAGCGTCGTGAACGCCGAGCCAAATGAAGCTTAGATCTAATCGATATCAGCGTTGAATGACTCATATGGGGTATTAATGCTGGATCGACTAGAAGGTCGATGAAAATTATAAGCGCTTGGCTAGTCTAAGACTAGTTATTCAGAGCCAGGGCATATGGCCCCGGTGACTGTTTGTCACATGGCTAAAGGGTGTTGTCCCCACTTTTTTTACTGTTGCGACTGTCACCTATTTGTTTGGACTGTTGGTCCTGGATGATTATTACAATTCTTGTTGATATTATATCATGTTGTATTATGTTTTCTTGCTGGGCCTTGGCTCATGGGTGATATGTGGTGCAGGTAAAGGGAAAGAAAAGCTCACCCAACCTTGAGTGGAGAGCTTAGGTGGTGATGTGTAAATATGCGGCTGCTTGACCACCACGGCCAAGGCGTTCTCAGAGGAACTAGGGGGTTTACCCTATTTTTTCCGCTTAGGTCGGCGGGGTTGTAAATTTGAAACAGTAATGACCATTTTGTACTGAGAACAACTTGTAAATGTTTTGATTAGCTCTACAGAGCAGTTTGTAATGAAAAATATCCATTCCTTTTTATTAATTTTCCGCCTTAACCTGTTAATTACACTTAGAGAACGTTTTTAACCAAAGGACTCGGGTAGCGGGTCAAATTTCCGGTTCACCGCTCACCATAACTGTTATGGGGTAACTAGGGCGTTACAGGACCCTTAGAGGGCCCCTGCTGTGTAGGCGCTCGGACATGGAATGCCCTGCCCCGCTAGGGTTGCGCCCCCGCGAGTAGATGGTCACGTAGCCACCATCTCGGGCAGGCCCCATTTGGAAGGATCGTCCTGGAATGATCAAAAGCGCTACCTCAGCGAACTTGATCACGAGCAAGAGGTATGCCCTTTGGTCCAAGCACCGGCTCAATGCCAGAAGCTGATGAACCTCCCCATCTCCTTCACGGAAGAAGACACCTGCAACGTCCATTTCCCGCATCATGACCCTCTAGTCATTAATGCCCACATAGCTAACAAGATGGTGTCCCGAGTGTTGGTGGACGACGGGAGCTCCTTCAACATTTTGTTCAAACTAGCCTTCGTCACAATATGCTTGACTAAGGAAGATCTGGCATCATGCCCAACCCAGATCTACGGTTTCAATGGAGATTCGATACACCCGATGGGAAAAATCCAGTTGCCCATAGCTCTGGGGAACGAGACCCAAGGCTCATTCAAATTTTGTACATTTGTAGTGGTGGACTACCCCACCGCGTACAACATCATCTTCGATCGGCCTGCACTGGTCGACTTCGGGGTTATCACCTCCATCCGCCACCTCTGCATAAAGTTCCCCTAGGACAATGAAGGGGTAGGAATAGTCCGGGGAGATCAGAAGAGCACCCGGAAATGTTACCATGTATCTGCCCAGCCCGTTTACATGGTCCATGAAGAACCTTTTGAGGAGGAAAACGCCGATCCATTCCCGCCTCCACCCGTGGTAAGAAGGATTGTCCGGGAAGAAGATGAGCTGGACCCGCGGATAGGGGAGGATCGTATACTAGAGCCCATGGAGGAAATTGAATAGGTGTGCATCAGCAAAACCGACCCGACCAAGGTAATCCTAGTCGGGAAGAACCTAAGTACAGAAGTCCGGGTCGCCATCATCGCCCGGGTGAAAGAGAACCAGGATGTCCTGGCCTGGTCTCATTCGGATATGACTGGGATCTACCACAATATCATCTGCCACGCCTTAAATATCGACAAGGACGCAGGCCCGGTCTGACAGAAACGGAGACCCCTATGGGTGGAAAGAGTGAAATCTCTCAAGCTGGAAGTTGAAAAGTTATACTCGATCAACTTCATCTGAAAAGCTTTATATCCCGTGTGGCTAGCCAATCCAGTGCTGGTGCCTAAGCCAAACGGGACTTGGAGAACGTGCATCAACTTCGCAGATCTTTTCCACTCCATCGAATCGATCAGATGGTGGACACAACATCCAGCTACGAAATCTTGAGCTTTATGGATGCATATTCATGCTACAACCAAATCTCTATGCATGTAGCAGACCAGGAACATACAAGCTTCCAAACTGACAAGGGGTTGTACTGTTACATCGTCATGCCCTTTGGACTCTAAAACGCCAGAGTCACATATCAGCGGCTCGTCAATAGAATGTTCCGAGCCCAGCTAGGAAGGAATAGTGAGGTCTACATCGACGATATGTTGGTCAAGTCCAAGACCTCCGGAGCACACGCTGTGATCTGGCTGAAGCCTTTGCGATCATTCGAAGGTATGGGATGAAGTTGAATCCCAAAAAATGCACCTTTGGTGTGGCATCCGGGAAGTTCCTGGGATTCAAGTAAGCTACTGGGGAATAGATGCCAATCCAGAAAAAATCAAAGCACTGATTGACATACTCTTGCCACGGAAGCACAAAGATGTTCAGAGCCTGGCAGGGTGAATAGCCGCTTTGTCTCAAAGGCCACAGACAAGTGCATCTCGTTATTCAACGTCCTTTGGGGAAGCAAAAGGTTTGAATGGTTGGTTGAATGCGAATAGGCTTTCCAAAAACTAAAAGAACATCTGGCATGATCACCAATTCTAGCAAAACCGGTGGAGGGAGAACCATTGTACCTCTATTTGGTCGTGACCGAACACGCCATCAACGCCGCATTAGTACAGGAAGGCCCAGCTCCCGGTCTATTATGTAAGCAAAAGGATATTAGGTGCAGAATCACAATACCCACTTATCAAAAAGTTGACATTTTGCCTACAAATTGCATCTCGGAAGCTTAGGCCTTATTTTCAGGCCCATGCCATAAGAGTTCTGACCAACCATCCTTTGCGACAAGTGTTGCATAAACCTGAATCATCGGGAAGGATCTTGAAGTGGGCCATGGAACTAAGTCAGTTTGACATTGCGTATGTCCCTCGAATATCAATCAAGGGGCAGGCCCTGGCCGACTTCATCGTGGAATGCTCAGGGATCACTGAAGAAGACAATCTCGTTGATCCCACAACACCCTTGTGGAAGGTTTTTGTAGATGGAGCCTCGAATGAAAATGGAGCAAGAGTCGGAATCATCCTAGTGTCACTGTAGGGACACTAATTGCAAAGCGCCCTGCGTTTCTAGTTCAAGGCTTCGAACAACGAGGCCGAGCATGAGGCCATGTTGGCTGGACTGCGCCTAGCTCGGGAAGTAGGGGCTGCAAGCCTAGAGATCTATAGCGACTCCCAATTGGTTGCCAGGAAAATCTCGGGAGAATACCAAACAAAAGGGGGGAGGATGGCAGCTTATGTGACGAAAACGCGGGAGATACTTCGGTCTTTCAAGAGGCACTCCATCTGAAAGATCCCAAGGGAAAAAACGTGTTTGCAGACACGTTGGCAAAGCTGGCCACGGATGCTGGGGCAGAAGTTTTTGGGCTGGTCCCGATCAACCATCTCCCACGCCGACTATTCAAGCCCCCACGATCAACGCTATAGAATACTCCACATCCTGGATGGGACCCATCATCCAATAGCTAACAACTGGAGGGTTGCCCACGGACAGGGCTGCTGCCAGGAAGCTTCTGTACCAGGTCCATAGATACGTCATGATGGAAGGAAAACTCTATCACTGAGGGCTATCCATGCCATACCTCCGATGCGTGTCCGGGACCGAAATGAGTGCAATCATGCACGAGGTGCACGAAGGCTTCTGCGGAGATCATACAGCCGGACTCAGCTTGTCCAAAAAATCCTATGCCAAGGATATTTTTGCCCAACCATGAAGAAAGACTGTGTTGATTACGTCCGTAAGTGCGAACAACGCCAAAGGTACGCAAAGATCCCACGAGCCCCTCCAACGGAAATAACTCTAATGACGAGTCCCTGGCCTTTCACATTATGGGGAATCGACCTAGGAGGATCGCTCCCGACCGAAAAAGGTAGAGTGAAGTATGCAATCGTGGCTATCGACTACTACACCAAGTGGGTTGAAGCAGAACCCATGAACACCATCACCTCAAATAAGGCCTTGGACTTTGTCACCAACAACATCGTGTGCCGGTACGGGCTCCCTTACAAGATTGTGCCCGACAACGGGAAGCAATTTGACAGCATCCACTTCACGGACTTCTGTGAAAGGCACAACATCATGAAAAGCTTCTCCGTGGTAGCGAGGCCTCAAGCAAACGGGCAAACAGAGGTCGTCAACAAAATCTTGAAGGGGACACTAAAGAAAAAGCTTTAAGCCTGCAAGAGCAAATGGCCAGAGGAGTTGCCCAGCGTACTATGGGCATACCGGACCACCGAACGAACGTCTACCGGACACACTCCTTACTCCATCGTATACGGATGTGAAGTCGTCATCCCGGTGGAAATAGTTGTCCCGTCCCATAGAAGGGACACGTATGATCCCACTCAAAACCACGCCTTACTCTAGGAATCCTTAGATCTTATCGAACAGATCCGGGAAGAATCTCAAGTTCAGTTGTAGATGTATCAAGGCAAGATCTCTCGGCATTTTAACTCAAAAGTAAAGAGTCGAAGGTTTGAAACTGGCGACCTAGTCCTAAGGAGAGTCTTCCCTGCAACCCAAGATCCAGGAGTGGGGGTTTTGAGCCCAAACTGGGAAGGACCATACAAAATCCAACATGAAGTATGTCTGGGAACGTACCGCTTAAGGCGACTTGACGGGACCGAAGTCCCAAGGGCCTGGACCTAGTCCCAAGTACTATCAGTAGTCAGGAGAGCATGTTTCAGTTTTTAATTTTCCTTATAAACAAGACGATCTTATGAATAATAAAAATGATGTGTTCAAAACATCATACATAAAAAAAAAATTGTGAAACAATGAAATTTCTCGTCCATCTCCATAAATCAGTGACCCACGACCAGTCCTCGCTCACTTGGAGGGGGGGGGGGGGGGGGGGGTATATCCATTCATACGAGCAAGTCCGAGAACAAAAACAAAACAGGAAGCTAAATGCTCTTGGTTCGAACCATATAAACGAATAGTAATGGAAGCCCAACTACTAACGAAAGGACGCAAGGCTAACGCCTAGTTCCAACCCAGACCGACAAGGTCCAAGGGTACAAACCAAGTAGAACGCAAGGCTCAGGCCTAGTCCCAACCCGGACATACATGGTCTAGGAGTACAAACTCAAAAGGACCTAAGGCTCAGGCCTAATCCTGGCCCAGACATACATGGCCCAGAGGTATAATATCCAGTAGGACGTGCGGGCCAGCCCTAATCCTAACCCAGACATGCATGGTCCGGGGATATAAAATACCTAAAAATCGGTGGACCAAGCGTGGTCCCAAATAAAATGTTTACGACCACGTCTTCTCTGCAATAGCACATGACCATTGGAGCACGAGTCCCGAGTATAAGTTATCTAAAATTAGTCTCATAAACAGCCCAGGCCATGGGAACATAATCCATGTTTCAAAATAAGCTAATCAACTAATCCCTGATGGTCCAGACCATCGAAACTTGAACACTAGAATTGAGACAAATAAATTTAGTGATAATTATCAACTCCCTAATGGCCCGGGCCATTAGAACCTGAACGACAGGGTTAAAGCAAGTTAATAAATTGAAATCTAAAAAGTGATCTCTGATGGTCCGGGCCATTGGAGCCCATATTGTAAAAATTGGGGTAACTCACTCCAGGCCATAAGGATCCGAACACGAGTCACCAAAAGAGACGTTTTCTACAGTTTTTCCCCCAATGGTCCCGGCCATTGGAACCGGGACCAAACATTCGATTCATTCATGATTGGTGATAAAACACTTAGCGAAAGCTTAACGAATGGAAACAGGAAAACCTTGTGTGAGAAACGAATAAATATATAAAGATTGTTTCAAATGCACCTGCGTCGACAAAGTGTTACAAATAAAGAGAGAAAGAAAAATAAAAGACTCGGGCCTCCGGGTTAGCTCCATCCGCCTCTTCCTCGTCCAAGGGCTCCGCGTCAACTTTTTCCTTGGCCTCAAACTCAGCTCTTTTTGCAGCAGGATCGGGGTAAAGTAGGAGGTTCATGCTTTTTTCTTGGAGCCAGGCCATGTAGATGGCCTCGTCGAAGGTAGCCTCCAGCAAGGGATCCACTTGTTCTTTCTCTTGACGGGTCTCCCCGTGCACTTTCACCTCCAATTGAAGCAAATGTACCAATGCTTGGATCCAAGACTCGGGACTGGTGATCCTCTCCCGATCCTTGGTAGACTGGGCTTCGGCCGCCTCCAATTGAGCCTTGACTCGGAGAAGCTCCGCCTCCAAATCATCCACCAGCTTTCTATTTTCGGCTTCCCTCCGGGACAAAGTCTCTTTGAGTTGAAAAAGAGTCTTGGAAGCCTCTTCGCGGTCCGCTTTGGCCTGAGCCGCCTCCTTGACCAGGGCTACTTTAGCGGTTTCCCGCTGGTTCACGGTCGCCTCTAGCTCTAATTGGCTCGTCTCCATTATAATCGCCATCTCGGCCACCAAGTCGGCGTTCCGATGGGCCAGTAAAGCGTCCTGGAATGAATTGATGTTAGACAAATATGAAGAACTAAAAATACGGGAAGAAAAAAGAGGTGTAAACGGATAATTTACAGCAGTGGCCTGATGCCAGATCGCCTGGGAAATGAATAGCTCGTCCTGGTTCGCTATAGTGGCGTACCGCTTTAACTACAAGTTGGACATTGTAGCCCCAACCTGCTCCAACAATTCTGTGGTGAATGGTGCCGTGTCCTTCCCTAGTTTGGGACGAAGCCCAGTCTTAGCAACAAGCCGGTTCATGATTGGCTGGGAAGCACTAAAGGTTGCTGGATGCTCTGAGAACTCGACCTTACGATGAATCATCAAGGCCTGATAAACCTCCTCCCTTTTCTCCCGACCATTCTCCCACGTCCAGGACACCATTTTGGGTCGCTCATCCTGCAGGATTGCCTCTCCCTCTTTGGGCAAAGACGGATGGATGGGAAGCACGGGCGCTTCCGGAAGTTCCTGGGTGGCGAGCTGACTTTCCCCAGAGGACTCCTCGGCTGAGCGAGCATCTTTGGTCTTGGCCCTCTTCCCTCTTTTCGTGGACTCACCCGCGCTTAAGTTCGCGGTCCTCTTCCCGGATCCCCGACATACCAGTGGTTCCCGCTCCAGGTTGATTACCAGAGCATGAGCAAGAAGAGGTAGGACAGTTTCAGCGTGAACTGTCGTCATAGGGACCACGGCTGAGGCCTCCCCAACAGATTTCGGCTCCGGCACCGAACCCCCAAGGATCGCGTCTATCGCCTTTAGTTTGGGCGCGCCTTTAGCAGTTTTCTTAGCCAAAGCCCTAGCCTTGGCAGCCCGGGCCTCAAGCGCCTGCTTCATCTTCTCCACCAGGTTGGACATGTCGGAGTCTTCTGAAATGGATAAACAGAAAGGGAATTAGCAAAATAAACGAGTCAGGATAAGTGAGTAAAAACAAAGTTAGAAGTACTCCGGGACGAACCCGTGCCTAGAACTCAGACTCGACTCAATTCTCCTAAGGTGAAGGAATGGACTCGATCTCCCATGTCATCCAGGTCCAGGAAGTTCCCATATTGAAGGAACTCGGACGAGTACATGAGAGTTTCCGGATCTACAACGATGGGAGATGAAGGTCTTGTTTCTCCATCAGCTCCGAACAGGGTGCCTCGATAAACTAGTTTATCCCTAACTAAGTCCCCATCACGGGGAGCATAAGTCAAAAGCAAAGGTGAATTACCTTGCCTTGATACACTAGCACCGGGAGTCCCCGTGTTCAGTTGGGCCTCGTCGAAAAGGGCTTCCAGCTCCTCAAAGGTGGTAATCTCCCATTGTTGAGCCTGTTTCCTCTTCCTTTTTGCCGCATCCTCCAGGGCCGCAGCTTTCACAACCTTGATGTGCTCGAGGGTCAGCTCCTCCCTCAAGGCTGGATCTTTCTCGCATTGTATCCCCCGGAGACTAGGGGCCTTGATCGTTTGGTTGGCCACCAGCATCCCTACCACCTGAAGGTTATCGATGTTAACGTAGCCTCTACTTCCAGGTCCTCCGCGCTTAGCGTGGAATATAAATTTTTCCAATCCAGGATCGACTGGGTGAGGGGAGTCTGGGCATAAGGTGTTGTCATCCACGGCAGCAAGTTGAAAACGGGAAATAAAAAGTGAAACCAAGTTAGACTATGAAACGGGAAACTACTTACCCACTCGTTGGAAGTCCAACGTCAGGGTGGGGTTCTTATCCAAAAGAAACCCAGATGTCATGAACCAGTAGTGTCTGACATCCGGGGGGTGCTTCCATGAGCTGGTGGGAGCTGCATAGGTGCCACGAGGCTTCAGTCTGTAGAAGTCGTCCAAGCTCTTGTCCTTAGCATTAAGTTGCAGCTCCAAATTGTAGAAGTACAACACCTCTGCAGGAGTCGGGTTCGAGACTCCTCTTTGCTATGCAAGAGATGCACCATCCTGCAAGCAATCTGTATGCTTGAGGCAAGAGCTGGAATGGCACAATCCCCATGAACTTGAGGAATTGTGCGAAGTAATCATGAAGCTGGAGAGTGGCTCCTGCACTGATGTGACCCACGCTCCAGGCCCCAAATTTTCCCACAGCAGTGTGGGCCTTTTCTTCTTTCCTGGCCAGGTGGTTGTAGAACAGTTTGGGGGTCAATTCCACGCCCAAATGCTTCTCCAAGGCATACAACATTCGGTAATTCCAGAGTAAGTTCTTCACCTTGTCCATCTCCCATCTGTTGCCACTGGGAGTTTTAGGCCCCAAAAGAGTGGTTGTTTGAACGTGTTCCTCTGAATGGAGGGTGACGTCGGAAGTCATAGCTGATGATCTAAGAACAAAAGGAAGCGAAACAAACCAAGCAGTCAGCACCAAAACCCAAAAACGTCGGTTAAGGTACGGGGGCTATCCTACGAACTACTTGGAAGAGTCCCCTCCGGATCAGATTCGGTAGCACCAAGGATCCGCAAGACCCTAATTGGGAACAAACAGGAAGGGTTCTTGCTAAAGTTTTCCTAAGTGGGCCTATTGCCGTTTGTCCCAGGACAGCACGAACCTGAGAAGATCCGGGATGGCCCAAACAACTTTTTCCTCGCCTACTCTAATGCACCTAGAGCCACCCTAAACAGAGGCACTGACTCTAGCAACCTTACGGCTATACAAACAACTTGATGATATGGTAAATGCAAGAAATTAAAAGCAAAAAGTTAGGAAAACTTACTGAAAAGGACTGGTCGTGAAGAATGGCATGTATCCGGCAGCAATGATGGCGAAATCACCGTTCTGAACAGGTGAAGGCGACGCAGAAGTTCGTCTAGTGGACAGGCCGGGGTCATCTGTTCGGGCAGAGGTGCGTAGATCAGGCACATGGGAAATAAATGACGGTGAAGGCAAAGCAACTGCTGGTAAATGTAGCCGGCGAGCTCGGACAAAAAAGCTCCCTTGTGCAATTTCGTGTTGAGAGTGTAAAAGTTTGAAAGGAGAATCTCCAGGTATTTATAAGAACCGAGAGACTGTTTTTGATCTAACGGTTCAGCATGATCCCACCCATCGGACGGTCCTGGAACGCGCAGGGACATTAATTGGCCTACTCAAATACTGGATCACGGTTACCCAAAGGTGCGATCCGCGCCACCCCGATCCAACGGCCTAGAAGAAGAGCACCTAAGGTCATCCCATCCAATGATCCTCTTTTTCGAAGGGATAATAATGGGGTCGTTCGTGTGAATGGAACGCTTTGGAAGTCGAGCTGACATTCAAACTGCCAACACTGTAACCAATAGAATGTTTTCTGACCCTTCAAATTTGAGTGCCATCGATGCGCCAATCACAAGAGGACACGTATGCACTTCACGATGAAGCAGAGCGAACGAAAGGCCTCCAGACGACCCTGAAGTAAATGAACCGGGGATTTAGTAAACGAACCAGGATCCTAGTAAATGGACCGGGCTTTTTGGATTTGGTCCAGGACATTGAATCAGACTTTCACTCCATGATCGTTCAGCAAGCAATGCCCCCCATCAGCGAACCCGTCGCCTTGGAAATGAACCGGGAAGTGCTGAGCTGGTCCGGGAGGGAGACAAGCCTCCACCGCGCAAGCCCAGATGAAGGCTTGGGGGGTAATTGTTATCCCCGTTTCTTCCAAGATGTACGGATCCACACTCTAAGTCTATGGGCTGCCTTCCAGGGAGTTAAAGCCCAGATCAGGCCCAGTAGACGAAGAGAAAACGAATATTGGCAGCCCAAGTGTTGGCAAGGCCCAAAAGGTATCCGGGAGTGTAAGCCGGGACCATCACCGGAGGCATAAACCCGGGATCGCGTAACGGGATGTCTCTTGAGATGCAGTAAAGAGGTCGTGGCTCCCAAGTCCGAGATTGGGTCAGGATCGCTATGGATGAACCCGGGTCTTGGTAAACGAAGAGGGATGTTGGTAAACAGACCTAGGTCGGTTGGCCGAGTTTGGCGTGCTAAAGTACCCCCAACACTGACATCATCTCAAGAAGCGTGGAGCTGTGTCCCCATAAGTAACCTACAGAGGAGGCTACCTCGAGAATGTACGTCGTTGGTTCAGAACCGCGCTGCCACTCCACTGACAGATGTTGTCCCGCGAATCTTCCTCGTAGCCCATAACACCCAAACTGAAGAACTTGTTTTTCGCGAGTCTTATAATGTGATCATGTTCGGGCTGGCCCAATGGGCCTTGGTTAATATATGTTTTATATTTCAATCCTTTGTATTGAGCCTCCATCAAAGAGCAAATAATATTTACACCCTTATTGGGCCCGGATCAGCCCGGCCCAAGCCCAGTGCACTCACTTGCCTATAAATATGAATAGTGGTGCACTGAGGAGGGGATATAGACTTTCTCTTTTAAGCAATTACTCTGCTAAAACTTGTAGAGGACACCATTGTCAAAAGCTCTCTAAGCTCTAATACAACTGACTCGTAGAATAAGGCTCATTAACGCCCCAACCACGTAAAAACTCTGCTTGAAACTTCTAAACCCCTTCTTCTTAAGCTCTTTTATCTTTCATAATTCTAGTTTTCGAAAAACTCGGTAAACAGTTTATGGAATTTTTTTTACTCCATATTTTGTCCATATATGTTGATATTCACCGAGAATTGATTATTTTATTTATAAGAAGATTTTTCTTTGAATAAAATATTATTTTCCTTTTTTAGACTTTGACATTTTTTGTCAATTGATGAAATAATATTTTGTGATATTTTGTATTGACAAAATTAGTGTAATGGCTAGATGTGAAAAGAAAGATTAAAAAAATGTAGTTTCTTTTTTTGGAAAAGGAAACTTTGTGTAATAAAGAAAAGATTTTTAACTTTTTTCATTTAAATAATATTTTATGATATTCTAATCATTTGTTGCAAATCATGTGCTAAACTACAAAAAGATTAGAAATTCAATTGATCAAAAAATTTGTTGGAAGAATCTGAACTGTTAGTCTGTACAAATACACTATCTGTTGAGCCAGTTTCCTAATCTATAACAACAGAATCTGATAGACTGACAAATTTTTTCTAAATATTGAATTTGTGCACTTCATTCTTTGATTTTCGTAGATTTCGTGGACTGCTTTGAAAGACTATTTCAGCTATAAATAGAGGACCAAGCATCCATAAATGCTTAGCTCTTCACATATCATTTTATAATATCAATTGTATATTTGAGAGTTCTTTCTATGAGACTAAGAGTGGATACCTTAATCTAGTATTTAGGAGCTGTGTAGCTTCCTATTCATCTATTTCGTGTAGAAGCAGGTGTCATCCATTGATAACGAGTTCAACAATCTTCGAGAGAAGATTTTGCTAAGACTTTCTTCGGAATGAAGAAAGGATTCATCAACCTTTAGAGGGAGTTCAAGAGCATTGGTGTCTCATTAAAGGGTGTACAAAAGCTTGCGACATAAGTATAGAGGGAGTCTACCTATGTATAGGTCAATTGTGGTTTTGTACTTTGTGATACCTTACTAATCAGTTTCATCTCTGGGTGTGGCCCTGTGGACTAGGTTTTCCAAACCACGTGAAACATCTCTAGTATTGTTTTTTTATACTTATTTTTTATTTCTATAATACTCTGTTAAGAGAACTAGCTTAGTTATTAGATCAGATTCTGATTTTGTCAAAAGAACTTAATCACTATTCTGCAATCTATTACGTTGTTTGATTTAATCACTTGGTAAACATTAAAATACAAAATTTCATGTTTAAACACTGATGTGGCATTGCCACGTCAATCTCGTGTAGAATAATTGACACTTTTGCCCCCTGAACATTGATTATTACTAAATTGTGCCCCTTTTTATTGAAAAATAATAATTTAAAATAAAAAAATCTAATTTTTTTTTATTAAATCTTATAAAAATAATTCAGATCTTAATTTAAATATTAAAAAATTAAATAAAACTCGTTAAACTTTAATCAAATCTTTAAAATTAACTCTATATCTTAAAAAATCAAATATATACCAAATATTAATGAAAAAAAAAATCAAATATCAAATTAAGGGTCCCTAGAAATATGACCTATTTTTCGAAGTCATTTTGTACTTTGGTCTAGTTTTGATAATTTTTTACAAAATGACCACCGACACTCCAGTCAACTCGTTGAAATTTTTCAGAGAGCTAGTCAAAAAATTCAAACTGTTGGTCGAAATTTTTAGACAGCTTGTCGAAATTTTAGACAGAAATCATTTTGCAAAAAATTATCAAGATTCAGCCAGAATGCAAAATGACTTCAAAAAAATATGTTATTTTCACAAATTACTCTATTAAGCCCTAACATAAAGAATCATTGTTTAAGAATTTATGTTCTTTTTCTTTTCTTATTTTTTGTAGTTTATTTACAGTTACTTTATTGTTATAAAAAAAAGTAATATAATTAAAAAATAATATAAAAAACATGTTTTTTTTTTACTTAAAGACTGATTTTATAATCTATTACACTTGTATACTGTAGTTAAAAAAATTATGTAACATAGGAGATTCAGCTATAATACTAGTTAAATTATTGCTTAATTTTATTTTCGTTTAACAAAGGAGATTACTTTGGGGTAGGTAGATGTAATACGTGCGTATTGACAAATTAATAATTCATTATCAACAATAAACAAAGGTATATATTTATATTTATATACATGCTTTCTTTGACTAAAACAAATTATAAAATAATATGATGATGTTACGTGTGATCGAAGTGTACATTACATAATAATAATAATAATAATAATAATAATAATAATAATATGTATATATATACATCTTCTATAAATACCTGAGTTAGCAACAAACCCAAAAACTCACAAACAAATACATATCAAATTAATAATCTTCACACTAATATAGTACTTATTCTTAATTGTATCATCGTTATTATTATTATTCCCATTATGGGTGTGTTTACTCATGAGACCGAGACCGTCTCTCCAATCCCTCCAACAAGGTTGTTCAAGGCTTTAGTCCTGGACGCCGACAACCTCATCCCCAAGGTTGTCCCTCAAGCCATCAAAAGTGTTGAAATCCTCCAAGGAAATGGAGGACCTGGAACAATCAAGAAGATCACATTTGGTGAGGGCAGTAGCTACAAGTACGTGAAGCACAAGGTTGATAAGCTCGATCTTGACAACTTCACCTTCAGTTACAGTGTGATCGAAGGTGATGTTTTGGGTGATGTTATCGAAAAGATCTCCTACGAGACCAAGTTGGTGGCATCTGCCGATGGTACTGGTTCTATTGCCAAGAGAACCAGTCAATATTATACTAAAGATGGTCATGAGATCAGTGAAGAGAGTGTTAATGAAGGCAAAGATAAAGCTTCTCATCTCTTCAAGGCTATTGAAGCCTATCTCCTCTCAAATCCTGATGCCTACAACTGAAGCAGTTGTCATACATAGAAGTGTTTTATGTATAATTATTATATCGTTTTTGTTATGTTTGGTCTTCTAGTATCCCATAATATTATGGCTTTTGGCTTGTACTAAAAGATAGTAAACCTCTTGAAAGTTTGTGTCAATTCGTTTTCTTTTTCAAGATATAGTAATATATTTCTATGGTGAAAGTACACCATATATTTGATGGATTAAATATAACATATTTTGTTTGTCACGAGCTCATGTGTTAGTGCAACATATTGCACATACCTCATAATATTTTGTGCTTAACCCTGAATTAATATATTAATCTTTAAAAAAAATGGGCAAAGTTTCATCTGTTTCTATAGTACATCGACTTATAAATTCAATTCAAATAAACACAACAAGCAGCATGCATAATTCCATCCATAAACTACTGCAACTCACAAAATTCTCATAATTTATTTTACTAAGACACACATATTCTCAACTTTCTATTATCTTCGCAATACACAATTTTATCTATGAACTTACTTCTCTACGAATGAATATCTAATATATTCAAACTCCTCTTACAATTGTTTGTATAATATCAAAAATAGAAATAAAGTATTAAGAAGTAATTATTACTCACTTTCAAAATTATTCAACAATTTCAACACATACATTTTACATAAATTAATAATAAATTTGGACTGCTAAAATAATTAACAAAAATTAACTTAAAAAATCATTATGTAAATAACATAAAAAGATATGTAAAAAAAAACAATATTATAATATAAAAAATTATGTAAAAAACAATATATCGTAATTAATTAACATAATTAATATTAACATTATTAAAAAAATAAATACATTAGGTATTAATATGGAAAATCTGAAATATTAAAAAAAATCAAGTTTAAGAGATCAATATACATGTTTTGAAGTATGAAAATGTCTTCTAATCATCCACAAACATTCAAAAACATCCAAATATTGTAAAAAAAAAAAAAAAACCCAACCTATAAACATACATTAAAACTCTATTAAACTCACTCAAAATTTCTTCATTTTGCCTTAAAACTTCAAAATAAATCATTTTTATGAATATATACATGATTTAAAGCATTAACGTGGACTTTAAAAAAAAAAACCCACATAAAAAGGGAGAAGATGGTGATTATCGTGGCTGGGGACGATGGGTTTTCCGTTCTCACACTACAAGAAAGGAGGCTTTTGCCGGCGCAACTCGGAATTGCACCGGCAAAAAATACTTTTCCCGGCGCAAGTACTGAAATGCGCCGACAAAGGTTACTTTTGTCGGCACAATTCCGACTTACGCCGGCAAAAGTAACATTTGCCGGCACAATTCCGACTTGCGCCGGCAAAAGTTTAGCAATATAATAGAAAGGACTTTTGCCGGCGCAATTCACCTAATGCGCCGGCAAAAGTCAGTGTGAAATTAATGTTGTCCACGTTTTCAAGGAGGTAGGTCGCCAGACTTTTGCCGGTGCGTTTCGTTGCGCCGACAAAAGTCTAAAAATGTGTCGGTAAAGGTATGCTTATTTAAACGGCGTCGTTTTGAACTAGGGTTTCTCTGATAGACTTTTGCCGGCGCATTTTTATACTTTTGTCGGTGCAACGAAACGTACCGGCAAAAGTCATAACGATATATCTCAGCCGCTCGAGCCTTCTTCCCCATTTTTTTCAATTTATCAAATTTCTCTCATCTTCACCATTTTCCTCTCTTCTTCAACGGCATCACCCTTCATTTTCCATCTCAAGGTAAGCTCAAGGCAAGTTATTTTATTTTCCCCATTGTTTGTTTGTTTTGCCCATGAATTTTCCCTCTCATTTCTATTTTTTTTCTCAGTTGTACACCGGACCACCCCGCCACCACCGAACCACCACGCCGACCGGACCACCCCGCCACCACCGGACCTCCACAAATCTGGTATATACAAATATATATATATTATATATAAACTCATATATATATTATACATAATCTGATATATATTATATAATCTGATATATATATATTATATTTAAACTATATATATTTAAACTGGTATATATATTAATTTATATTTATATATGTTTTTTCTGTTTTGTATTTTCTTATTTATTTATTTATTTTTATTTTTGTTTATATATGTGTTGACGCCGTTTTTCGTCAACGGTTAAAAGAAGAGCACAAAAACAATGAATGACAATGGCCAAACGAAACAAACAAATCAAACACATGGTTTTTTACGTGGTTCAGCAGTTAAATCTGCCTAGTCCACGAGTCTCTGTTATTAATCTTAAGATTATCTCTGAAAAATTCTTTAGCATGAATTCTCCAGAGTTTTCTCTCAAGGATCATAATTTCGGTCCTTTACAATGGTGCATGGCTTCTCTATTTATAGAGAAGGCTGCAGAATACTATCCCACATATTTTGGGTAGTTACTCTTTTGTGAATAAAATAAATGGCTTTAAATGCCCATAATCAGATATAAAAGGAAACGTCCCTGAAGACCAGGAAACGCATAACTGACCAAATAATATCCCACGATTCTTGGGGATTTACATTAATAAATAAGGATTACATCTCATATTTATATCACTTGTAAATATTCAAGGTGATTATCGCGTATCTCTAAGGCTTTAGCATCTTAGGTCTCACGTCATTGTTCGAGCTAATGGCATCTCCCGAGATCATGTGTCTTTCGAGATCGTACATACATCTAGCTCGAGACCCCCGATCCGAAGTCGTCCCCGAAGATGAGTGTGTTCTCGGAGCTACCTTTCGAGATCGAGATCGTTTCGAGCTCATATATTCGAGGTCATATATCGTACTTTGCAGGCTTGATATACAATCCTGGAGCATACTTCAATCCTTACGAGACCATTTGTTACGAATCCAACTTTCGAGGTCATATTTACCATGGCTCGAAATCTGGGTATAACTTCTTGCCCCCTCAAAAGTATTTGTTCGAATCCTAAGAGAAGGAAACTTTTGAACTACTTTCTCTGGGACCCGCACCGTCATATACTTTCGAACATGGACACGCGTCAGCTAGGTATTGCTCACTTTAGGTACTTGAGTACCTTGGAAACACGCCCACGATCGTCCGTCTGACAACTTTTCGGCGCCTTCTTGTCATTGATCCCCATCCGTTCAATCTAGTGAGGATTTTATTCAACGTTCCAGATTAATTCCGTTTTCCCACCAATATATACAAGACCCCGCTTCATCTTCTCCTTCACTTTTGTTCCTCGTAAGCAAAAGAAGAAGAAAAACATACCCAGAAACCTCTTGCCACAGTTTCTACTCTGTGCATGTTTTCTCGGCCAAAGAAACACAGGAATCCTGGTCTGTTCGAGTCAATGAGTTCTTTCTTGCAACCTCTTCTCCAATCGACGATCTCTCTGCAATCACCATCACTGTGTAAGTATGCCATTTTTGTTTTCAGTTTTTTTATCCCTACTGTTCTTATTGTGTATGCTAGTTTACGTTCTTAGCATAATAAGATAGGGGGTTTCGTTTCGATAGGCTTTCAAGTTTCCTAGACTTCCCCTGCTGGATTTCGCATCACTGGTTTATATCCAGTTTTAACGTTTGAGCGAAGTTTCAATTTTCTGGGTTTTGAAAATTTTAGGCCATGTTTCTTGTCTACTAAGTTTTCGGGTAAAAACCCTTGTCCTTGACAAATGCACGAAACCCAAGAATACCCTTTCTAGTTAACCGCCACCTTTCTTTCCCTTGAATCTCGGGATTTTCAAAAAATCTTCCACGCTCCTTTTCTTTCCCGTGGAACACACGCTCTGACTCTTTAGTAAGGGTCTCAATATTTAATTTCTTGTTCCTAAATCCCCGAGCTCATACCATCGAGCTCATGATTCTTGCAAGCATGGCCCTCACCATTCTCGTTAGATGTCATAGAATCTGGAAAGACGGTGGGGGTCATTGCGAGCCATCCCTTACGAGCCTAAATCTCCGAGCCCAGAATCGCTGTTCGCCCGGAATCAGCGTCGGATAAAAGAATACCAGCTTGCGCGCGAGCAAGAGGACATTCAAGCCCACTATCGCCATCAGATAGACGAGGTCATTGAAAAGAAGAGAAGAGTTCTTCGGGAGGCCATCTATCCGGAGCCCAACCCAGGACCTAGGCCAATTCCCCTCGACCCTGCGTTAAAAGTCACGGTTGCATATCATCCAGGGGAACTCCAATTTTCTCTAATGGCGGAACCTTCGTCCTCGCAGCCTAGGAGAGAGATGTTTGAAGCCGAGCTCTACCAGAGCTCGGTTACCACCACCGACCAAATAACTGACATTTTGGCCCTCCATGGCCTTGGTTCATTGGACACCCTGAAGTGTCGAGCTCCGGCTAGTCCTGAACGGAGCTGTTTCGCCCCTGGGGGCCGCGATGTCAGTGTGAAATATGCGGCCTGGAGCCAGGAACATATAAGGGCAGGAGCTCTGCTGCCCTTGAAGTCCTTTTTTAGAGACTTCACTGATTTCGTTGGGTTGGCTCCATTCCAACTCAACACCAATTCGTACAGGGTGCTGTCTGCCCTGAGGTCCTTGTTCCACGAGCTGGGGTGGACATGACCTTTACCCCAAGAGATTTTATATCTCTTTTGTTTGAAGAGTAACCCCTCCCGTGCTCGGGGAGGAGATGGTTTTTTTTATCTTTCGAGCTACCCCAAAGAGACGAAGATTTTTGAAGATCTTCCAAACCACCCTCCTGACTCCAAAAAGGCTTTTTTCTGGACAGACGGTCTGTCCCTGTCTCGACATCGTTCGTTCAGGCGGATTCGTAAGTACTCTTGTTACTTTTATTTTTTTGAGCTCGGAATTTTGGCCCTTAAGACCATACTTAGCTGAAATGTGTTTCGCCTTTCAGCTAATTTTCAGCGTACCTCCCCCACCAAGGCAATGAGGGAGCACAGAGAGGCCTTGCTCCGACTTCCTTATGGCAGGAGGTCTCTCTCGTATCTTCTTCAAGAGGGCAAGCTCCGAGCCTGTGGGTAGTTGGGAGAAGGCCAGTCAACCTCTGACTGGTCTAACAAAAAATACGAACGTTGGGAGGAGGTGCCACAGCCCACAAGCACCCTTCTTCCGAGGAGAGAAAAGTAGGCATCTCTCCCAGTTCGCTTAAGGAGTCCGCGATCTGGGAATGAAGCCAACGACGAGGCCTCGAGCTCGGACTCAGATGAAGGTAAAACCCTTCCTACTTCGAGAATGTGGTCCCCCACTTTGCTAAAACACAGGCCCAATAGGTTAGTCTCGTGCCCACAGGATAGATACCACTTCTACATATGGAGTTGGGTAGACGACTGTGTCCATAGGTTTGATAGTGGGCTCGGGAAATAGGACACTATGTACACCACGAACGAGATGTGGAATGGGATAGCTGTGCAGTATGGGACCAATGATTATAGGGACCTCTCGAGGTTATCACCAACTTATAGGGAAGGCACTCCCCCCGCCTCTTCTGAAGACGGGGGAATTTCATGGTCCCCAAGCTCGAGCCCGGGGGAAAGTTCCAGTTATGTTTTTTCTTCCATCACTCTATACGTCTGTGATACTGAAGTAACTTGAACACTTCTTTTACTGACTCACTGTGTTGACTTGTGCAGGCGAGATGGACTCCGACCTTGACACCCTTATTGATAATGCGGGTGCCAAGAGGAGCAAACGCCCCAGGGCAGGGTCACTGAAAACCAGCCAGTCGGGGAAAAGCTCCAAGAGATCTAAGAAAACGCCTCCTCCTGCCCCGCCGGCTTCAAGCTCTGCTGCTGCGTCGACTGGCCAGATCAGTGCCCCCACGACGATGCCATCCTCGCAGACCGTCGTCTCTGCGGTGGCACCGGCCTCGCTGGCTGGTACCCCTGCCGTGGTTGAGTCCCAACCTCCTGTGGTGGGTCAAACGTCTTCTGCTCAGCTTGCTAAGAGACCTTCTGCTTCTCGAGCTCAGAAGCTAACCATCTCCACCCATATGGACTCATATGTGGTGGATAACGCTGTCGGACCTCATGGGTCTACGCTGATTTCGGATGTCATGTCCCGGATCGGCCAGAGCTACGACAGTTTCGAAGCTCCCCAGTGGCAGTGCCTAACTGGAACCCGAGACCGCACTGTTCTCTACGAGAAGAGTATCGAGCACACCGCTGCAGTAAGTATTTTTTTCATATTTCTTTCGCTTATATCCATGCTGTCTCGAGGCTAATGGTGGTTTCTTCCTTTTTTCAGGCTCTTGCCTTCACGGCCCAGCTCAACTACGAGCTTAATAACAAGATCCATTCAAGCAGGACTCATGCCCAAGATGCGAAGGACCTCCATCTTAGAGCGAACGATGATCTGAAGGCGGCGAATGCTAAGCTCGAGGCAGTGGTTAAGGAGCTTGAGGATATGGCCAAGGAGCTCGAAAAGCTGAAAACTGAACTCGAGGAGCAAAAGAAAGATAACACCCAGCTTCGGGAGACCAATAAGAAGCTCGAGGAGGACAAGACCGCCACCTTCGACCTCATAGAGGATGTCAAGGCTCGCCTTACTGCCGAGTACAAAGAAAAGAAGGAAAAGGCAGTCGACTCAGCCATGTACCAGATGTGGGCTTTTAACGAAGAGCTGGACACCAGCTTCTTGGGTCCCCACGTGGCGCCGCTTCTCGAGCGATGGAACGCTCGACTCGAGAAGGAAGAGGTCGAACAGCTCGAGAAGGAAAAGGCTGAGCAGCTCGAGAGAGAAAGTGCTGCTCCGGGCACCGTTTCGGTGGGAGCTCAGGGGGATAGTCATGCTATTCATCCTTGTGGGTCCAGTGTTACTGATGCTGAGAAGGCCAAGGAGACTCCTCTTCCTTGAATCTGGCCTCGGGGAGATCAGTTATCGGGGCTGCGTCCCCTTATTTCTGTAATTATTTTAATTTATGCCCAAGAGGCTGATACAATTTCCTTTACTATTCTTTTATATGCTTTACATTTCTTGGCTCAAAATATTTTGCATATTCTATATTGATGAACTAGTTATGTTTATTTATTCATACAAACATAGTTTGGACTTAGGCTCGAAATTCGATGCACTTATGCATAGTTTATTCGAATTATCCGCTTCCGACCTCGTTATTTATCAAGGTCGGATATTACTTTAACCATGAACTGAAAAGTACTTATATGGTATGTAATATGAATGACTTGGTTATCTTTTTAGTCACTTTTCCTCATCCTCAGTATTTTGGCTCCGAGGTTATGAGTTCGAAACTATTTTTCTTTAAGATATTCCAGCCTCGATCTCGACATATTTCGCAATAGGTTTAGGCTCCCATTTATCATCGATCGATAATTTGTCTAGTTTGTTCCAAAACTGTTGTGTTTGCACATCTGGTTAACTACAAATATTTTAGGTTCTTGATGGTCGGTTATATCCGAACTATCTAAGCTCGCGTATTTGGTCATATCCAAATACTTTGTTTTTGATAATTCGGTTATGTCCGAACTATCTAAGATCGCGTACTTGGTTACATCCAAATACTTTATGTTTTTGATAATTCGGTTATGTCCAAACTATCTAAGCTCGCGTATTTGGTCATATCCAAATACTTTGTTTTTGATAATTCGGTTATGTCCGAACTATCTAAGATCGCGTACTTGGTTACATCCAAATACTTTATATTTTTTATAATTCGGTTATGTCTGAACTATTTAAATCGCGTACTTGGTTACATCCAAATACTTTATATATATTTTTTATTTTTTAAGCTGGTGGTATGTATACCAGTGATGCCCCCTTAATATCCTATGAGTGTGACCATAGGTTATTAAATTAAGAGAGATTGCAAAAATAAAAATACATTACATGTGAAACAAAGCAGACCTTTTATTTGATGAAATTCAGAAACAAACAAACAAACTAGTACAGATAGAAATTCATGGTTACAGGCAACACTTCCTGCACTATTGATAATATGGTCTAAGGTGTTCGCCATTCCATGCTCGTGGTATCAGGCTCCCATCTAATCTCGCAAGTTTGTATATGCCAGGTCGGATGACTGATTCTATCTGGTATGGTCCTTCCCAGTTTGGCCCGAGCACTCCAACTGCTGGATCTCGAGTTGCTAAGAATACGCGTCTCAATATCAGATCTCCCACTCCGAACTTTCGATCTCAAACCCTTTTATTGAAATATCTTTTGGTTCGTTGCTGGTAAGTAGCATTTCTCAGCTGAGCCTCTTCCCTTTTTTCTTCGATCAAGTCTAGGGTTTCTTTGAGCCGAGTGTGATTTGAATCCTGATCGTAAATTTGAGTTCGAATCATTGGGATTTCGACCTCGATAGGCAACATTGCCTCACATCCGTACGCTAGAGAGAACGGGGTATGTCCCGTTGATGTCCGAGCTGTAGTTCTATATCCCCAAAGGACTTGAGGTAATTCCTCGGGCCATCGTCCCTTTGCCTCCTCCAACTTTTTCTTTAGAGAACTCTTGAGGGTTTTGTTAACGGCTTCGACCTGACCATTCGCTTGAGGGTGAGCCACTGATGAAAAACTCTTTATTATACCGTTCTTGTCACAAAAGTTGGTAAATAAGTCGCAATCGAACTGGGTTCCGTTATCAGATACAATCTTTCTTGGTACTCCATATCGGCATACGATGTTCTTTACCGCGAAATCAAGGATCTTTTTCGAAGTTATGGTCGCCAATGGTTCAGCCTCTGTCCATTTTGTGAAGTAATCAACGACGACCACAGCATATTTTACTCCGCCTTTGCCAGTTGGGAGTGAGCCTATGAGGTCGATGCCCCATACCGCGAATGGCCACGGGGATGTCAACATGGTCAGTTCGGAAGGTGGAGCTCGGGGTATCGTGGCGAATCTCTGGCATTTGTCGCACTTTTTCACGTACTCGAAAGAGTCTGTTTTAATGGTTGGCCAGAAATATCCTTGGCATATAATCTTCTTGGACAGGCTATGCCACCCGGTATGGTCTCCGCAGAACCCTTCATGAATTTCTTCAATGATCTTCTTAGCTTCGGGAGGAGTTACACATCTAAGCAGCGGCATGGAGTACCCTCTTCTGTATAACTTTCCATCCAGAATGGTGTAACGAGGAAGTTGATACATCAACCTTCGAGCTTGATTTCGATCTCTTGGAAGAATTCCATTTTCGAGATAATCAACTATTGGACTCATCCAGGTTGGTTCTGTTTCAATCATACACACATCTTCCTCGTCTGGCTCAGTAATGCTGGGTGCTGATAGGTGTTCTACGGGTATAACATTCAGCTCTTCATTTTCAGCGGAAGTGGCGAGCCGAGCTAAGGCATCTGCATTTGAGTTTTGTTCTCGGGGAACCTGTTCGATTGCATAAAACTCGAAATACTCTAATGCGGATTTTTCCTTCTCCAGATAAGCTGCCATTCTAGTGCCACGAGCCTGGTACTCCCCCAAGATTTGATTAACCACGAGCTGGGAGTCGCTGTAGCAATGTATAGCTTTGGCCTTGAGCACTTTTGCTATTCGTAGTCCCGCAAGTAGAGCCTCGTATTCAGCTTCATTATTAGATGCTTTAAAACCAAATCTTAAAGCAAAGTGAAATTTGCTTCCTGCAGGAGTTATTCTGATCACTCCTGCAGGAGTGATCAGAATAACTCCTGCCCCCGCTCTATTTTCATTTGACGAGCCGTCGACGTAAAGTTTCCACAGCTCGTGGGCCGTGGTTCTTACCTCGTCGTCGGCTATACCAGTGCACTCCACTATGAAGTCTGCCAAGGCTTGTGCCTTAATGGTCGTTCTTGAATGGTAAGTGATCTCGAACTGTCCGAGCTCAACAGCCCATTTAAGGAGCCGACCTGACGCCTCTGGTTTAGACAGGACTTGCCTTAGTGGTTGATCTGTCAGTACATGGATGGGATGTGCTTGAAAGTAGGGGCGGAGCTTGCGAGATGAGTGGATTAGGCTGAGGGCAAGCTTCTCCATCAATGGATATCTTGACTCTGCCCCCAGTAATCTTTTGCTGATGTAATAGACGGGTTTCTGCAATTTCTCTTCTTCTCGAACGAGCACCGCGCTTATCGCGTGTTCGGTAGTTGAGAGGTATAGGAACAATACTTCTCTCGTCTCAGGCTTCGATAGGATGGGCGGTTCAGCTAAGTGCTTTTTGAGCTCCTGAAAGGCCAGCTCGCATTCCTCTGTCCATTCAAACTTCTTACTTCCTTTCAATAAGTTGAAGAATGGAAGGCCACGATCCGTTGACTTCGAGATGAATCTGCTCAGGGCGGCCATCCTGCCAGTCAAGCTTTGGACATCTTTATGCTTCCGAGGTGAAGGCATATCAATTAGGGCCTTTATTTTGTCGGGATTAGCCTCGATCCCTCGAGAGTTAACAATAAAGCCCATAAATTTTCCCGAAGATACCCCAAAAGTGCACTTCTGAGGATTTAGCTTCATGTTGTATTTCCTGAGTACGCCAAAGCACTCTTCGAGATCATCAACATGGTTCTTGTTAAGTTGAGACTTTACAAGCATGTCATCAACATAAACTTCCATGTTGTTCCCTATTTGCTCTGAAAACATCATGTTTACGAGCCGCTGGTACGTGGCTCCAGCATTCTTGAGTCCGAATGGCATGACATTGTAGCAGTAGAGCCCTTTATCTGTGATAAAGCTCGTATGCTCTTGGTCGAGGACATGCATGGGAATCTGGTTATATCCAAAATAGGCATCCATGAACGACATCAGGCCATGCCCCGCCGTGGCATCCACGAGCTGGTCAATTCTTGGCAGCGGAAAATAGTCTTTTGGGCAGGCCTTGTTGAGGTCTGAGTAGTCAATGCAGGTTCTCCACGTCCCATTGGGCTTCGGGACCAACACTGGATTGGCTACCCAGTCAGGGTAAAAAGCGTCCCTAATGAAATTGTTTACTTTCAGCCTGTCAACTTCCTCCTTTAGTGCTTTCTTTATGTTTTCGTCCAGCTGTCTTCACTTTTGTTGCTTCAGGGGAAAGCTTTTGTCTATATTCAATGCGTGGCTCGCTACATTCGGGCTTATCCCCACCATGTCTGAGTGTGACCATGCAAAGACATCCTGGTTTTTCTTTAGAAAGCAAATTAATTGCTATTTTGCCTCGTCTTGGAGGTGTTTTCCGACCTTCACCTTCTTCGAGGGATCAGCTTCCTTGAGCTGAACTTCTTCGAGCTCCTCCAAAGGTTGGAGGTCAACTTTCTCCTCAATCCTTGGATCGATTTCCTCGTCAATTTCTAAAACTGTTCCATCTTTATTTTGTATGATAACGAGTGCCTGAGCGCTCGTTTGTTTTTTTTCCCTCAAAGAAATGCTATAGCACTCCCTTCCTGCCAATTGATCTCCTTTTAAAGTCCCGACCCCGCTTGGGGTTGGGAAGTTAAGGGCCAGGTGCCTCACAGATGACACTGCCCCCAGCCCGACCAGGGCGGGTCTCTCGAGCAGTACATTGTAGGCAGATGGTAAATCTACCACCACGAACTCCATTATCTTGGTCACCGAGACTGGATAGTCTCCCAAGGTCACAGGGAGTTCAATGGATCCCATACAAGCAGTCCCTTCTCCTGAAAAGCCGTACAAAGTAGTTGCACATGCCTTCAGGTCGCGAAGGGAGAGTCCCATTTTCGCGAGGGTCGTCTTATAAAGAATGTTGACCAAGCTCCCATTATCTATGAGAACTCGGCGGACTCTCTTGTTGGCAAGCTGAAGAGTAATAACCAATGGGTCATGATGAGGGAACTGAACATGTGATGCGTCCTCCTCAGTGAAGGTTATCGGTTGCGTTTCAACCCTTTGGCTTTTTGGTGCCCTAGGTTCGGGTTCATAAGGAGACCCGTCTCCTGTCTTCAACTCGTTAACGTATCGCTTTTGAGCATTTCTGCCCCCTCCCGCGAGATGAGGCCCTCCCGAGATGGTTATTACATCCTCTCCATCAATCGGCGCGGACCTGCCTTCTTCCCGAGACCGGGAGTTATTATTTTGTGTCGTCAAAGGCGCGGCTACTCTCTGACTCGCAGTAGTCTGTCCAGTACTCTGGTTTTTGACTACTACCGGAAATAACCTCTCGAGATCAACCCCTCGATCTCGTCCTTCAGCTGTCGACATTCATCAGTGGTGTGTCCGGTGTCTCTATGGAACCGACAATACTTACTGGAATCCCTTTTGGACTTTTGATTTCTCATTGGGTCCGGACGCCTGAAGGGGACCTGGTTTTCATTAGCCAAGTATATTTTTTCCCGAGACTCGTTGAGTTCGGTGTGTATTTTATATACGGAGAAATGCCTTTCTCCTTTCTTTCTCTTTCCTCCTTCAGCCTCGGGGTTATTTCCCTCGCTCTTTTTCCTCTTGGAGGGATTCTCCGAGGCAGGCTATGGAGCTGCTTGGTCAGTCGAGGTTGAGGCGGAGTTAATGTTTATCATTGTAGTTTCGGTCTGTGAGGTCGCCTTCAGCGTTGACCTCGCCTCCTCTACATTGACAAATCTCTGCGCCTGTCTGTTAAATTCGGTTATTGACCTCACCGGTTTCCCTTGCATGTCATCCCAAAGGGCACTTCCAGGTAAAACACCAGCTCGGATAGCCATCAGGTGCCCACTGTCATCCACATCTCGAGCTCGGGCGACCTCTAGATTAAATCTTGTCAGATAGCTTTTCAGTGTTTCGCCCGGCTGTTGTCGGACGTTAGTCAAAGTGGATGCCTCTGGTCTGACTCCCATCATAGCTCGGAACTGCTTCTTGAAGTCTCTAGACAACTGATCCCATGAAGTTATTGAGTGCCTCTTGTACTTTTCGAACCAACTCTTAGCAGGTCCGGCCAATGATGTTGGAAACAACATACACCTGAGCTCGTAACCCACGTTACTAGCTCTCATAATAGTGTTGAATGTACTCAGGTGACTGCATGGGTCGGTTTTTCCTTCAAACGCTGGGACGTGAGGGATTTGGAACCCTTGAGGAAACTGAGTGTTAGAAATATTGGGAGCAAACGGCTCGAGCTCCTCATCAGAGTCCTCGTATCGACCATTCCCTCGTTCATTCTTTAAAAGCCTAAAGGCTTTTTCGAGCTGATAAATCCTTTCTTGGACTGGGTCCTTAGGCAGTGTCTGGAATTGACAGTCATTGATCATGATCCCAGGCTCGCGTCTCCGTGAGGGATCTCTACGCCCATTTAGGTTGATTCCTTAGCTCCGGATTTGTCTGATCTCCCTTCCCCCTGCTCTGATTTAGATGATTTCGCAGGTCAGAACGATTCTTGCGACTTCCAGTATTTTTACGACCTCGGTCGCATTTACTGACGGACCTGGTCTCTCCGGACTCGTCACTGGTGAAACTCATTGATCGGTCATTTCGCGATGGGTTCTTCCCATGTCGCCTCGTTTCCGCAGTGCAAGACCTGGACATCTGACTTTTCTCAGATTGTGCGCCTCTCCGCTCCTGGAAAGTCTCCCTGTGTCCTTATCTATCCCCCGTACGCCCTTGATCCTGATCCCGAACAGGTTGAGCATTTCTGCGGGGAGGTGAAGGATATCTTATGGGAGACGGAGGGAACCATATAGGCGACGGTGGCTGCCTCCCTTGCCTCGGCCTAGAGGGTCCAGAATTTGCCCGAGATGGGTCAGTCGCGCTCGGTGCGCTACCAGGAACCTGAGTCTGAGCCTCGGTAGGAGCTCGGTTATTCTCAGTTCCTGCAGGCACTTCCACAGGTGGATTAGGCGGGACCCGAGCTCGGGTACTCCTCTGGGGCCTAGGAGGAGCAGATGGCTCTGCTGGTGCCGGAGGTTGAGTCGGCCTCCTCGTGGCAGCATCTTTTCGTGGTCGTCCACGGGGCCTCCGGGGAGGAACATGCACGTCCCTTGGAGGAGGGACTTGGTTTTCGCGCGGAGGCGGGGGCTGAGCCACCTGCGCCTCTGCGGCCATCCTAGTCAACTCCTCATTCCGTTTGTTGGCTTCTGCCAACAGCTGTTTCAACTGCCGGTTTTCCAGTTCTACAATAGGAACGTAACGCTCAGGATTGTAGTACATATCCTCATCCCTTGGTGGAGGCGGTGGTCCCCGGGAATCGGAGGACCCACTTCTCTTCTCAGACTCCGGGTTCTCCATTGGTTGTTTTCTAGGACGCCTTGGGTAGCTTTCATCAGGGGTGTTCTGATTGTTTGTAGCCATGAATCTCTCAGGGATGAATGCTTAAGGCTCTCAATGAAAGCACCAAACTGTTGACGCCGTTTTTCGTCAACAGATAAAAGAAGAGAACAAAAACAATGAATGACAATGGCCAAACGAAACAAACAAATCAAACACACGGTTTTTTACGTGGTTCAGCAGTTAAATCTGCCTAGTCCACGAGTCTCTGTTATTAATCTTAAGATTATCTTTGAATAATTCTTTAGCATGAATTCTCCAGAGTTTTCTCTCAAGGATCATAATTTCAGTCCTTTACAATGGTGCATGGCTTCTCTATTTATAGAGAAGGCTGCAGAATACTATCCCACATATTTTGAGTAGTTACTCTTTTGTGAATAAAATAAATGGCTTTAAATGCCCATAATTAGATATAAAAGGAAACGTCCCTGAAGACCAGGAAACGCATAACTGACCAAATAATATCCCACGATTCTTGGGGATTTACATTAATAAATGAGGATTACATCTCATATTTATAACACTTGTAAATATTCAAGGTGATTATCGCGTATCTCTAAGGCTTTAGCATCTCAGGTCTCACGTCATTGTTCGAGCTAATGGCATCTCCCGAGATCATGTGTCTTTCGAGATCGTACATACATCTAGCTCGAGACCCCCGATCCGAAGTCGTCCCCGAAGATGAGTGTGTTCTCAGAGCTACCTTTCGAGATCGAGATCGTTTCGAGCTCATATATTCGAGGTCATATATCGTACTTTGCAGGCTCGATATACAATCCTGGAGCATACTCCAATCCTTACGAGACCATTTGTTGCGAATCCAACTTTCGAGGTCATATTTACCATGGCTCGAAATCTGGGTATAACAATATGATTTAATTTTTGTTTTCTGTTTTTTTTTCATTTTCTGTTTTAAATTTTAGAAAAAAAGGTACAAGAAAAAATCAAATTTTATGTTGTGCATAATAGTATAGCAAAAATCATTACATTAGATGATCTAATATAATCTCATAATTAAAAATTAATTTAATTAGTATTCGATTAATCTTAAGATTATGATATTAGATTTGGAATTATAATAAGATTAAATTTTAGCAATTAAAAATTAAATTTTAAAATATTTTAGAAATTTTAAGTAAATATGTGTTTATGTTGTGCATGCTCTGGGAATAGTCTGTATATTGATCTAGTAATATTATATATATTTTTGTGTGTAGTTTGCAAGTTTTATAAAATTTTGGGATAGTTTAAAATATAGTTGTTATGCTGCCCAAATTTTGTTAGTCTTAGGAAAATTAACATTAATTACAAAAAATATAGCCGTTAACATTAATTTTTATTTTAATGCTTTATATGTATTTGTTTATGTTAATAACAATTATATTTAAGTTACTTTTATAATATATGTTTTTTGTATTTATTAATTTTTTTTTTGTAAAATTAAAAAAACAGATTTGAATATGTATTTTTTTTATTTTAATGCATTATATGTATTTGTTTAATTTTGCTTGTTAATATTTATTATATTGTATTTTGTGATATATGTATTTTAGTTAAAGTATGAACTTAAAAAAAATCAAATTAATAATGTACGTTTATATTTTTAAATTGTTTTATATTAAATGTGATATTTTTGTAAATATGTATTTAATAATTTTTTTTTGTATTAATAAAAAAATCAGTTTTGGTATATGTTTTTTTGTAGTTAAATATTTGTATATATGTAAATTGATGTATTTGTTAATGTATATATATGTTTTGTATGATCTGGGAATATTCTGATTATAAAAGTGTTTAATTTGTAGGTTTTTCAATTTTTGGGATAGTTTGGAATATAGTTTTTATGCTGCCCAAATTTTGTTAGAGTTAGTAAAATTAATAAAAGTTTAATAATTAATTAAATAAAAATTTAAGTATAATTAAAAATTCATCAAAAAAATAATTTTTAACTATAATTTAAATAAAATAAAATTACCAATCATAATAATTAATAATTAATTTTAATATTAATATTAGATGTTTTGTAATTGAAAAAGTTAAAAATATAAATGATTTAATAAAATATAATTAAGTAAAATATAAATATAATAAAATTGTTATTGATTAAGTAAATAATCGATTACAAATTGAAAAATTTAATAAAAAATTACAAAATGAAATTAATGTATAATTAAATTAATTTTAAAATAAAAGTAATAAATAAGTAAATGATTTAAAAAAAATTAATAATTAATAATTAGCTACATTTTCTTTGGTAAATATAAATAAGAGATATTTGCGGCTAAAATACCCAAACTGACAACTTACTAACACTTAAATACCCAAACTGATTTTTTGGTGGCAAAAGCACCAAAATGTGAAATTTACTTGCAATTAGAGATACACAGTGTTAAATGTTAAAGTTGACTGGTCAAATGACATGTAACGACCCAATTTGCTAATAAGGCTTAAGGGCCTTGATTAGCGTGCCAGGAGGGCACGATGGGATTGATGTGTGATTTTATGAGTTAAATGCATGGTTATGATTTAAAGCATGTTATATGACTATTTGTTTATCTGAGATGCATGGCTATCTATATTAGTATGCATGTAGGCCCGGGTCGTGTTGGAAGGGCATAATTGTAATTGTGACCATGATTGGGCATAACTGTATTGATATGTGTTGATTGTTGAGACCACAGTGGTATGTGGGTGTATCTGTGCTTTGTGACTCGAGGCGATCCCAGTGAGCAGGCTAGCGGAAAGTGTTGACAGGAATTTATACCCGGCTCGGGGCGAGCCTGGGGGTATAAGCAGGAATTCAAAGAATAGATTGAGATTTATTTTGATGATGGGGGATATTTATTTGGTGGTTTATCAAGTGATGGAAAGCAACGGGAAAATATTAGGGACACTTGAGGATTAGCGGGAATTGGGTAAAATGACTAAAACGGCCCTATTGGGACAAAAGGATTTAGAGTTAATAGGAAGGGCATTTTGGTCATTTGGCTTTTAAAGATAGGTTTATGAGGCTTTACACTTAGTGGGATTTATAGAGAGTGTTGGCTGTGGAGAGAAAGAAAGAAAAGAAAGAAAAAGGAAAGAAAGAAAAGAGGGAAAACAGAGGGGTTTTCACAAGGGTCGGTTTGTGCATTTTTGCACCTTTCCGCTCCATTTTTCTTGGAGCAAAGCTTAGTGGAGAGCAAGGATAGGCTGAGCATCAAGGATCTTGGGTTAGACTTGAAGATTTGGCAAGAACACATCCATGTTTGAGGTAAGTTTTAGAGATTTTCGGTTTTAAGGGTTTTGATGGTTTGAGCAGGGTTTTGAGCTGAGTTAATGGGAATTTTAGGGATTTCTGGGCAAGCTTTGAGGGAGAGCAAGCTAAGGAGGCCTAGGGTTGAATCAAGGTCGAAATTTGCATTAATGGTATGATTTCTAAGACTCTATCTTTGTGGTTTGCATGAATTTCTAGTTTAGGGTTGTTCATGGTAGATTTTGAGATTTGAGTTGAATGTGATTGGTTTTTGAGTTCTTGAAGTTTAGGATGAGTGTGAGATGTTTATAAGCTTGATTTTGGGCTTGGAAAAGGTTTGAACAAGTTTGGGATTGAATTGGTTGAAGGAAATCGCAGAAATGCGATTTTGGGTTTTCTGGGCTGCAACTAGCGCTACAGCGCTAGTCAGTGGGCGCTGTAGCGCTAGTCCCTGTTTCTGGGGGGTGCATTCTGCTTGTAGCGCTACAGCGCCCTCTTTAGAGCGCTGCACTGTTCACAGAGGGGAATTTTTGAGTTTTGATGATGGATTTTGACCTAGGGTTCGGGGCTTGTTTCCGCCACTTTGTTTTGGGGATTTGGGATTTCCCGGGGGCTCGGGATTGGTCCCGAGGCTAGGTATTCGGACTTGGGGTTCGGTGTTGACTTTGACCTATGTTTGTGCCTAGGTGCACGCTAAGGCTCGGGTGGGATCGTGCTCAAGGAGTCAGGTGATCTAAGCTATTGATTGGAAAGGTAAGAAAACTATAACACCCGTAGGATAGGGCGTGGGCCCATAGTGTGATTGCTGGGCATGGCCCTATATTGCATGTTGCATGATGAAATGATTGCAGGGCATGGCCCCAGATTGTGTTGTGTGCAAATGTTTAACCTTAAATGAATCATGATGTGTGAATGATTATTTTGAATGTACTATATGTGTGAGTATGATGAAATGAACGGCAAGTGCCGAGAACGGCGTAGGCCGGGGCGGCCGTGGGCCGAAAGTAACACCTAGCACATGGGATGCTATATTCAGGGTGGGACCCAAGGGATACATGAGTTATCCTCGCGGTGAGAACCGATACCCCAGGGCTTTGGTAAGGCTCTGGGGCGGCATGGCCGTGTTTTCTTAGTCTATTGGTTGACTTGTTTATCTGTGGATTATCTGTTATGATAAACTGTATTAACTGCATATGTTATGTTCTGCATGAGTTTTCTTGCTGGGCTTCGGCTCATGGGTGCTCCGTGTTGCAGGTAGGGCAAAGACTGAGTCAACCAACCATGAGTACGGAGAGCGTGAAGCGACGCGTACATGTTTGGCCTGCCCGACTGCTTTGGTTGGGGGTTTATTCGAAAATGGCTGTAATAATCTATGATTTTATGATTAAACAACTGTAAACTTATTTCAATATGTAAATAGTTTTCAAACCTTATTTTGGGATCCCAAGTGTTTAATACTAGAAGCTTTTCTTTATGAAACGTCGCATTTTCAAAGATTACAGCCCTAACTTTAAATTAGTCACACTTTTGTTTCAAAACCTCGGTTAGCGAGTTCATTGCACACTGTTTTGTCTTAAAACTCACTTAGTAACGGCTCTAAGGGAGTAGGGCGTTACAACTTGGTATCAGAGCGAGCCAAGGTTTATTGGTTCTGGAGATCGACCGAACATGTACGCTCGCTGTCAGTGACAAGCTCGACTCAGGGTTGGTTGGTATGAATGATTGACATGTTTGAATATATGTTTGAATGCCCTGTTTGCCTGCTTATTTATATGGAGCATGAGGAATGAGATGGCATATGCATGAGATACTGATAGGGCCTGGCCCTTGACTGTTGCATGTTGAGATCAATGTGTGCTGAATAACATTATTATGCATGTGGATGAAAATTGGCATAATGGTTCGCATATTGAGCGTATGTGGTTAGTTTTCTGAATTAAATTCATATGTTATATCTGTTTACTGGCTTGTATGAAGCATGATGAGTGTGGATACACTTAGTGGTGATAGAAATTTGGTAAGCTAAATGTATATCATTGTGGACTTGACCTAGTATATGCTTGTGTGTGCATTATACCTGTGGATATTTGGACCTAGTGGTGGTTTGGTTCAGAGTAGGAACCCCAGAGTTCAGGTGTTGGGTCAGTTTTGGCAGGTGAACTCGTGTTGTTGGTTCCTAGAAGGGTTTGTGAACCTGGTATTGGATTGAAATGGGGAAATTCTAGATATAAGTTGGAGTTGAGATCTCCAGTTATCCCTGTTAGCAGCAGCAGAAAGTCACTAGTGTGTTAGTAGGCTGTGGGGTTTGTTAGTTGAGATGGGATAGAAGAACAGCGGATTTCTCTGGGGAAATAGCTGATTTCGATGTTTTAACGGTAGGGTTACCGGTGTTGGTTTACTGTGAGGTATGGACGGATAAGGGTATTATATGAAAGGCTTAAAGGGTATTATCCTCGGGTTTTGAGGAGAGTTAGGACTGACAAGGAGTTGATCAATAGACGGGTAGAGTTAATTCCACCCATGGTTATGAGGATGAGAGATCCTGATTAGAGGATTATGTTAAATGTTGAGGCAGAGGGATGCCTGGAATTGGTACTCGGGCTGAGGTACTGGCTTTATGGGTTGGAAAGAACCTAGATGATGAATGGTTAGAAGAGATTTTAAGACATGATTAGAACCGTGGAGACGAGCAAATGTTTAAGTCTGGTTTGGACTGTTAGGGGTAACGACAGCGTAGATCAATGGGTTTGGTGAATTGGATAGTTCATTTCGGAAATTTATACAGATGGACGTATCTGGAATTGGTGGCGACCCATTTAAGGACACAAGATCTGGAATAGTCTAAAGCATTTGGGCTGCTTTGAGGAAAGAGTTTTTGTCTGCATGTGGATGGCGGAGAGGGCCATATTGTTTGAGGAACTGATGGTTGATGTATAGAGCATGAGTGCTAGAGCCGCAAGGGCGGTGCTTCCTTTGATGGAATTAGTAAAGATAGATTCGTGATAATCAAGTTGAAAGAACCCCGGATAGTGTTATGGCTTTTGGATTGCCAAGAAAAAGGGGAAAAGTCTGACTGATAAGACGGTACTTTTGTTGATAGAACACAGCGAGGTCGGATTCTCAATTTTGAGGTAAAAGGACTCCAGACAGTGCTTAGGCACCTAGATTGAGATTGGAAAGAAGCCTGATCGAAAAGGTAGTTATTGAGATGGCGACTGGAACCAGGAGGTTAATTGATATGCACATGAGGAAGAGGATGCCACCTGAGAGGAGGTCAGGTGAGGACATGACTTCTACGTAGAATGACTCGAGATATTAGGATGAATTTCCCAGGGTGCGGGAAACGGAGAACTGGAATGCATCGATGCATTCAAGGTTGGAGGCTGAGTCCTCAAGGATGAGTATATATCTGATGAGCTTATGCTTTGGGCATGTAATGAACTGGAAGGGCTCGGTGTTGAGAATGCTCCGAGAGGGTGATGGACATAGAGAGGTTGCCTCAAAGGTGCCACTTGAGAGGCTGAGGACAGTAATACCTATTGTGAAGGAATTTGAAACTCTGGCAAATGGACTGTAGAGGATATCATCTGGAGTACGAAAGGGAAGACTCAGGAGTATTTCGAGGTTAGACTACAAATATGATTGGTATAACGAATGTTGTAAAATACGGTTTTGGCCGACGGAAAGTCTAGTGAAGCAATCGAAGGAATTGACCCTAGTGTAGCCAGTGTGTTATACTGCGGGGATTGTTGGCATCGTCGGGTTAGAACGAAAGTGCAACGTTGGATACAAGGTGGGACGATGTCTCAAAGAGTGATCTATGACCTAGTTATTACCAGTTGGAAACCAAGGATAGAGACATTTCGGGAATTTGTCTAGTTTGCACCAGGTAGGGTGTGAGGAGTTGGTAACAGAGACTCTGGAATGGTTCAAGCTGCAGCAGCACAGGTAAGTTCTTTAGACAGAGAATGCATGAACGGTGTGGGCAAGTTCCCTTCAAGTTCACGAGCAGTACATGTGGATTACTCCCAGACGGAAATGGTGAGCAACTGATAATTATGCTGAAGACGTTAGTACCCAGAAGGCAGAGTCTGAGGTAAGGTTCTACGGAGTGTTAGTTGGGTGTCGTCAGGAGTTCTCAGATTACAGCTGCAAGAAGAAAGGACAGGTAATAGAAGAATTGATCTGAAGCCGCAAAGAAGCTAATGAAGAGCGTCTGAAGAATTGAAGGCATAACAAGACTGATAAGCGCGTCATCTATTGCACAAGCACCTCCGGAGACGACTACATCAAAGATGAGAAGAACAGAAAAACTTGAGGTTAGACGGATTGAGTGGGGTCAAATCAGAAAGAATTCAGAAGACAAGGTAATATTTGATTGGTTACGGACCATGATGGAGTTTGTGTGTGTTATGATTAAGTAAAGAGTGATGGCATAAAGGACTTGATCTATGATGAGGGCATGGACTTGTAGGGGTGCATCACGGATTATGTACGCCCAGGCGCATCTGGCGCGAGGTTGGATTGAACCTTGCGGGAGAAGAAAGAACGAACACAGTTGATACACTTGGAGCACTAAGTTGACAGTTATGGATATCATAAGATGCTTAAGTCTTGGGTATTAGTGAGAAAGGTTAACATTGAGACACAGAGGTGGTGAAAAGTAACGGACAGATGATCAGTGTTTGAAATCCTCGATTGAGCGAGGGGAGTTATAATTGGAGACGGAACTCCTAGCGGTGAGGCGTGTGTCAGTCAGGGGATAGCGCCATAGACTGTAATAGAGTGGACAAGGCGACGACTGAGTTTGGCGTAACGTTAGTAGGTTTGATTAGCTGGTGAGGGTCACTGAGCTATGGAATCCGAAGTGTCGGCTTGGGTCGAAGCAGGGAAGAACCCTGCTAAGGTGGTACAAGTTAGGATACCAGGAATGGATGAAGGATCCAATTAGATTTGATTTATGAATGAGAATTCTGAATGGACATCATTCCACCTCCTAGGGTACGTCGTACAGAGAGGGTTAAGCGGGTGACAAGAACCTAGTGGTTTCCTTTGGACCCTGATGGGTTAGGTGATGTGGTGGTGCATCACGGGAATAGACCACTTTGGACCTTGAGTAAAGTGACTGGACATGAAAAGTTTTAACTCGGTGGTTTGAGTTAATGTAGTGGTTCAAGTGAACTGGTAGAAGGGTAAAACGTCGATGATATGGAATTGAGACCCAAGAGTATTTTAAATTTTGGAATGGGTCTAGAGAACGAAAAGAGCAGAGTGGGAATCTGGGATTACCAGTGGATTGCAAGTGGAATGGCAGTCTGAAAGTTTATCAGACATCAACTGAATCGAGCGCTGAGTATGCGAAAACTTGAGATTTTAAGGGAAACGTTATCCCTGGTGAGTTAGCCGTGGTGGTAAATGTTGGCGTCTTGTTAAAGTAACATGACATAGGACATGATAAGAGACGAAGGATAATGAATACTACTAGTTGGCATTGGTTCAGAGAGAAAGCCAGAGAGGTTGTTGGAATCCTTAAGGCAGGAATGTCTGCATATTCGAAAGAATAAAGAGCTGGTAAATTGCTAAGTTTTGAGGAAATAAAGTTCCGGGAAGAAAGAGTTGCGTCTCTGCGTAATGATAGACGAGGATCTGTAAGGTGTTCAGAGAAAGAAGGGAGAGTTCTGATTCTTAATTCGGCATAAAATTCGGAAGTTGTACTAAGGGTTAGGCCGGCGGGGCCTACAAGCTAATCCCACCTAGTAGAGGTGATGACTTTTGAGTATCTCTGGAATCAGGAATAAGACAGTGAATTGGTCATTGTAATCTAGGCAGGCACTGAGGTTTCAGCAGGGTTGCTGTGTAAGCGAAAGGCTATCGAGAGTATGGCCGTTAGACAAGATCTTGAGAGGCAAGATTGTTACTCCTGTAAGACTGTTGTTGAAAAGTAAAGTAAAGGCGGTGGACCTTGGAAGTTATGGTCAAGAGCTGCGGGTTTATTGACTGATATGTTGGATAAATTTCGAGGACGAAATTTTTATGAGGAGGGGATAGTTGTAACGACCCAATTTGCTAATAAGGCTTAAGGGCCTTGATTAGCGTGCCAGGAGGGCACGATGGGATTGATGTGTGATTTTATGAGTTAAATGCATGGTTATGATTTAAAGCATGTTATATGACTATTTGTTTATCTGAGATGCATGACTATCTATATTAGTATGCATGTAGGCCCGGGTCGTGTTGGAAGGGCATAATTGTAATTGTGGCCATGATTGGGCATAACTGTATTGATATGTGTTGATTGTTGAGACCACAGTGGTATGTGGGTGTATCTGTGCTTTGTGACTCGAGGCGATCCCAGTGAGCAGGCTAGCGGAAAGTGTTGACAGGAATTTATACCCGGCTCGGGGCGAGCCTGGGGGTATAAGCAGGAATTTAGAGAATAGATTGAGATTTATTTTGATGATGGGGGATATTTATTTGGTGGTTTATCAAGTGATGGAAAGCAACGGGAAAATATTAGGGACACTTGAGGATTAGCGGGAATTGGGTAAAATGACTAAAACGGCCCTATTGGGACAAAAGGATTTAGAGTTAATAGGAAGGGCATTTTGGTCATTTGGCTTTTAAAGATAGGTTTATGAGGCTTTACACTTAGTGGGATTTATAGAGAGTGTTGGCTGTGGAGAGAAAGAAAGAAAAGAAAGAAAAAGGAAAGAAAGAAAAGAGGGAAAACAGAGGGGTTTTCACAAGGGTCGGTTTGTGCATTTTTGCACCTTTCCGCTCCATTTTTCTTGGAGCAAAGCTTAGTGGAGAGCAAGGATAGGCTGAGCATCAAGGATCTTGGGTTAGACTTGAAGATTTGGCAAGAACACATCCATGTTTGAGGTAAGTTTTAGAGATTTTCGGTTTTAAGGGTTTTGATTGTTTGAGCAGGGTTTTGAGCTGAGTTAATGGGAATTTTAGGGATTTCTGGGCAAGCTTTGAGGGAGAGCAAGCTAAGGAGGCCTAGGGTTGAATCAAGGTCGAAATTTGCATTAATGGTATGATTTCTAAGACCCTATCTTTGTGGTTTGCATGAATTTCTAGTTTAGGGTTGTTCATGGTAGATTTTGAGATTTGAGTTGAATGTGATTGGGTTTTGAGTTCTTGAGATGTTTGGGATGAGTGTGAGATGTTTATAAGCTTGATTTTGGGCTTGGAAAAGGTTTGGACAAGTTTTGGATTGAATTGGTTGAAGGAAATCGCAGAAATGCGATTTTGGGTTTTCTGGGCTGCAACTAGCGCTACAGCGCTAGTCAGTGGGCGCTGTAGCGCTAGTCCCTGTTTCTGGGGGGTGCATTCTGCTTGTAGCGCTACAGCGCCCTCTTTAGAGCGCTGCACTGTTCACAGAGGGGAATTTTTGAGTTTTGATGATGGATTTTGACCTAGGGTTCGGGGCTTGTTTCCGCCACTTTGTTTTGGGGATTTAGGACTTCCTGGGGGCTCGGGATTGGTCCCGAGGCTAGGTATTCGGACTTGGAGTTCGGTGTTGACTTTGACCTATGTTTGTGCCTAGGTGCGCGCTAAGGCTCGGGTGGGATCGTGCTCAAGGAGTCAGGTGATCTAAGCTATTGATTGGAAAGGTAAGAAAACTATAACACCCGTAGGATAGGGCGTGGGCCCATAGTGTGATTGCCGGGCATGGCCCTATATTGCATGTTGCATGATGAAATGATTGCAGGGCATGGCCCCAGATTGTGTTGTGTGCAAATGTTTAACCTTAAATGAATCATGATGTGTGAATGATTATTTTGAATGTACTATATGTGTGAGTATGATGAAATGAACGGCAAGTGCCGAGAACGGCGTAGGCCGGGGCGGCCGTGGGCCGAAAGTAACACCTAGCACATGGGATGCTATATTCAGGGTGGGACCCAAGGGATACATGAGTTATCCTCGCGGTGAGAACCGATACCCCAGGGCTTTGGTAAGGCTCTGGGGCGGCATGGCCGTGTTTGCTTAGTCTATTGGTTGACTTGTTTATCTATGGATTATCTGTTATGATAAACTGTATTAACTGCATATGTTATGTTCTGCATGAGTTTTCTTGCTGGGCTTCGGCTCACGGGTGCTCCGTGTTGCAGGTAGGGCAAAGACTGAGTCAACCAACCATGAGTACGGAGAGCGTGAAGCGACGCGTACATGTTTGGCCTGCCCGACTGCTTTGGTTGGGGGTTTATTCGAAAATGGCTGTAATAATCTATGATTTTATGATTAAACAACTGTAAACTTATTTCAATATGTAAATAGTTTTCAAACCTTATTTTGGGATCCCAAGTGTTTAATACTAGAAGCTTTTCTTTATGAAACGTCGCATTTTCAAAGATTACAGCCCTAACTTTTAATTAGTCACACTTTTGTTTCAAAACCTCGGTTAGCGAGTTCATTGCACACTGTTTTGTCTTAAAACTCACTTAGTAACGACTCTAAGGGAGTAGGGCGTTACATGACACGTGGCACTACATGATTGGTCCACATTGTTATTATTCTTAAAATAATTTTCAATTTAACAAAAAATAAAATTTACATTTTTTTCAAAAAAAAAAATTCAAATTTTTTTTCAATTTAAGATTAAGTATGAAAAATACTTTTTTTTTTAAATTTAATTTTTTATTGTTAATATCCTCAAAATTTTTAATTTATTATTATTATTATTAAAATCTTCCTATTTATCATTTTGTCTACTTTTTTTTTCAATTAAAGATTAAGTAATTTTGTTTAAAATCCAAGCAATAATTTAAGATTAAATATTTTTTTTTTACTTATTCTTAAATAATTGATTAAAAGTAACAAATTTGATTTTTTTTTTGAAAAAAAAGAGAAAAAATTATTTTTTGTTACTTTTAAATTGAAAAACAATAAATTTGATTTTTTTTAAAAAATGAAAAATATAAAATGATATTTTTTATGAAAAATTATTTAAAATAATAATAACAATGTATACCAATCATGTGGTGCCACATGTCATTTAAGTGTTAGTAAGTTGTAAGTTTGAGTATTTTAGCCGCAAATATCCCTATAAATAATTATTTTTGCCAGAGATAGGATATTATTATCAGTTAGTGATAATTAGGGAGACAAACAGTCATGAAATATTTTGACTATCATTTCCCTCATTTTAAGACAATTATTAATATTTTCTTAATATAATTTCGCTTAAAGATGGCGAGTGACAGAAGTTGGATGAGTGCGAGGAATCGTTGGTCTCTGGAGTATAGAAATAGTGTTTAGGAGTTCTTCGATATCGCTAAAAGTCAGTTAAACGATCGGGGTTTGGTTCACTATTCGTGCAAGAAATGTGGGAATGTTAAGTTCCAACCTATAAATGCAATTTCGATGCATTTATTCAACAATGGCATCATACAGTCCTACAAAGTGTGGCATTACCATGGAGAGGCGTTGCCGTCGCCACTAGCTATGGTACGAGATCATGATAGAGATGAGATAGCGGATATCCTGAAGGATGTTTACGTTGAAGATGACGTTCCTGCTGGAAACTATAATGATCCTCCCCAAGATGATCCTCAACATCGCGACAAGTATGACAATTTATTTAAGGAGATGTCAAGTGAACTGTACCCGGGTTGCCGAAAGTATTTCGCGTTGAACTTCTTGGTGAAGCTGATCCATCTAAAAGTTATTAACAAGTGCAGCAATCATTACTTTGATGGTTTGCTGGAATTGTTAATCGACGCTATGCCTGACAGAACAATTTTACCTAAGTCTAACTATGAGGTGAAGGCAAAGTTGCGGAGTATTGGATTGGGATATGAGTCCATCGATGCTTGCAAGCATGACTGTGCACTGTTTTGGAAGGAGAATGCGAATTTGGAATTCTGTCTGGTTTGTGGTGAGTGTCGCTGGCAAGATAATCGTGGGAACAGGAAGAAAGTGGCCCATAAGGTCATGCAGTACTTTCTGTTGATGCCGAGATTGAAAAGGTTGTACAGTTCTAGATATACTGTAGAGGATATGAGATGGCACTATTCTAAAAGGCCAAAGGAAGATGGTGTGATGAGGCACCCCGCTGACAGTAAGGCGTGGAAGCACCTTGATGAGTTGTACCCATCTTTCGCAGCCGAACCTCGAAATGTTAGGCTTGGGTTGGCTACAGATGGTTTCAATCCTTTTGGGAACATGAGCAACTCTTACAGCATGTGGCCTGTGATACTTGTCCCATACAACTTGCCACCATGGAAGTGTATGAAACCACAGTCATTAATGTTGTCTATTCTAATTCTAGGTCCTTCTTCACCTGGAAAAGATATCGATGTCTATATGAGACCTTTGCTTGACGAGTTGAAGGAGATATGGGTGAGTGGTGTCGAGACACGAGATGCATACAGTAGTACCTTGTTCAATATGCGTGCAGCAATCTTGTGGACCATTAACGACCACCCAGCTTATGCTATGATGTCTGGGTAGAGCACAAAAGGGTACAAGGTGTGCCCCACATGCAATGAAGAAACTCCCTTTGTAGGTATTAGAAGTAAAATTGCATACATTGGCCATAGGAGGTTTCTTGATATGGATCATGAATGGAGGAGCAAACGAGCACTATTCGACGGTAACAAGGAACTCAGGCCACCACCGAAAGATTACTCCGGTGATGATGTGTTGAAGCAATTAGAGAATTTGCAAATTAGACATCCTGGGAAACACAAAGAATTTGGTGGTGTGAAACGCAAAAGGGCTCCGATTGAACTTAATTGGTCGAAGAAGAGCATATTTTTCAAGCTTGATTATTGGAAGGAATTATTGCTGAGGCATAACTTGGACGTAATGCACATTGAGAAGAATGTTTGCGACAGTGTCTTGGGAACTTTGTTGAACTTAGAGGGAAAATATAAAGACACTGACAAGGCAATACTTGATCTAGCAAACATGAAAATTAGGGAAAAACTCCACCTCCGCAAAGAGGGATACAAGTGAAAGAAACCGCACACCAGTTACACCCTCAGTGTCCCGGAGCGTCGAGTTTTCTGTGAATTTGTGAAGTCAGTTGAATTCCCGGACGGTTTTGCTGCAAACCTTTCGAAGAATGTCAATGTCAATGATGGCAAGATAACTGGCCTGAAATCACATGATTGCCACGTGTTATTTCAGCAGTTGTTGCCTGCCGCAATTAGGTCGTTTTTGGTTCCTGAAGTTCGAAAGGCAATTATTGAGTTGTGCGGTTTTTTCAAAAGCCTTTGTTCACGGACTTTGAATGTGAAAGACCTTGAGAAGATGGAGACAGACATTATCACCATTTTATGCAAGTTAGAAATGATATTTCCTCCAGCATTTTTCGACATTATGGTGCATTTGGTTTTGCATTTTCCGAAAGAGGCAATTCTTGGCGGTCCCGTGCACTTTAGGTGGATGTATCCCATTGAACGTTCGATGGCAGTTTATAAACAGTATGTAAGAAATCGTGCACGCCCGGAAGGTTCAATCGCAGAAGCTTACGTGGTCAACGAGGCCTTAACCTTTTGCTCAATGTATCTCCGGGGGGTTGAGACTCGATTCAATAGACCTGAGAGGAATGACGATCACGTTGAATCCCAACCAAATCGTGAATATTCTATTTATAAGGTTGTTGGTCGTCCATTTGGTAAGAAATCAAGTATGCTACTCAATCCGCAGTTAAAGCAAAAGGCTGAGTGGTATATCTTGAACAATTGTGCCGAAATTAAGGAGTACCTTAGGTGTGTTTTCTAGTCTTTTTTCAATAAATTTGTTTCGTTTATATACCGAGTAAAGACAAAAATCATAACATTGTTGTCCATTTGTAGTGAGCATATGGATGAATTAAGAAGACGGGGGGGGGGGGGGGGGGGGGGGGGGGGGGCTCGAATCTTGAAGTTCAACAAGAAGCTGATTTTCCTCAGTGGTTCAAAGAAAGAGTATGTTTATTAGTCAATTCTTTTCCGAAACCCCACTTAATCATTCCAAAACTAACTTTCAATGTTAATGTTGATAGGTGAACGGTTTTCATGAGTCAACACCTACTAAGTGATTAATGAATTGTATGCTCTCGTAAACAAATAAAGCGGCACCGTGTTCTCATATCCAGGAATGATAGTGAATGGTGTGAAATTTGTGATTCATGGTCGTGATATGAAGCTTAAAACACAAAATTGCGGTGTAATGGTGCCAAGAGAGGAAGGAGTGAACTACTATGGAGTTCTGGAAGAAGTAATTGAATTGTCCTACTTGATGGATTACAGTGTTGTCCTATTCAAGTGTAGATGGTTCAATGCAAGTGTAATTAAAGTGGAATCCAATTTTATGAGCGTATATGTGAAGGAAGAATGTTATAAAGATGATCCTTTCGTTCTCGCATCTCAAGCGAAGTTGGTGTATTATCTTCGAGATGTGAAAAATGGGGATGATTGGAGGCTCGTTAATTAATACATTCCGAGGAATGTATGGAATTTCTCAAATTTTGATGTTGATGATACTGAGACCACAAATGATATACCAATATTGCAAGAAGTTAATTCTTCTTCATTTCAGTTGTGGGTAGAACTTCCAATTTTTGATAATCTTCAGTATGATCAGGTTGATGTCAATGCCACTGAAGTGTACAACGTCGATGATTTGGTTGGTGAAGGTTCAGATGAATTTGTTGTCGATGATGAAGTTGAATTTGAAGACGACACGTTGGCCAAGTATGAAGATGATGAGGATGACGACAATGTTCTAGTCGATAGTGATCGTGGTGTCCGTAATGATATTGTAGTTAGTGATGATGAGGACAGTGATATGTAATTTGAACAAATATATGTAACTTTTTATTTAATTCAATAAAAACTTTATTTATTATCATTAATTAATGATAGTATCAGATATAGGTACAGATGCACCTATTGGATGTCTTGGGCATAGTCAATGTATTCATGTACTGGTACTCATTTTTTCAAGATATTTGATGAAATATCTTGAAAAAATGGGTATTCGAACATGTCTGCTTACTATCTCTAAGGGATCCACTAGGTAGGAATAGGGTAGGTTGGGAAAGACAATAAGTAATAAAATTTTAATTTAATAACAAAAAACAATAGTGATGCACCTAGTGGATGCATTGGGGATAATTAATGTATTCATGTACTGGTTCTCATTTTTTCAAGATATTTGATGAAATATCTTGAAGAAATGAGAATTACTACATGACTGCTTACTATCTCCAAGAGATCCACTAGGTCGGAATAGAGTAAGTTGGGAAAGATAATAAGTAATAAAATGTTAATTTTATAACAAAAAATAATAGTGATGCACCTAGTTGATGCCTTGGGGATAGCCAATGTACTCATGTACTACTCCTCATTTTTTCAAAATGTTTGAGAAACATTTTTAAAAAATGAGGAGAAGTACATGACTCCTTACTATCTCCAAGGGATCCACTAGGTTGGAATAGGGTGAAAATACCATAATGAATAAATGTTAATTTTATAACAAAAAACAACATACATACATAATTTGAATTAGTTAATTAATGAATATTTTAATGTAGAATGGACGAACCAAGTAATGACACAGGTGGTGGCTCCAAGAGGGGCAGGGGAGCTTATTACGGTGCCAATATCGAGAAGGAGCTGGCCACCAAAAAAGTTAGTAATTTGAAAGTAGAGTTTGATGCACAAACTAGAAAAACTATTCAAACGTACGGCAAGTGGTTCAACAATTCCATGGCTCGTTATTTGCGTAACATCGTACCCCTAACTACATTAACTTAGGAACAAGTAAAACCAGCTGATATCCAAGTTATTCGAAATAGGCTATCTGTAAGCATTTTTTAAACCTTTAATAACTCACTATAAAATATTTTGTCTATCTTCATAATATTTTAACAAATTCCAAATTTAATTGTGATTTTAGGAAAAATTCATTTATCCACAAGACAATCCAGTAATCAACGATGTCATGGTAAGACAAATGTAAAAACATCTGACTGACTGGCACCGCACGATGAAGAAACACTGGGTAGAGGTTGGAGGAGAGGTGGACAATGAGAGAGCGAAGTCAAAACCTTTTGGGTCGATTACTTCTTCTGATTGGGCAATTCTATGTGATTTTTGGGCTTCTGATTCTCAGCAGGTATGCCGTAGATTTTACATTAATTTTTAATTATAAAATTACAATCTAGATTAATGAGTACTGTTTTCTGTTTGAAGCGTATATCGAAGAAAAATAAAGAAGCTCGAGCAAAAATGACCATACCAGGAGGACACGATTCCAAATCCATCGTTGCCCATGTTTATGATCACGTAAATTATAATAACCTATATCCTTATATTTACAAAAATATTATAAATGTCACAATGTTTAAATAATTTTCTTTTTTAGATGGACCGATCTACTGGCGAGCTCCCGATCATGATCGACACATTCGAGCACCTCCACAAGAAGAAGCATAAGTGGATTAGTGATGTAGCGGCGACAAAACATGTAAGTTGCATAACCTTAACTAATTTATGATCATTTAACTTTAAAAAAGTTTAGTAAATAATTAATAAATATTAATTATTAATTGGTTGTTGTCAATTAGTAATTATTTATTAATTATTAATTAAATTTTTAACAATTAAATTTTTATAATCTATGTGCCAATATTTTTATGATTAATGATTGTGGACTAAGATAAAAAAAGAATGTAACTAATGTTGTCCCCGTATCAAGGAGCTTGTGGACTAAAGTAAATTTGGTCATGAAAATCCATATCTAAATTAAAAACATGCAAATATAGTTGATGTATATGTTTGGAGACGTAAATTCCCCATTAATGGAATTAACTGCACTTACCGTGTATATCAACAACATCTTCATGATTTTGATTTAGATATAGATTTTCATGACCAAATTTACTTTAGCCCACTTGCTCCCTAATACAGGAGCAAAATTAATTACATTCTTTTTCAATCACTGGTCTGCAGTCATTAATGATAGGATGTTGGAAGATAGATAATAAAGTTATATTTTATATGTTGTTATATTAAAAATTTATAAGTTAGGTTTTCAAATAATGTTATATTGGAATTTGAGATTGTTGATGCGGTTCTTCGCCAACAGGTTATTAAGAAAATAAGAGGAAGGGATTAGTGCTTTGTAATGAACCGAAATATATGGATGATCTTTCTTATGGACTGGTGACACAAAATATGTTTTTTTAGGGGGTTCAAAGGTTAAAATCCTTCTACTCCACCAGTCAATATTATTGCTATATGCCTGGTATTCTTTTACAGGGTATTTCCTTATATAATCGAATCAAACCCTTTGCAACTCCCAGGGTCTCCATATTTATAGGAGAGGGCACCTGGGGGTTGGTAAGGGGGGTCATCTCGTGACCTTCTTATCTATCATATCACTTCTGTGAAATTCATGATTAATTCCTAAAACCTAACACATGAAGTGTGGTCTAATCAGTAGGTAAGGGGGATAATGGGCCGCACGGTCCAACCCAGTCGTGGGTGCCTGAATACGCACGTTCATGCTGCGTGTCCAAGAAGTCAGGGATATATCAGACACGTGATGTCTGATATATGCACGTTTACCTTGCGTGGTTGACTTTACAAAAGGTCATAGCTTCCAACTGTAGCCTGTGGCACGAGCTGGATGCCTCCTCTACTGTAACGCCCTGGCTACCCCAGAACAGTTACGGTGAACGGTGGACCGGAAATTTGACTCATTGCCTGAGTCCTTTGGTCAAAAACGTGCTCTAAGTATGATTAACAGGTTAAGGTACAAAACCAATAAAAAGGAAATGGAGATTTTATTACAAACTGCTCTGCAGAGCTAAACAAAACATTTACAAGAGGTTCTCAGTACAAAATGGTCACTAGTGTTTGAAATTTACAATCCCGCCGACCTAAGCGGCAAAAATAGGGTAAACCTCCTAGTTCCTCTGAGAACGCCTTGGCCGTGGTGGTCAAGCGGCCGCATATGTACACAACACCACATCAGCTCTCCACTCAAGGCTAGGTGAGCTTTTCTTTCCCTTTACCTGCATCACATAGCACCCATGAGCCAAAGCCCAGCAAGAAAACGTAACATTTCTCATAAACATTATCAAATGATTATCATTATAATCATACTGAACATAAAGCTTTCAAACAAGCAAATGAACATCACATGATTTTAGCGGGAGAGTGGCTGTTGAGTAAGCCACTAGCCTCCAAGCTCTCTTTTCTAGCGGGAGAGTGGCTGATGGGTAAGCCACCAGCCTCCAAGTTCTGTTTTGTAGCGGAAGAGTGGCTGATGGGTAAGCCACTAGCCTTCAAGCTCTGTTTTCTAGCAAGAGAGTGGCTGATAGGTAAGCCACTAGCCTTCAAGCTCTGTTTTGTAGCGGGAGAGTGGCTGATGGGTAAGCCACTAGCCTCCAGGCTCTGTTTGTTCATCGACCCTCAGGGTCGGTCAGGCATTAATGCTCCTTGAGTCATTCAATGCTAAAGGTCGATTAGATCTAATCTCTGTTGGCTTGCGTGATTCACGCTAAGGCCATTCTGACAAGTAAGTCAGTGCTTCCTGGCCTGTGTCCAGTAACACTGCCGAGCCTGACAAGTAAGTCATAGCCTCACAGCTGATACTAACACTTTTGTCGATTCTGTATTCAATCCATGTCCATATTTATACAATCAACATGCCTCACAAATATCCATGCATGTCATACTTTGGGTGCAGTTTTCTTACCTTTGAGTCGAGCTAGAATGAACAAAAGAACAACCTCTGAGAACGGTTTAGTTTTTAGTCCTTTAGCGGTTACCTAATCACAACACATTTGGGATACCATTAATAATCAAGATAACCAAGGGTCTCAAACCATTATCTAACCTCCAAGAGATCAATCCAAGCTAATCAAAGTAGCAAGGACACTCCCGAGGCCTAAAACTAGGTTTCCGGGGTCAAAACGAGCAAACGGGGCGAAAACAGGGCAAGGGCTGCGGCCCTAGCACCTTGGGTCGCGGCCCCCAGGGTTCCAAGAGGCTAGGGCCGCGGCGCCCTTCATCAAGGGCCGCGGCGCCCAGCAGGCACAAGGCCTCCACCTGCTTCTTCAAAGAAGGGCCGCGGCGCCTCAAGAACAGGGCCGCGGCACTCCACCCTGGGCCATTCCCAACCGCGTTTCTAACACTCCAAAGCCTCCAAAATCATCCCTAAACATTCCCCAATCATCAATACAAAGTTCCCAAGCTTCCCCATGCCTCAAAACCCAAGGCTCGAACGAACCGAAAACTCAACAATTCACAAAATCAATTCTAAGCTTAGAAACTCGGAAAAACTCAAAACTTAAACTTCGATTACCTTCAATTGGGTTGTTCTCTGTGGAATCCTTCGGTTAAGAAGCTTCTAATCTTCCCTAGGATCGCTATGCCTCGATCCTCACTCGATTCCGACTCCTAGAACTCAAGATTTCGTCAAAAAGGCTCAAACGGTAAAACGAACTTTGAAAAGGGAGAACGGAAGGTTTTCTATCGTACGTTCTATCTGATAAGCTACTTCAACCTTAAGTAACCTCAAATAAAACCTAATGCTCGGGGTCCCGAAAACACCCCCGAGGACATTATAGTCAAAACCTCCAAAATTTCACTCTGATCTCAAATATTCCCAATTTATCATGAAATGAACATTTCTATTACCCCAAAATTGACCCCATTATGGTAAAACCGCTAATCCACTAAAAATAACCGTCTCATGTTGCTTAGCTCGAATATATCTCCATAATAATAGAATCTCATTCACAAATCAAGTTATGCACCCAAATACACAAATTACCCTCAACGGGCCAAATTATCATCATACCCCTGTAATTGTAAATATGGACTCATATGCATGCATTTCACATCATATCATAATATAATCAACATATACATGCATTTAATCGATTAATAACATAATTAAACAAGTATGGCCCTCCCGGCCTACTATTCATGCCGCTAAACTCCTCGGAGAATTCGGGGCATTACAACTATCCCCTCCTTACTGAAATTTCGTCCCCGAAATTTACCTGAACATCTCGGGATACTGACTCTGCATATCCGACTCCAGCTCCGAGGTCGCCTCCTCGACCTTGCTGTTCCTCCACAATACCTTAACCAAAGGTATTGTCTTATTCCTGAGGACCTTGTCCTTTCTATCAAGTATCTGAACTGGCTGCTCCTCAAAGGAGAGATCTGGCTCAAGCTCCAGATCTTCATAACTCAGAATATGGCCCACATCAGATACATACTTCCGAAGAGCTGATACATGGAACACATTATGCACGGCAGACAACGCCGGAGGCAGAGCCAATCTGTAAGCCACTTGACCAATCCTCTCCAGGATCTCAAATGGACCTACAAATCTAGGACTCAGCTTGCCTTTCTTCCCAAACCTTCTCACCCCTTTCCACGGTGAGACTCTGAGGAAAACATAGTCTCCTACCTGGAACTCCACGTTCCTGCGCTTGGGATCTGCATAGCTCTTCTGTCTACTCTGAGAAGCAAGCATTCTAGCTCTAATCTTCTCTATAGGCTCACTGGTCCTCTGAACTGCATCAGGACCTAAGTATCTCCTTTCTCCTGTCTCATCCCAATGGATGGGAGATCTGCACTTCCTACCATATAGCATCTCATAAGGTGCTACTCCAATGGTAGATTGGTAACTGTTGTTGTAGGAGAACTCAATCAAAGGCAGATACTTACTCCATGACCCACCGAAATCCAGTACACATGCTCTTAGCATGTCTTCCAAAATCTGGATCGTCCTCTCAGATTGTCCATCTGTCTGAGGATGATAAACTGTACTGAACTTCAACTGTGTCCCCATGGCTGTCTGTAAACTCTTCCAAAACTTGGAAGTGAACGTGGGGTCCCGATCTGACACGATCGACCTAGGTGTACCATGGAGTCGCACGATCTCTCTCACATAGAGATCTGCATACTGATCAACTGTATATGTAGTCCTCACTGGCAAAAAGTGAGCTGACTTGGTGTAGCGATCCACTATCACCCAAATGGAATCATACTGACCTGAAGTCCTGGGCAAGCCCACCACAAAATCCATTGTGATGTCTTCCCACTTCCACTCCGGAATATCCAGAGGCTGCAGTGACCCTGCCGGCCTCTGATGCTCAGCCTTGACCTGTTGACATGTCAAGCACTTAGCCACATATTCTACTACATCCCTCTTCATCCCCGGCCACCAATATAACGATCTCACATCCTGGTACATCTTCGTGGTGCCTGGATGCAAAGAGTAAGGTGTAGTATGAGATTCATCCAGAATCTCTCGCCTCAATGCAGTGTCTAACGGAACACATATCCGCCCCTTGTATCTCAACAAACCTACCTCAGACACTGTATAATCTCTGGATGCTCCAGCCAGAACATCCTGTCTAATCTTGATCAGCTGTGGATCACTCAACTGACCCTCTTTGATCCTCTCTAACAATGTAGACTGTAGCGTAATGTTAGCCAACTGGCCCACCAGCAACTCTATACTAGCCCTGGTCATATCATCTGCTAAATCTCTGGCTATCAGCCTCATACCATGAATCTGCCCCGGACCCTTCCAGCTCAAGGCATCAGCTACCACGTTGGCTTTTCCTGGATGATACAAAATCTCACAATCATAGTCTTTCTCTAACTCCAGCCAACGCCTTTGCCTCATATTCAGGTCTTTCTGGGTGAAGAAATACTTCAGGCTCTTGTGGTCTGTATAGATCTCGCACTTCTCTCCATAGAGATAATGCCTCCATATCTTCAAAGCAAAAACCACAGCCGCCAACTCTAGATCATGAGTAGGATACCTCTTTTCATACTCCTTCAACTGACGAGAAGCATAGGCAACAACCCTCTCTGATTGCATCAAAACACAGCCCAAACCCTGATGAGAAGCATCACAGTAAATCACAAACTTCTCCTGATCTGTCGGAAGACTCAGAATCGGAGCTGTAATTAACCTCTGCTTCAGTGCCTGGAAGCTGTTCTCACACTAATCTGACCACACAAACTTCTGGCTCTTGCGTGTCAGCTCAGTCAAAGCACTAGCAATCTTCGAGAACCCTTCCACGAACCGTCTGTAATAACCTGCCAATCCAAGGAAACTTCTAATCTCATAAGCATTCTTTGGCCTTGGCCAATCTCTGACCGCTTCGATCTTTGCTGGATCTACCTTAATCCCCTCCTTACTAACAATGTGTCCAAGAAAGGATACCTGAGACAACCAGAACTCACACTTCTTGAATTTTGCAAACAATCTGTGTTCTCTCAGTCTCTGTAGAACCAACCTCAAATGATGCTCATGCTCCATCTCAGTTTGAGAATATACCAGAATATCATCAATGAAGACGATCACAAACTGGTCTAAATAATCCCTGAACACTCTGTTCATCATATCCATGAAAGCAGCAGGGGCATTAGTCAATCCAAATGACATAACTAGAAACTCATAATGCCCATACCTGGTACGAAAAGCAGTCTTCGGTATATCTCCCTCCTTGACCCTCAACTGATGATAACCAGAACGAAGGTCGATCTTAGAGAATACCTTCATACCTTGCAACTGATCGAACAGATCATCTATCCTTGGCAAAGGATACTTATTCTTAATTGTCAACTTATTCAGTTCCCTGTAATCTATACACATTCTCAGAGAACCATCTTTCTTCTTTACAAACAGAACTGGCGCACCCCAGGGTGAGAAACTAGGTCTAATGAAACCCATATCCAGCAGCTCTTGCAACTGCACTTTCAATTCTTTCAACTCAGCTGGGGCCATTCTGTATGGTGCTCTGGACACTGGCTCCGTCCCTGGTGCCAATTCTATAACAAACTCAATCTCCCTGTGTGGTGGCAATCCTGGCAAATCTTCTGGAAACACATCCAGAAACTCACATACAAGTCTAGTGTCCTCTGGTCTCACTGGCATCCCCTCTGCAAAAGATCCCTGGTCCTCAACACAGAAATCATAGGAATGCGGGGTCCATGCACAGTGCCAACAAACACAAAAGGATCCTCATCCTCAGGCTCAAAGGTGACCATCTTCCTTCTGCAGTCAATAGTTGCCCCATACTTTGCCAACCAATCCATACCCAGTATCATATCAAAGTCAGTCATAACTAACTCTATCAAGTCCACTGACAACTCTCTGCCCTCTACTGTCACTGGCAAAGATCTGACCCACCTTCTGGACACCACTATCTCTCCAGTGGGTAACAAAGTACCAAACCCCATAGCATAAAAATCACAAGGTCTACACAACCTATCAATAATGCTACTAGCAACAAAGGAATGCGTAGCACCAGAATCAATTAACACACGATAAGGGGTTCCTGCACTAAGAAGCTGACCTGTAACAACTGAGGGAGAAGCCTCAGCTTCTGCTTGAGTCAACGTGAACACTCGAGCTGGTGTCGAGCTGTCCACCTTTCTGGGCTCTTATTTCCCTATCTGAGGACAATCCTTCCTAAGGTGACCCACTACTCCACACAAATAGCAGGCCTTTGCTCTACACTCTCCCAAGTGGCGCTTCTTGCACTTAGGGCATTCAGGACGAGTCTTCCAGGCTTCACTGCTCCCAGGACGACCTATTGTAACACCACGAGGTCTCCTGTCAGAACCTGGAACTAGGAAGGTATCGGGAACCTTCCTCTTCTGATCACTGGGGCCAACACCCCTACCAGAACCAACAAATGGAGGAACTGTCCTCCTGAAATCCTTTCTGGCTGCATTGTCACGCCAGATCTTAATCTCTGCACTCTCAGCTGTGAGTGCCTTCTCCACCACCTGTGCATAAGTAGTGACTCCTGCCACAGTGGTGATGCGAACGTCACGGGCTAACCTGGGCTGTAGCCCCTGGAGAAATCTCTCTCTCCTGGTCCCATCAGTGGGCACCAGCTCTTTGGCAAACTTTGCCAAACGGTCAAACTTTAAGGCATATTCAGTAACTGATAAGCTTCCCTACAATAGCCTCATAAACTCATCGGCTTTCGCCGCTCTTATAGCATCATTATAGTATTTCTCATTAAACAAAGTTTGAAATTCCTCCCAGCTCAGGAGATTAACATCCTTGGTCTGACCAACCACTTCCCACCAAATCCGGGCATCTTCCCGAAACATATAGGCAGCACAGGCCACCCTCTCATTACCAACTACCCTCATAAAGTCAAGCATAGTGGTAAGCATGCTCATCCATTGCTCAGCTTTGATAGGATCAGCGCTGCCTTCAAACACTAGAGGTTGCTGTTTCCTGAACCACTCATAAAGAGGTTCCAATCTGTTTTCAACCCCAGGCTGCTGCCCAATAACTGGCACTGACACAGAAGGTGCCTCTGGTACATTAACCACTGCAGGCACTTGTTGCTGCCTCAGGAGACGAAGCTCCTCTCCCTGTTTCAACACTATAGCCTGCAAATCATTAAACAACTGCTGCCAGTTTGCAGGTGCTGGTTGTGGAATCTGGGATTGGTCATTCTCTTGACCCTGACTGCTGTCATTATTCTGACCCTGACCACTGTGGCCAGCTGTAGTGTCTGTCTGCTCTGGGTTCATTCTGTCACTGATACCTTACTGAAACAACAATCAATACGGCCGGTCAGGTAGTCATAACTAAACCTCTTGCCGCCTCACGGTCCAAGAACAAGCAGACAATTATCATATTCCACAGTCATTCAGTATGCTCAACAGATACATGTTTATGGCACTCAGCACTCAGCATGTATCACATAACAGTTCATAATATCTCATGCATACAGGTAAAGCATTTGCACCACATTTAGGCAGTTATGCACATAACTACATAAAGAGTTACCAAACCAAGAGTCGAGCTTGACTTTAGTGATGTGTGTACATGCCCAGCCAGTCTACAGGAACCTTAACCTTGGCATTGCTCTGATACCAAGTTGTAACGCCCTGGCTACCCCAGAACAGTTACGGTGAACGGTGGACCGGAAATTTGACTCATTGCCTGAGTCCTTTGGTCAAAAACGTGCTCTAAGTATGATTAACAGGTTAAGGTACAAAACCAATAAAAAGGAAATGGAGATTTTATTACAAACTGCTCTGCAGAGCTAAACAAAACATTTACAAGAGGTTCTCAGTACAAAATGGTCACTAGTGTTTGAAATTTACAATCCCGCCGACCTAAGAGGCAAAAATAGGGTAAACCCCCTAGTTCCTCTGAGAACGCCTTGGCCGTGGTGGTCAAGCGGCCGCATATGTACACAACACCACATCAGCTCTCCACTCAAGGCTAGGTGAGCTTTTCTTTCCCTTTACCTGCATCACATAGCACCCATGAGCCAAAGCCCAGCAAGAAAACGTAACATTTCTCATAAACATTATCAAATGATTATCATTATAATCATACTGAACATAAAGCTTTCAAACAAGCAAATGAACATCACATGATTTTAGCGGGAGAGTGGCTGTTGAGTAAGCCACTAGCCTCCAAGCTCTCTTTTCTAGCGGGAGAGTGGCTGATGGGTAAGCCACCAGCCTCCAAGTTCTGTTTTGTAGCGGAAGAATGGCTGATGGGTAAGCCACTAGCCTTCAAGCTCTGTTTTCTAGCAAGAGAGTGGCTGATAGGTAAGCCACTAGCCTTCAAGCTCTGTTTTGTAGCGGGAGAGTGGCTGATGGGTAAGCCACTAGCCTCCAGGCTCTGTTTGTTCATCGACCCTCAGGGTCGGTCAGGCATTAATGCTCCTTGAGTCATTCAATGCTAAAGGTCGATTAGATCTAATCTCTGTTGGCTTGCGTGATTCATGCTAAGGCTGTTCTGACAAGTAAGTCAGTGCTTCCTGACCTGTGTCCAGTAACACTGCCGAGCCTGACAAGTAAGTCACAGCCTCACAGCTGATACTAACACTTTTGTCGATTCTGTATTCAATCCATGTCCATATTTATACAATCAACATGCCTCACAAATATCCATGCATGTCATACTTTGGGTGAAGTTTTCTTACCTTTGAGTCAAGCTAGAATGAACAAAATAACAACCTCTGAGAACGGTTTAGCTTTTAGTCCTTTAGCGGTTACCTAATCACAACACATTTGGGATACCATTAATAATCAAGATAACCAAGGGTCTCAAACCATTATCTCACCTCCAAGAGATCAATCCAAGCTAATCCAAGTAGCAAGGACACTCCCGAGGCCTAAAACTAGGTTTCCGGGGTCAAAACGAGCAAACGGGGCGAAAACAGGGCAAGGGTTGCGGCCCTAGCACCTTGGGCCGCGGCCCCCAGGGTTCCCAGAGGCTAGGGCCACGGCGCCCTTCATCAAGGGCCGCGGCGCCCAGCAGGCACAAGGCCTCCACCTGCTTCTTCAAAGAAGGGTCGCGGCGCCTCAAGAACAGGGCCGCGGCACTCCACCCTGGGCCATTCCCAACCGCGTTTCTAACACTCCAAAGCCTCCAAAATCATCCCTAAACATTCCCCAATCATCAAGACAAAGTTCCCAAGCTTCCCCATGCATCAAAACCCTCAAAACCCAAGGCTCGAACGAACAGAAAACTCAACAATTCACATAATCAATTCAAAGCTTAGAAACTCGGAAAAACTCAAAACTTAAACTTCGATTACCTTCAATTGGGTTGTTCTCTGTCGAATCCTTGAGTTAAGAAACTTCTAATCTTCCCTAGGATCGCTATGCCTCGATCCTCACTCGATTCCGACTCCTAGAACTCAAGATTTCGTCAAAAAGGCTCAAACGGTAAAACGAACTTTGAAAAGGGAGAACAGAAGGTTTTCTGTCGTACGTTCTATCTGATAAGCTACTTCAACCTTAAGTAACCTCAAATAAAACCTAATGCTCGGGGTCCCGAAAACACCCCCGAGGACATTATAGTCAAAACCTCCAAAATTTCACCCTGATCTCAAATATTCCCAATTTATCATGAAATGAACATTTCTATTACCCCAAAATTGACCCCATTATGGTAAAACCGCTAATCCACTAAAAATAACCGTCTCATGTTGCTTAGCTCGAATATATCTCCATAATAATAGAATCTCATTCACAAATCAAGTTATGCACCCAAATACACAAATTACCCTCAACGGGCCAAATTATCATCATACCCCTGTAATTGTAAATATGGACTCATATGCATACATTTCACATCATATCATAATATAATCAACATATACATGCATTTAATCGATTAATAACATAATTAAACAAGTATGGCCCTCCCGGCCTACTATTCATGCCGCTAAACTCCTCGGAGAATTCGGGGCATTACATCTACGGCCTTCACAGACCTGGCTCGGTCCTTGAGTAGTCTTGGTGAACCTTTTGGATACCCGAGCTAACGAGGTAGAACCTGACGACAGCAACTCCGGTCATGGGGGATCCACGTGGCTGATATGATTTAGGTCGTATCTCAGCTAGCTAATAGCCCGTTGGAAAATTAGGGCGTACATTTGCCCCCCAAGCCCCTACTCGTGGTACACGACGTCGTGTAGGGCCACAGTAGGGGATTTTAGGCTTCCCCATGAACTCTTCATATTCCACATTTTATGCAGGCGCCGAATACGTGGAACATCGTGGTTGGTGACGGTACGTCTTCCGAGAACCGCATTAAATGGCCTAGCCTATACTCAACCGTCGTTTCGCCTTTCGAGTGGAGAGCCTTGGATCCCACATGTAACAACCCAAATTTGCTAATAAGGCTTAAGGGCCTTGATTAGCGTGCCTGGAGGGCATAATGGGAAGTATGCGTGAATTTAATGATTAAGACACAGGATTATGATTTTAAGCATGTTATATGACTATTTGAGTATTTGAGATGCATGATTATGTGTACTATGGTATGTGATAATTCTAGCCCGTTGAGGGCATACGTGTGATAATTATGTGATGTGATTTGTACCACGTGGGTGTGGTGATATTAATGCGATGCACGTGCCGAGACGGTCCTAGAGAGCTAGATAACTCAAAAGTCACAACGGGATTTCATACCCGGCTCGGGAGGAGCCTAGGGGTATTTTGGGAATTTTGTAAGTTAGCTCTTGTGAGATAATGGTAACTGGTAATTTGGTAACTTGTATAACTGCTAGTAACCATAGAGAGTAACAAGATTGGTTAAAGAAGTGGTAGAATTGTAAGGAGGTAGGAATGACAAGAAGGGCCTTGAGGTTTAGTTGGAATGGGAGTTAGATGGAAGGGTAAAATGGTCATTAGGCAAGGATTAGGATTACTTCAGCTGTAGGAAAAGGGAATACATATTATACTTTGTGATATTTTGGTTTATGCTGAAATTGAAAGAAAGGGCTAGAAAGAAAAGGGAAATGAAGAAGGGGCTGAACTTGGGACCTAGGAGGAGACTCAAAGGGAGTTTGAGGCAATCAAAACCAGGTTTAAGCTAGGACTTCTCAAAGGTAAGAATTGTGCTCTGTTTAAGTTGAATTTAAGTCTGAATTTTCAGAGATTAAGTGAGAAAACTCAAAGGGAATATGGCTGGTTTTACTTTGAAATTCAATTAGGGTAATCAAGAGCAAAGAGGTTGGGAGCTGGAATTAGGAGGAGTTCAAGCTGAGTTTGATTGAGGTAAGAATCTTTAGCATGTTTAATTTCGTAATTGGTGTGGCTTAAGACTTTTGAAGCATGATTTGTAGTTTTGGAAGCCATGGTTAAAGTTCTAGGAGTTTGAAATTCAAGATAGGATTTTGGGGTGTGTTTGTGTGATTGGGGTTGTTTGTGATGTTTATAGGTTGTTAAAGGGGTTCATTTGGGGTTCTGAATTGATTTTGAGGCTTAGGTATAAGTTTGGGGTGATTTGGAGTGTTTTGGGTTCGGGAAAACGCAGGGGAAAAACCCAGAATTCTGGGCTCGCGAAGGAGCGCCGCGGCGCAAGGCTGTTTCTGGGCGGTGCGTGTGCTCTCTGACTTGCTGGGCGCCGCGGCGCTAGGCCATTTCCAGAATGTGATATTTTGCAGTTTTGAGCTTTTGCTCCGGGGATTCGGGGGATGTCTTTGGTGCATTGTTTTAGGGATTTGGAGCATTCCGAGAGTGTGGGATTGGTTCCGGGAAGTAATTTTGGATTGGTTAATGATAAAGGATGTTTCGTTTGTGTTGTGACTAGGTCTTTGGTGAGGCTCGGGTTAGAGGACCGTGCTCGCGGCGTTGGGGCATCGGAAGCTCGGGATACAGGTAAGAAAGCTGCACCTGAGTATGTGGTTAGGTTGGGACTAAGTGTTCCCTATGTTTGTATGCATTATTATGTGAATGTGATTAACCATGTGGTCACGATGGGACTAAGAGTTCCCAATATTTGTATATCATGTCATGAGATGGTGTTATTACGCCATGGGACATGCGATTACCGGCCTAAGGGTGTCGGAATCATTATTTGCGCACTGGGGCGCGGCTCAGCCACTGGGAGCTGAGGCAGCTTATTTATCACTGGGCTCAGTTAAGCTGGCTGGAGTCAGTGAGTATTACACTGGGGGCGGCCCTATTGAGCCGAAGACAGTGTGTTAAATAGAGGGTGCGACTAAGGGCGCCAACCCTGAATGTTATTTGATGGATATGACAATCTATTAGTTATGAACGTGAATATTGTGCTATGAATATAGTTGATTGACTGTCTGGATGACAATTGTTATCATTACGTGGATAGGTGTTATGAACTCATGAATTTCTGATTATGCACTGTGGAAGATTTGATTATGGATGTTAATCTTGCTATGTTATTATGCTTTCTTGCTGGGCCCTGGCTCACGGGTGCTACGTGGTGCAGGTAAAGGCAAGGGTAGGCTGAATCAACCATGAGTTGGAGAGCTCTGGGGGCGAGGTGTACATTGTCAGCTGCTCGGCCGCCACGGTCGACACATTGTACAGGACGGAAACCTAAAATGTATATTTTGCCATTAGAGTGGCTTGAACTATTTGTAACTTCTAGAATTTGTTGTAATTAAGACATATAAACCCTATTTCGAGTCTCCATGTATTAAATCGTCATTTTTAATGAAAATAGCCCGTTTGTAACCCAAAATCTTTTTATTCCTACTCTGATAATGGTATAGAGTTTACACTTTGTCTGAATGACTTGATTAGCAAGTCTTGCACTATTTTAAACACACAGTTTAACGGTCTTGGTTATCCAGGGCGTTACACCACATCAGGGCAATCCAACGACCCTCCTCATGTGGCCTTTCACGTATATAAAAGGGGTGGCCACCTTATGCATGGGCTACCCGGTCATTCAAAAAATTTCTGAGCCTTCCACTTTCTTCTCTCTTCTTCATCTTCAAAAGAAAAATCCTCTTCTTTCCGGCCGCCATTCCCAGCACTCAAGAAGTTAAGGTGTAAGGCCTCCCTTGAAGCTTTGGAATCAACTACTTCGACGAAGCCCCAACCCAGACGATCCCTTCATCCTCTTCTCAACTAGAATACTCCGTAAGTCCCCTTCATCCTCTTGTTTTGCCAGAGGAGATGTCTCAGCCCGGGGGAAAAGATCTGCGAGCTATGTTCACCGGAGGGAACTCCTTAGCTGGGGCCTCTGGGCCCAAAATGAAGAAGCTCCGGGTGGCGAAGAAAGCTGCTGGGACCCCAACCAAGTCCCCTGCAAAGGGGAAATAGCAGACCCCAACTGCCCCAGCCAAGGAAACTGCACCTCTTGCTGTAGTGGGGAACATGCCCCCACCCCCTCCGCAAGCTCCGGCCTTTGTCTAGGACACAGGGGCGGAGCTCGGGGCCTCGGCAACTGCGGCCCCCGAGGTGCGTATCCCGGTGGTCCCCCAGGCCCTGGAGAAGATTCCAGATGTCTTTCAGGGGATGGTGTATGAGACGGCGAGCTACGCCGTCGACCACTTCTACCACTTCACTGAGAGAGAGCTGCAGGCCATCGAAATAAGGAGCCCGGATGATGTGATGGAATCTTCATTGGGCATGGCCCTAACGGTAAGCTGACTTTACCCTTTTATGATTTTTGATTATCATGCCTTGCCGTGTTTTTCCTCCTTTTTTTTTCTAAGGCAGTTGCCTCTCTGTTTTTGCAGATCATCTTGGCCCTTCACCGGAGCATAGCCAAGTCCAGGGCCCAGCTCGAGGATATGAGGGGCGAGCATCAGGCGGTTTTGGCTGCCCATCAAACTTCCTTGCAGACGGGCCAACAGAAGGAAAAAGAAGCCAAGGATGCTCTGGCGGACGTACAGGCTGAGCTGGAAGAAGCCCTTCCTAAGCTTCAAGAGGCCGAGGTTACCAAAGTCGCCCTTGCTGTCGTGCTGGTCGAGCTAGACTCTACGAATGCTGGGGCCGAGGAAGCTAAGGCCACCTTGGAAACGGAGAAGGCAGCCTCCAGCACCGCCATGGAGGACATACTCTACCACTGCTGGGCCTATAACTCGGACAACGACTTCTCCTTCTTAGGAGCGGACGGGGAGGTCTTCCTGGAGGGGTTCAAAGCTTGCCTCCAGCAGGAGGCACCTTCTGAGACCGGGGAGGCACCCGTCATGGCCGAGCAGGAGGGCGAGACAGCGACCACCTCGGGGTAGCCTGGTGGAGCTTAGGGCCTTTCTTTTTCGTACCCATTCCTTTAATATTATCGTTTTTTTTTTGTGTAACTTTGCACGAGATTTTTCTACCTCGAGACAATTGGTTTTATCAATTTTTACTTTTGATTGGTTTACTTCCTTTTGCTTCTACGTATTTATGTTACTGCTTTGAAAAACTTAGTTCGCGTTAATTTTTATCAATATCTTGTGCTCTTTAAGAAAAACAACGATCAATCGATTTAAATTAACTTCTAAGTTTTATGACCTGGTTATGTCCAGGAACATAGTTTGGAAACTTAGTTCGCGTTAATTTTTATCAATATCTCGTGCTCTTTAAGAAAAACAACGATCAATCAATTTAAATTAACTTCTAAGTTTTATGACCTGGTTATGTCCAGGAACTTAGTTTGAAAACTTAGTTCGCGTTAATTTTTATCAATATCTCGTGCTCTTTAAGAAAAACAACGATCAATCAATTTAAATTAACTTCTAAGTTTTAAGGCGACCTGGTTATATCCAGGGTACAGCTTAGTTCGCTTTAATTTTTATTAATATCTCGTGCTTTTTGAGAAAAACAACAATCAATCGATTTGAATTAACTTCTAAGCCTTTTAAGGCGACCTGGATGTATCCAGGCACCATATGCCCCCCAAGTAACTGGGAAAGGGTCTTTCGTGGTTACTTTAGATTACACTTGTAAATATGTACAATCTCGAACGAAAATTTAATTCTCATTGCTTAATACATAAAAAAAATGGCCTTTAGGCCTTACAAGGGTGTCATTGATAATATCTCTTCAAATGGATGGCGTTTCAAGCTCGTGGGACTGCCCCTCCATTGAGCCGAGCTAATTTGTAAGTTCCTTCTTTAATGACGTCGATGATTTGATATGGCCCTTCCCAGTTCGGTCCCAATACTCCATCTTTGGGGTCCTTACCGGCCAAGAAGACTCTCCTGAGGACCAGGTCGCCAACGCAAAAGGTGCGTTTTTTTACTTTTGAGTTGAAATAAAGAGTGATTTTTTGCTGGTAATGTGCGAGCTGAAGTTGCGAATCTTCTCGTCTTTCATCAAAAAATGAGTATGACCCGTAGGAATCTGATGCGAGGTCCGGTATGCCCACAGGGAGGACTACCTCACTCCCAAGGGAAGGTCCTTCACAAAGTAGCTCGTGGTTGCGGTCCTGGTCATATTCCTGGACTCTATGCGAAGGTACCTTAACTTCCACAGGGAGGACTACCTCACTCCCAAAAGCCAGGGAGAAAGGAGTATGACCCGTAGGAATCTGATGCGAGGTCCGGTATGCCCACAGAACCCGGGGGAGCTGTTCTGGCCAGACCCCCTTGGCTTCGTCTAGTCTCTTCTTGAGGCTCGCCTTTAGGGTCTTATTGACGGCCTTGACCTAGCCATTTTCCTGAGGATAGGCCATGGACGAGAAGTTTTTCACAATCCCGTACCTTTTACAAAATTCAGTGAATAGGTCGTTGTCGAACTGAGTCCCATTGTCGGAAACAATTTTCTTGGGCAGCCCGAATCGGCAGATAATGCTCTTAACTATGAAGTCGAGGAATTTTTTGGAAGTTATTATTGCCAAAGGTTCTGCCTCAGCCCACTTCGTGAAGTAGTTGATGGCCACCACAGCGTATCGGACCCCGCCCTTTCCAGTAGGGAGGGCGCCAACCAAGTCAATTCCTCAGACCGCAAATGGCCATGGGAAAGAGATCATCTTCAGCTCAACTGGGGGAGCTCGGGCAACTATGGCGAACCACTGGCACTTGTCACATTTCTTGACATACAAGATCGAGTCCTTGGACAGAGTGGGCCAGTAATACCCTTGGCCTAAGACCTTTAGGGCCAAGTTTTTCCCCCAGCGTGATCCCCGCAAAATCCCTCATGCACTTCCTGCAGGATGGCCTTTGCTTCGCCTGGAAGAACACACCGTAGGAGAGGTAGGGAGTGCCCACGCCGATATAGCACTCCGTCTACCACCGTATACCTCGGGGCCTGGTACAGTATCCGTCGCGCATCATTACGCCCCTCTAGTAGCTTCCCTTCGGTGAGATACTCAAGGATGGGGGTCATCCAGGTCGGCCTGGCGTCGATCATCTCGACCTCCGCCCTGACTTCTTCTATACTTGGTTTCTCCAAGAATTCTACCGGCACTAACCCCAAAGCCTCCGTCTCCCCGAAGGTGGCGAGCTTGGCAAGAGCGTCTGCGTTAGCGTTCTGCTCCCGAGGTATCTGCTCGATTGAGCCTCGCCCAAACTGAGTTCGATAGCCCACTTTAACAGGCGTCCCAAAGCTTCAGGATTTTGCAAAACCTGCCTTAAAGGCTGATCGGTCATGACGTGTATTGAGTGGGACTGGAAGTACGACCTGAGCTTTCGAGAGGCCGTGATAAGGCAGAACGCCAATTTCTCCATCAACGGATATCGGGATTCAGTCCTGAGAAGTCTCTTGCTGATGTAATAAACTGGTTTCTGAACCCAGTCTTCTTCTCATACCAATACGGCACTAGCTGCATCCCCTGTGACAACTAGGTAGAGGAAAATGGGCTCTCCTGCCTTTGGTTTGGACAATACGGGCGATTCGGCCAGATGTGCCTTCAGGTCGAGGAAAGCACTTTCGCACTCCTCTGTCCACTCAAATTTCTTATTTCCTCGAAGCAAGTTGTAGAATGGCAAGCACTTATCGGTGGATTTTGAAATAAACCGATTGAGGGCTACCACCCTTCCTGTCAGGCCTTGGACGTCTTTGCGCGACCTGGGTGAGGGAAGCTCGAGTAATGACTTGATCTTGTCGAGATTTGCCTCGATTCCTCGGGTGTTGACGATGAAACCCAAGAATTTTCCAGATGCGACTCCAAAAGTGCACTTCTGTGGATTAAGCCTCATGCCATACTCCCGTAGTATCTTGAAGCATTCCTCCAGGTCGGAAACATGGTTATCGGCAGTCTTTGACTTAACCTGTATTTCATCGACGTACACTTCCATGTTCTTCCCGATCTGGTTGGCAAACATTCTATTTACTAACCTCTGGTACGTAGCACCGATGTTCTTCAGCCCGAATGGCATAACCTTGTAACAGTAGATGTTAGTCGGGGTCATGAAGCTGGTGTGCTCCTGGTCCGCCGGATTCATGGCGATTTGGTTGTAGCCTGAGTACGCGTCCATAAAGGACATGAGCTCATGCCCAGCCGTGGCATCCACCAATTGGTCAATCCTTGGCAAGGGAAAACAATCTTTAGGGCAGGCTTTATTCAGGTCGGAGAAGTCGATTCAGGTCCGCCACTTCCCGTTGGGCTTCGGGACCAGCACGGGGTTGGCGACCCAAATCGGAAACTTGGCTTCACGGATAAAGCCGCATTTCTTGAGCCGGGCTACTTCTTCCTCTAAGGCCTCAGCCCGGGTTGTTCCCAGGCGCCTCTGCTTCTAGGACTTCGCAGGAACGCTCTTGTCCAGATGAAGGGTGTGCATGATGACATTTGGACTGATTCCCACCATGTCCTCATGTGACCACGCAAACACATCCAGGTTATCCAGTAGAAACATAATCAGCTCCGCTTTCCTCTTGCTACAGAGGTTTTTCCCGAGCTTGACCATCAGTGAAGGGTTTTGTGGATCGATGCTTACTTCCTCGAGCTCTTCAATAGCCTGGAGCACGGACTTATCCTCTCCTATTCGAGGATCAATATCCTCACTTAAGACGATATTTTCCCCTTCGGCGCTCTGAGGGTTTTCAATCTCAGGATCAGTTAAAGGTTCTTGAGATTCCTCTCCTCCACCTTGGATGGCCATTGCTAACTGCCCGGGTTTTAATTTTCCCTTCATGGAAATGCTATAGCATTCCCTGGCAGCGAGCTGATCACCACGGACCATGCATATTCCCGTGGAAGACAAGAATTTCAGCGCAAGGTGGCGAACGGAGGTGATGGCCTCAAAAGCTATGAGTGTGGGTCGGCCCAAAATAGCATTGTATGCAGCGGGGCAGTCGATGACCACGAACTCGAGGAGTTTGGAGACTGTCCGAGGTCCGCCTCCTAAGGTGATCACCAGCTCGATCGTCCCTATAGCCGCTGATCCTTCTCCCGAAAAACCATACAGCATCACGGAGGTCGCCTTTAGCTCGGCGACGGTCAAACCCATCTTCTCCAGCGTGGACCGGAATAGAAGGTTTACCAAGCTCCCATTATCAATCAGCACCCTCCTAACCCTCCGATTAGTGAGCTGCACTGCTACGACCAGAGGGTCGTTATGAGGGAACTGGACATGGCCATCATCTTCTTCTGTAAAAATTATTGGTTGCTTCTCCAATCGCTGTTGTTTTGGCAGACGCTGCTCTGGGACGAACTCTTCCCCGTTATGCGCCTTGAGTTCGTTTACGTACCTCTTTTGGGCACCCTGCTCGTGCCAGCTAAATGCGGACCTCCCGAGATTGTGGATATCTCTCCTCCCATCACTGGAGGAGGGACATCTTGATTCACCCGAGACCCGGGCTGACTGGCCGGGACCTCCGAAGCAGGTCGGCCTGACGGAGCTCTGTTCCGCGCGTACTGATCTAACGGGCCGGCTCTGATGAGAGTTTCAATCTCATCTTTCAAATGCCTACAATCATCGGTATTGTTGCCAACGTCATTGTGGAAACGGCAAAACTTGGAGGTGTCTCTCTTCCCCTTCTGGTGCTTTAACGGCTCCGGCTTCTTCTAGGGGAGGATAGCAGAGTTCGCTAGGAAGATGTTCTCCCTAGAGTGGGTGAGCTCTGTATAAGTCGCGTAAACCGGCTTAAATTTTTCTACGGACTTATTCTTCTTTGGGCCGTGCTGGTTGCCCTCGCCGTTCCCCTTTCTCTTGCCTCCACCGAACTGGTTATTCTGTGTAACGTTCTGGGTTGCTGCCGCGACCTCCGTTCCCACTCCAGTGGGCTGCTCAGGGACCTGGCTGGTTCCTACAGCTGAGGCTTGGGCCTCCTCCAAGTTTATCCATTCCTGGGCCCTATTTAGGAACTCGTTCACTGAGCTAACTCCCTTCCTTTGTATTTCGTTCCAGAGTCCCCCTCCGACGAGGATTCCAGTTCTCAAAGCCATGAGCTTGGAGCTGTCATCTGCGTCTTTGGCCCGAGTAGTGACGTTTGCGAACCTGCTCAAGTAAGCCTTTAGAGGCTCGTCGGGTTGTTGCCTCACGTTGGCCAGAGAGTCGACCTTGACGCGGGTGGCCTGGGAGGCTCGGAATGCCCTTTTGAAGTCAGCAGAGAAAGTCTTCCAGGAGCTGATTGATTGTTTTTTGCTTTGTTTGAACCACTACCTGGCTGGTCCAGTCAGTGTGGAGGGAAATATCAGACACCTTAGCTCAGAGCCAATGTTGTGGGCCATCATCAGGGTGTTGAACATCCCCAGATAATCGATGGGTCTCCATCTCCGTTGAATTTGGACAGGTGCGGCATGCGGAAACCGGGCGGGTAAGCCGTTGCTACTATGCTGGGGGCGAAGAGTTCAAGCTCGTCCCCCGAATCATACTCGTCTTTCTCTTTCTCCGACAGGAGCTTCCTCATTAGCTCCTCCATCTAAGCCAGGCGCTCAAGGGTTTTGTCCTGATTTCCTTGTTTATTCCGGGGCTGCTCGACAGCTCCGGATCCATTGTATACGTTTGGTGGGCTATTGCCCCTCCTATCTTGAGATAGGTTATTTGGGGCGTTCCCACCATTACGCACCTCGGACAGGTCTCCCCCTTAGCGAGCATGGCTGCCACCTCCTACTGGTTCCTCCCTATGAGAGTTAAGACGATCTCGGAGGTCGCCCCCTGGGTGGTTTGAGGACTTTGTGCCGAGCTTAAACGTTGACGCAGGTCTCCGCCAGAAAGGTCACTCCAGCGACTGCCGGTCCAGTAGCTCCTGTTAGAGAAGCTCGGAGTCCACCTCTGGGGGTGAGGATCTGGGCTCCCTCTGGGTGCCCTACTACGTCGGGAAGGTCCTGAGGATGGCGGGTTTCTCTTGCTGCTTCCATAAGCTGGAATATCTCGGATGGGCCGAGGAGGATACGGATATCTTATGGGCGACGGAGGATGCCTGATCGGCGATGCAATCCTGGTTCCGTCAGGGCGGATCAAGTTAGGTGGGGGCCTTTCAACCCTGCCAACCTGTGGGTCCCGCGCCTGGCGATCTGGACGAGGCGCAGGACGGCTGGTGGGGACGGGCTGGTGCTGTGAGCCCTCCCCGGATCTCCTTCTGGAATTCCCTTGAGCCCTCATGGGCGCACTCGAGGCTGGCTGTGAACTGGGAGTTGAAGTTCGGACCGAGCGGCTATACTGTTGTTCGGCTCTAGGCATTCCTTCGAAGTTTGCCTCTCGACGGTGCGATGAGGGAACAGAGTTGGATGCCGGCGGTATGTCCGAGCGGCTAGGCCTGGACCGATTACCCCGGCGGGACTTATGAGTCTCGCCTTGCCTCTTTCCGACGTTAGCGTCAGTTGTAAGAGGGGGTAGTCGGGCCAACACCTCCTTAATCTGCTGACTAGCTTTCGCTAGTTGGCTCCTCAGCTGAGCGTTTTCCATTTCTACCGCAGTGTAAAAATCTGGGTTTGGATTAGGTGGCCGGGGCGCCGAACTTTCAGTGTCATCTTGGCCCACTGGCTGTTTGCCCGGCCGCTGCTGGACCTTAGGAATTTGTTCATCGGAGATGGCGGCATGATGAGCCTCCTGCCCATCATGTTGTTCCACCTCGTTACCGGTCTTGATCGAGTGGTCACCATAGTTGGATGTTTGCGATAGCACCAATCTAACTAGCTCTCAATGAAAGCACCAAACTGTTGACGCGGTTCGTCGCCAACAGGTAATTAAGAAAATAAGAGGAAGGGATTAGTGCTTTGTAATGAACCAAAATATATGGATGATCTTTCTTATGGACTGGTGACACGAAATGCGTTGTTTTAGGTGGTTCAAAGGTTAAAATCCTTCTACTCCACCAGTAAATATTATTGCTATATGCCTTGTATTCTTTTATAGGGTATTTCCTTATATAATCGAATCCAACCCTTTGCAACTCCCAGGGTCTCCATATTTATAGGAGAGGGCCCCTGGGGGTTGGTAAGGGGGGTCATCCTGTGACCTTCTTATCTATCATATCACTTCTGTGACATTCATGATTAATTCCTAAAACTTGACACATGAAGTGTGGTCTAATCAGTAGGTAAGGGGGATAATGGGTTGCACGGCCCAACCCAGTCGTGGGTGCCTGAATACACTTGTTCATGCTGCGTGTCCGAGAAGTCAGGGATATATCAGACATGTTATGTCTGATATATGCACGTTTACCTTGCGTGGTTGACTTTACAAAAGGTCATAGCTTCCAACTCTAGCCCGTGGCACGAGCTGGATGCCTCCTCGACCTGCGGCCTTCACACACCTGACTTGGTCCTTGAGTAGTCTTGGTGAACCTTTTGGATACCTGAGCTAACGAGGTAGGACCTGACGACAGCAGCTCCGGTCATGGGGGATCCACGTGGCTGATATGATTTAGTCCGTATCTCAGCTCGCTAATAGCCCATTGGAAAATTAGAGCGTACAGAGATACGTGCTTTTTATTGTGCAGACTGAGATGATCTAGCGTTGAGCATCGCAAAGTACAACCCCTGTATCATCTGCTGCTTCTTGTGTCGGCGAAAATGTCGACGGTCAGTTCTCGCCTGATATGGATATTGTCACGGATGTCCTTGGACCCCACTCGCGTTATATGAAAGGGTTTGGGGGGTTGCCTAGGTTGAAGGCAATTGGCGCAAAGAGAGCAGCATCTTCGTCAACTTCTCAAATGTCCGGGCAATTGCCACCTGAAGTGGACACCATTTTGTAGCGAAGTGAGGACATTATGCTAGAAAATCTGAACCTAAAAAAGCATAATACTAAACTTGAGAGTCGTCAACGGCGTCAAGATCTCATGCACAATGCTTTGTTGAATCAGATTGGTGAAATGGCTCCTGGTTTTACTGTTGACTTACCAGAACAGGATTTGGACGAGGACGATGATGCTGACGGGGGCGGGGATGATGAGGCGGTCAGTACTCATTTATAGAACTTTTTATTTATTTATTTAAAGTTTAATTTATTAGACATTTATTTTACTAAACTACTTTTATATTTTCATATTTTATGGAGACAATAAATATTAATAGTTGTAATTTTTTTTATTTATTTATAAAATTTTAATTTTAATTTTATTTCTAATTAAATAATATTACTAAAAAATTAAATATTTATTAATATATTAAAATCATAATTTATTAATTAATATTAATATATTGGAAATAAAATTAGTAATATAATCAAAAAAATTATTTAAAAAATACTTTTACCGGTGCAAAATTACGTCGGCAAAAGTCTCAACCCTCACTGCATATATACACCTTTCCTGGCGCAAAAACGCACTACTAAAAGAGTCATATTTTGCCGGCGCATTTTAGCGCCGCTAAAAGTGTTTTCCACAACAACGTGACAAAAATTTTTGCCGGCGCATTAGATTTTGCGTCGGCAAAAGTAAAATTAGCGACGGGGGTACGTCGCAGACCTTTGTCGGCGCAAATTTGCGACGACAAAACCTATATGGATTTTGCCGGCGCAAAACCTCACTTTTGTCGGCGCAAATTTGTGCCGGCAAAAGTCACAGCCGACTGGAATGAGGGAAATGAGGAGAGTGAATGGTCGGGGTCGAGTGTATGAGGAAGGGGACAATTTTCTTCGCGGTTATTTTGTAAATACTGCAGAGAAAAGTCTATTTTTCTCTATTGTTTTTTTTTCATAAAAACTGCCGAGAAAAGTAGTGAAGCTTTTTTCTGCGGTTTTTTCATAAAAACCACATAGAAAAGTCTTCGTCTTCCCATTCAAATCTTTTCTCAACATTTTTTATTTAAGGTTGAAAAAAATAAGATATATATTACTATAATTTTAATATGTAATATATCTCTATACTTTTCATAAACTTATAAATTTACTGAAATATCTCAAGGTGAGTCCACATGACCGCATTTCTCTTAATTTGTTTATATTACCTATAAAATATTTCTCTTTTATGTTTACTGTGGTGATTGTGATCTGTGAAAGTTTGAAAAATATTCTATTATTATGTTAGCTTTTGTTGAGAGATTCAACACCAAGATGATAAAGATTCACAAATGCAATAATTCTGGAAAAATATTCAAGAACTAACACAGTAATAATGATAAAAAAAAAAAAGAACTAAAACAATAAAATCATAAAAGAGTAACACAGAAAAATTTATACTGGTTCAGGTTCAGCAAGAAATCTTTGCCGACATCTAGTTTGAGCACAAACTCGAGCTCTTTCCACTATGATCAAGAACAATTATTGAAAAATACAATCAAGAACCATATTGGTCTTCAAGAGTAGCAAATGCATATTCGTACAGTGACGCACTCTCTCAAACACTCTTACCCAAGACCCTGATTACACCCTTACACCCTTGCACTCAACTCACAAGTGTTTCTATCTCTCTCTCTGATTCTCTTTACAACTCTTTGCAAATCTGAGAAAACTTGATGAGACCTAATAAACTAAGAAGAAGGACAAATATATACACCCAAAAGTTAATGTTTGGTCAAGTTGGTCAAAACAACCCATGATAGCTTGCATTGATTAGGTGGATGACTTGTACACTTGGAAACTTTCCAATAGGTCACTTAAATGGCATGTCAGGTTTGGAGAATTAACTTCACAACTTTATTCATAAAAAGAAAATAAATTACCTTAAAAAATTTATGTTATCTACATAGAAAATGTATAATACATAAATAAAAAAGGAATATAAAATAAAAATATTTTTCTCTGTTTATGTTTATCTAGATAAAAAAAACAAAGGAACAAAAATCTTATATTTAAGTACGATTTGTTTCAATTCCCCATTTGTTTTACTTTGCAAATTTGCATACTTAGAGAAATTTGTTTGTAATAATTGATATTTGATGTCGAGAATAGAATATTTGGTCGAGTGAATTTTATTACTCATGAAGAATTAATTAGTTAAATCTTTATATATGTATTAATTTAATTTTGAGATATTTGTTCATTCCTGAATTAATCATTATTACTAGATGTCTATTTTAAATTTAGAGCTGTCATAAATTAGCATATTTTTTATAGTGGCATTGTCTAATAGCATGCATCATTTTGATAATTTTTTACACAATGGTCTTTCAAACACACTCATCACCCCACTAAAAAATCTTGACACCATGTTTAGAGGCCATTTTACAAAAAGTTATAAAAATGTCATTTTTAAATTAAACCGAATATTTCACCTTGTTTTTATTGATGGTATATTGATATCCAAATAATAATTTAACAAGCTTACACACATTATGTTCATTTTCCCTTAGAACAAACCCTTCTAGTTGTTCCATGTACGTCTCCTCATCAAGGTTACCGTTTAGGAATATCGTTTTGACATCCATTTGATGAACATATTGTTGACACTGTTTTTCGTCAACTTAAGAAAGAAGAGCGATTAAACAAAAATATACCAGAGAAAGAAAATAAAAAGAATGTAGACAAGATTTTTTACGTGGTTCAACAGTTAAAATCTGTCTAGTCCACGAGTCTATATTACTGATTCTTAGGAGTTTTTTGGAAACTTTCAGAGAACAATTGCCCAAAGTTTTTCCTCCAAATCTCAATATTTCAGTCCTTTACAAATGAATTATCCCTCTCTATTTATAGAGAAATTTTTAGAATTGCTTCCCACATATTTTGGAAAGATATTATGCAAATCAAGTAATATAATGCCAATAAATGCATTAGTTACTGACGAGCTTAGACACCAGATCCATGTGCCTTCGAGACCGTTTATCTATTACAAGCTCATCATTTCACTTCGCCTATGCTCCCAACAAGTAACCATTGACGAAGCCGTCACCTTCGAGCTTACACCTATCGAGCTCGAACCATCTTGTCTGAGGGCAAGAGATGCATCAAGAAACTTATACAAGCGTTGAACCCTTGCTATCGTGAGTTACGAGTTCACCTTATAAGATCAGACACTTTCGAGACTACATAATGTTCGAGCTCACGGGGTTATCACTTACAGCAAAATTGTCTCTGACTTGTAGATCACATGACGACTGTGCTTTTTTCGAGCTTATACCTTACAAACTTGAATTTCGAGATCAAGATTTACATCCTCGAAATCTGGGTGTAACACATATATGTTGTGTATTGATGATAAGACAAACAACAATCTTATAGATGTTGTCCTTGCTATCGGTGCAAAAGTATCAAAATAATATATGCCTTCCTTTTGTCTAAACCATTTGGCCACAAATCTTGCCTTATAGCATTGAATGGTCCCATTAGTGTTGTATTTTCTACGAAATGCCCACTTATAACCTATTGGCTATGATCCTTGTGGTAGATCAATAATCTCCCATCCTAAGTGTGGTTAGCTAAAATTGAATCCATTTCATCATTTATTGTCTTTTTATTTTTCAAAATGAGAGGCCCTTGAGGACATAACTTCTTGGAAAGTTTTAGGATCATCCTCCACTTGAAGTACCATTGGATACTTCCAGGTGTCTCCTTTGTGATATCCTTCTATTAGGTAAAGAGTCTCCATTTGAGAGGTTTTATTTTGTAATCCACTCTCTTTAAGTCTTTGGCTTCTTCTAGGCAATATTGATTGCTTTACAACCCTTGAAGGTATCTCCTCTTGAGTCCCTTCAAATGATATTGGTTCTTAAGGCTTATTGTCACTATACAACAAATTTTTAAAGAACTCAACTTTTCTTGATTCAATTATCACATTAGACTCCAAGCCTCATAGCCTATCGGTCTTACTATTTGAGACATAGCCTACAAATACACATTTAATGACCTTTTGACCCAACTTAGTCATTTTAGACTCTGTGCTCTTGCAACCCACACTTTGAGATACCCTAGGATGGACCTTTTTCCTTTCCATATCTCATATGGTGAAATTTGATACTTCTTTATAGGAATATGTTTTAGAATATGACAAGTAGATAGCAAGGCTTCTCCTCATAACGCAAAACTCAAATTTGCATGTAATAGCATATCATTTATCATTTCAACATATGTTATATTCTTTCTTTATGCTACATACCATTTTTTTGGGTGTATAAAGTGTTGTAAATTCATATATTATACCATGCATCTCACAAAACACATTGAATTCATTGGAAAAGTATTCACCGCCCCTATCACTTCTAATCACTTTAATTTTCTTTTCCACTTGATTTTCAACTTCGACTTTATAGATTTTAAACATGCTAAATGCGACATCCTTATTCTTAAGCAAGTACACATATGTGCATCTAGAAGAATCATCAATAAAGCTAATAAAATATATATGTCCACCTCTCGTAATTATTCCATTCAATTCACATAAATCACTATGTATCAAATCTAACAATTTAGTTTCTCTTTCAACACTTGGATAAGGTTTCTTCACCATATTAGATTTAATACACAATTCACATTTATCATGCTCAACATCACTGCATACAATTAAACCACATTTGATAACTCTTTTAATTGTACTATATCCTATATGAGCAAGTCTATTATGCCACAAAGTAAGAGAATAAAAGTCAAGCATATAAGAGGAAGAAAAGCAGGCATGATTATCAAAATTTGAGTCTTTGATACACAGTTTATCATTCCTTCACACACATACCTTTTCCCCACAAAATAATTCTCCTTGGATAAAATTAGCTTGTCGGACTCGAACACCGCTTTGATGACCTATTTGCTCAACAGGTGCCCATTCACAAGATTCCTACACATATCTGGTACATGAAACACATTGGTCAAAAGATTCTTCTTTTCGAATGTGAAGTAGAGATCAATATTCTCCTTACCCAACACCTTGGATCTATGCTCATTACCAACTTGGATCTCATGGCCATCCTTTGACTCTTCAAAGGTTATGAAGATCTCTCTATCATAAGTTACATGAATGGTGGCACAAGTGTCATCCCACCATCTTTGTACTTTCCCTTGTATTCACCTCATCTTCGGTTGTGTTGACCTTGGATCCATGGTTGTGGGACTTTCGATACTTGCACTCTCTAGCCATGTGGTTGCTCTTGCTATAAACAAAACAAGGGCCTCTCACACCCTAGAATTTCCATTCATTCTTCTCACAGGCTAGATGAGTATCCTTCTTTGATTAGAGTTTCTTGTGGGCCTTCCATTTGGATTGATGGGTTTCCATGGAATTAGCCTTGGATGTCTAAACATTGGACTCTTCCATACACTTGTCTCTAGAACAAGACTCCTCTTCAATCCTTAGGTGCTTTAAGATCTCCTCCAAATATATATCTTCATTCTTATGGAGAATCTTCTTTTTATAGCCCCTCCAAGATGGAGGAAACTTGGCTATGATCCCACTCACAATGAAGGATTCTGGAAATGTTATCTTTAGAGTAAATAACTTATTCACAATTAATTATAGCTCATGTACTTGGGAGAGTAAGGGTTTTCCATCAAAGAATTTAAATTTCTTATATTGAGTTATGAGGAATTTCTTGGTACATTCTTCTTCAGTTTTGTACTTCTTCTCAAGTGGATCCCAAATATCCTTTGTTTATGTAGTGTTTGTGTAGAGATCATAGAGACGATCCAAGAGGGAATTGAATATGTGGTCTCTACATATAAGCTCATCTTCTTCCCTTTTCTTCATTTCCTTGATCGCTTCTTAAGTATCATCAACCTTTCGAGCTTCCAAAGTCTTCAAATATTTGTCAAGGATGTAGTGAACCTTCAATATTGAGAGAAAAAAACTTGATCTTGTCTTGCCAACGAACAAAGTTTGAGCCATCGAATTGATCTAGTCTCACTAAATCTTGAGACATGAACTTGAGGGCTGAGATTGAGGAGCTTTCTTCCATAGACTTGGTTAGTAGATAAACCTTAGAGATAGACAAACTTCGATAGAAAACTTAGGTTTGGGGATAAAGATTTTTTATTGTTTTGATCTGAGGCTATACACCAAGTGTCATAAATTACAACTCAAAGAATCAAACAATAATAATCTATTTTCAAATTGAAGAATAATACAAAGATCATAAGACAAATAAAACAAGCAGTAGATTTGACCTTTGGTGTTGAACAACCTTGATACATAAAATCACATGTTTATGATTTTATGTGAACCACACAATGTAACAAAGTTATGACACAAATGAAGATTTGTTGTCCAAAAATCTCTATTCATAGCCTCCTCCATGAGATTTCTTGAAGCTACTTCAATGGAATGAGATTGTGATTCACAAGCCTTGAATCTTCATGCAAGTCAAGCTTTCTTGATGAAAATCCTGGAGAAAATTAGTAATCTTGAAAGCTAGAGAGATAGAGAGAGGTTTTAGAGAGAGAGAGAGAGAGATGTGAGTGATCAATTCACTAATTAACTCAAATGACCTCTTTAAATAGTATAAGAACCCTCATTAGACTCATCCAATGAGATTAGAGCATTTTAATTTGAATTTTGGAGCAAAAAACACGCCTTTGTACGATCCCGTACGAACCGCCCAGGCGATGTGTCTCCTGCTCATGAGCATGGCATCGCCTACTAGCAAGCGATGCGTCACCTATTGGGGGGTTTTTCTCCCAAGTGCTACCAGGCATTGTGTCGCCTCCCATAGGTCACGCAATGCAGATGCCTTTGTAATGACGCCCCCAAACTTGCCCCAAAACATCTCCAAATGCTCCCAAACTTTTTTTATACTCTTATATACTCCAAAGAAACACTTTCGACCCAAATAGATGATTTATAAATGCCTATACTTAAAGTAAAATCTCACATGTTGACTTTAGTAAAACCGTTATGGTTTTTGCACCTCTTCGTGCCTAACAAATTTCACCATATATTTAACCAATCATAACACTATATTGTTATAAAATCATAATCTAATTAATTAAATAATTATTTTGAACAATATTTAACTATGATGTTACTTTTATTGGAATGTTTTTTTTATCATGTCCCCTGGAAAAAAAAAAGGTAACTCCACCCCTGATCTTGAGAATTAATGTTCTCTTAAGCGAGCCTCAGTAGTTAAAACGAGAGATTTTAATATTGTTATAAAGTTTAGATGATTCCACCAAAGTTATTAACATTAGTTACCAACTAAGACCATTAATTGTTGATGGTCAACTAATAAACCATCCAATATCTTAGATCAAAGTTCATTGTAAATAAAAATGTTAGTGAAATTCTTTTTTTTTTTAAGATTACCAACTGAATTTAACAAATAATTTAATTAATGCGGAATGGTTTAAACAATTGTTTGACCAAAAAAATATTCTGATGTATCATGACATATTGTTGATGAATCAGAATATAAGAACAGAAAGTAAATAAACTAAAAGTAACGTGACAAAGGAAGTTTTTTACGTGGTTCAGAAAACCTAGTTCACGGGGCCACGCCTAGAGATAAAATCAATAAGTAAAGTCTCAAGAATACAATAAGCACTTGACTTATACAAGTTTAGACTCCCTCTAAATCCTTGTCGCAACTTTGAAGTACTCCACGTTAATAATCTGATTTTTATAAACACCAAGAGCACGAAATCCCTTCTGATCTTGACGAGTGCTCGTTCCTCCCAAAGTGAGACTTATGGAAATCTTCTCTTGAAGATTGTGTGTCACATTCACAAGCTTTATGACTTGTTTAAGAATAAACAACAAAAAGATAGTTGAACAAAGACTACTTTTTACATAATAAAGAACTCTTCAAAATATGAAACATTATCATGGTGAAGAGATTAAACTAGCTGCTACTTAGGTCTGATATTTATAGAGTTTAGGAAACCCTAAATGTAGCATCCCAAATTTGCTAATTAGGCTTAGTGCCTTGATTAGTGTGCCGGGAGGGCATAAATAGATATTATGTGCATGATTATATGTATTATGTGAGTTATATTATGATATGAATATTGTAGCATGTTTGGGTGTATTAAGTATACACGTGGGCCAGTTTCTTATTAGAATGGTATTTTCGTAATTTTGACTCGTTGAGAGTATATTTATAAATATATGTGTTTTGTGATTTAGACCACATTATTATGCTAATATATTTGAGTTATTCGGCACGAGACGATCCTAGTGAGCAAATTACCGATAAAGTCGCAACAGGGTTAAATACTCGGCTCGGGGTGAGCCTAGGGGTATTTTGGTAATTTATCACATTACCATAATTTATTGGGTAGTGACAATTATTTGGTGATTACGTGGGGATATTGGAATTAATTGGGAAATATGGTGTTAATTAAGGATTAGTGGGAAATGGTGGAAAATGACCATTTTTCCCTTGACGACATTAAAGAGCTAAGGTTTGGGCAAGGGGTATTTTGGTCTTTTCCCTAGCCTTGGATTGACTTAGTCAAGTGGAAACCTTTAGAAATTAGACAAAAAACACTAAACATCTATCTTTCTGAGCTTGGTTTGCCGTTCTTTGATTTTTGAGGAGAATTGCTTGAATTTGAAGCTTGGAGGAGCAAAAATTGGGTTAGGAGTAACTTAGGGTCAAATTGCTCACTTGAGGTAAGGATCTATACTCTGGTTTTTGGTGAATTTCTGGTTTGTTTTAGTGTTGAACTGCGTGCTTAGCACTGGATTAATAGCACCAAGCTTTACTTATTGTTATGAGTTTTGAACTCAAGGTTTGGATTTTGAGTTATGGTGAGGTTTTGGCTTGGTTCTTGATGTTATTATGCTGCCTATGATGTATTGTTATGAATTTAGAACTCAATTTTGGGTTTGGTTGAAGTTTGGGGACTAATTTTAGGGATTTTGGTTTAGAGCAAATCGATGGTAAATGCTAGAATTCTGGTTTCGCGGGGTTGCACTGCGGCATGGTTATTGGAGCCCCGTGGCACGCATGAACTTAGAGGTGCTGGGGTTCTTCTAAAACTTCCTTGGCGTCGTGGCGCTTGGTAGGCTGCGCCACGGCGCATGTCTTGTGTCTTTGTGGTTTGGGGCTCTTTTCCTAGAGGTGCACTGGGGCTATAATTGGGGAGAATGGACAAATGAGGTTTTGAGTTGCCAAGACTCAAACCTAAGGGCTCAGGAAGTATTCTATTACCCAGTTTAGTAGAATACTCGATCTCGGAGGCTAGGACTCGGTCCATAAGCCTTTATTCGCTCGTTATTAATGGCTATTTGTTATTTTTTTTTTTTACTAAGGTTCACTGATTGGCTCAGAAGGAAAGGGGTCATGCTCAGGGTTGTGACACGTGTCTTGTTAAGGACCTAAGGTAAGAAAATTGCACCTAGTATATGGTTATGGTTTGAGCCCGGTAAATGAACATGGTTATAACTATGATTGAGATGTTTTATTAAACATGTCTGATTGTATTGAGCATATTTGTGATAAATGATTCATGCTTGTTTGTTTTATCTAGTTTAAAGGCTTGATTTATGATTCAAGGGTAGCAATAGCGCGCTGATTGCAAGTCGGTATGGTTAGGGCGCCTATCCAAGAGTGTGACATAGGCTTGAACGACCTTATGGTCCCTTGGAAAATGAAGTGTCAGGTACGCTTGATTAGCCCTATGGCTAGTTATTAGTAAATAGGGCTACGACCCCCGGTGTGACGCTATAGTCACTTAGCTGGATTGAATGCATACATGAGTAGAGTTATTACTGCTAGGCATGCAAGATAAGAATCTGAAATCTGTTATTAATTGCTTATGAGCATGTCTATGTTTTCTTGTTGAACCTTGGTCACAGGTGCTATGTTGTCTAGGTAAGGGAAAGAAGAAGTTGGACCAGCCATGAGTTGGAGAGCTTCGGTGGTGGTGTGTACATATGCAGCCTACTCGACTGTCATGGCCAGGGATTCAAAGAGTAACTAGGGACAAACCCTAATATTTCCGCTTAGGCTGACATGTTTTATATTCACCTTTTGAGTTGTAAATAACTTTTTAAATGTTTATTTTGGGATCCCATGTACAAACTTAAACTTTTTAATGAAAGTAAACATTCATTTGACCAAAAAATTTAACCCTATCTTGTTAATTTCTTCTAGTTACACGTTTATGTCCAAATGAATTGATTTGTGAGTCCAGCACTATTTAAAATACATAATGTAACGGTCTTGGCTATCTAGGGCATTACAACTTGCTATCAGAGCTACAAATGTTTAAGGGTTCTTGAAGACTTGTTGGGCATGTACATTCGTCGCTAATGACAAGCTCGACTTAGGGTTTGGTAACTATTTATGTGATTATGTGTTTAATTGCTTAAATGAGATATAAATGTCTTATCTGCCTACCTTATTAGGGAGTATAAGATATTCTAATAGGGATTGGGCCTTGACTGCTGTGTGTCTGTTAAAGATGTGCTTATTAGCACTATCACTGATTATGAATGCTAAGTGTTTAACCAAATTTTGACTTGATGACGTGTGTTCTATGAAAGAGGCACGTGGCATCATACCACATTAAATTAAGCAAACTGGTTAGAAGGAGCACAAGACTTGCTCGATGAGCATGACGCTTTAACCCAAATAACTGGGTTTCACAAGACACTGTCAAATATCCAAAGATATTTATGTAACTGATATTTGAATTATATTATTTTAATATGTAACTGAATGTATTAATCTGACACCTGCACGTGCAGGGCCTAGATTCGCTTGTAAGGTCCCATACCCCATTAAGACTCTTTATAAATAAGGGTTTTATTCAATCATTAACCCTAAGAGAAAAAGAGGAGAGAAAGAACTAGAGTTTTTGTTTGTAAATATTTTACATACATAACTCTTCAAAGTGTATTCTTTCACTAGCTTAAGAAATTTAGTTGAACCCATTTACTTATTGATCGTAAGTATGATGCTACTCCGATGAACAAAGTGCAAGTGGACGTAGGTCATTACAAACTCTTGGGGCCAAACCACTATAAAAGTCTTTGTGTCATTTACTTGATTTCAGTTCATTTAATTCTTATTTTTTCGTATCAAGTGACTTAGTGTCGTTGCCCAAAACGCTGGTCAACATTTTGGTGCTTTTGTTGAGATTTGAACTCAAAATCCTATTCTATTAGATACACCTGAAACAATGGCTATCACTACTAGAATCCAAAGTCAAGAGTCACAGGGGGGAACCCTATCATTGGCCAACTTGACTGCCCCTCGAGCTATCAGATCCCTCCTTTGTGCCCTGCTCATCCATCTCATCATCTTGGAAAATTACCTCCACCAGCCACATTTAGGCATGATGAGCCCCACATGGACTTAGGAGAAGAACTGCACCTCAACCTTGAACAGCTGAAAGGGGTCGTGGGGCAGATGCACGAGAAATTCATTGCCATGCATGAAAGTCAGGCAACTGATCAAGAGGCTATATTTGAAGCCCTCAACAAACAATGACAAGATTTTCAAGCGTAGATGGATCAGAGACAGCGAACACTCAAAGCTCGCTAAGAAGAAGCTAACTGTCGTAATGCTGAGGCAGCAAAATTGCTAAAGGTCATCTTGTGACAGAATCAAGTAACAAGAGCCTGACCATTGGATCCTCAGTTTGAGAACATTGGTTAGGTGAATCCTAAAACCCAACGATCAGTTGATGAAACCTTAGAACTTGCCAGCAATCGTGGTCTCGTGACTAAGTGGTCCCTCCTAGACCTACTAGGAGTCATCACTCTCATAGGGGAACTCAGCAAAGGGAGCAACGACCGCTCCACCAAGATGAACAGGTGCTTTCTAATAGGGAGTAGGGTTCTGCCAAACAAGTGTTTGGATCTAGATGACTTGCTAATGAGCACCCTAGGAAAATAGCCTCAAGAGGAGGCCAACCTCCAAATTCTAAAGCCAGTCCTCAGTACCCACAACCAAGGGATGAGAGACCCGCTAACCAGAATCGAGGCCAGCCACCTCACTATGCTAGACACAACTGTGCTCGTAATCGTAGAAGAAACAGAAGAAGAAATGACCAAGAGGATAGTTGTAGTTATCAAATAACTTACAAATATGGTTATGATGATGATGAATGAGACCGTTGGTACTACAAACCCCATGACCATTAACAGTATAATGACCACCAACATGAAGAAAATCTAAGAGGACGGTTTGTTCCGCCAAGCCTACCTGGGCCTCGATATTCCACCCAGGGGAAAGGACCATTTGTCCCACCAAGGCAACAATAGCCAAAGAGGGAGGAGGGGGGGGGGGGGGGGGGGAGGGAATTTTCTTTAATAGACTGGGAAATAGAGAACCTAATCTCCACAATGTCCTTAATCATCTTAGAGAGGAAACATGTCAAATTTAGAGAAAACCATCTCTTTTGAGAGAGCAAGAGGCTATATTTTTTAATCTCATAAAAAATCAAAGGTTATTTCTTAAAGTCACGTACTATCAAACTTATAAAATATATTTAATCTAATTAAATAATGTTTATTTTATTAAAATTCAAATTCAAATAAAAAATGATTTGAGATTTATATTTAATTTTTTAATTAAATAATGTTTAAAAATGAACAATTAAATAATGATTAAACAAACTTATTTGAAATTCAAAATTCAAATCCTAGGGATGAAAATCCCTAAGTTAGGCGCCACACACTGTACTGTACAATGTGTGTAGCCCAACCTTATTAGGGTTTCCCTAATTTTCTCATTTGCTTATTTAATCAACTTTTAAGACAATATATTTATCACAACATAAATATTAGTTAATTAAAAATTAACTTTATTTTAAAATATTAGTTTTAAATTAAATAAATAAATATCATATTCTAAATAAAATATTTACTATTTTCTCTCTTTATATTAATCAAAACAAGATTAATATTAATTTTAACCTATAGTTTTTCAAAATAAAAACTATATTGTTAAATAATTAATTAATTCACAATTAATCAATTACCCATAATTATCACATAATTATTTCCTTGCGTTGGAAAATTAATTCATTTGCAATTTAGTCATTCTCTTTACAAATCTTTCTTTTGACATCCTTACCCTTGAAAGTTAGGACATATGTGATCTAGGGACCATGGACCTATAATACAAAGTTCCAATAAACTAAATTATTAAACAAACTCTTTAATTTAATAATCTTATTTATTAATACCATGATTACTCCACTATAAATATAGAATTGCACTCTAAGTATTTATAGAATTATATTTACAGAGTTTTCTCTTGTAGTTCATTGATATAATCAATATATGTAGTTTTATCCTCCATTATTAGTTTGTTAATTAGAGTTGGTCGAAATTATCGTTTTACCCTTTTAATTACCTCTTGATCCTTAAGTACCATTAATTCACTAGTGAATAATTAATCTATAATCTAATTATAGATTTGAGCTCAATAATTATTCAGTTATAGAATTAACCCTTAATGGAAACAATTTTCGATCGGTTAGGAAATCATGGATTCCAATATTGTAATTTATGTTCCCAATCATCCATCCAAACACAAAATTCATTAGCCTCATTATTCTAAGAGATCTTAATGAGTGAATCAAAAGATCCAATAAACACAAATAGGAGTTCATGAATACTCAAGATTTAGACTGATCTACAAATGATCATCGAATATGATAAGAATTAAATATTTATGTAAAACAGGAAGTTTATAAAGATAATTAATTATCATCGGTCCTGTCATATATAATTTCTATTATATCATCAGTAATCGAAATCTAGATTACTCGCATCCTATATTCTTAGCAAACCGTACTAGTAACCATTCATTAAAGATTTCATTCTTTAATATGTTATTGACTATTTTATTCATTATATATGATCTTAATTCTCTCGTGCTAATACAAGATCATATTCTCATAAATGAATATGAAATTTTCTTGATATTTTCATATAATTAATTCAAACAATAATTATAACATTCAAATATAATAAAATTGTACTTTTATTTAAAACTAATAAAATATCTTTACATGCTTTTAGGACATTAATCCTAACAAAATATTAGGTCTAAGACAGTTTTCAGGGATAGAGAAAATAATACGATCACTTTCTTTTTTTAAAATATCTTATGTTTTTAAAACTATTTCAATGTGATAAATTTATAAAAGAATTAATTAAAATTTTTAAATTTAAAATTCAAATTATAAATCAATTATTAAATAATTAAATAACTAAAAGAAACATTCAATATCCATTCTTGGACTTTGTTACACGCCAACTACAGTGGCCTATAACACATCCCTGAAATCACGAATGTGTTCTAACTATTTTCTTTTAATAATTATTTATTCAAAATAACAACTAGGTTTATTTTAATTAAACTGGAAGAAAAATATAGCCATATATATGTTTGATATAATTAAGGGTCTAATAATAGTACATTGTCTTTTATGGCTGGCCGATGGATGAGTTGGAATATATATGGGTTGTTTGATATACTTATTAAATTTATGGATGAGGCAACACGACAGTTTTTAAAAAATAATAATTAAGGGCAAGCATAAGAATTATTGGAGAGAATAATAGATGCTTAAACAATTAAAGCAGCCAAACTATGTTTTTGTTTTATAAAAAATGTCTTTTTTTTTAAAAAAAAAAACTAACTTAAATAAATAAATAAAGCTTCTAAGGGAGTTTAAATTTTAAAACTTACATATCAATTATATATTTGAAGAATATGGTTCATTCTTGCAATATTTTTTATTTCTATATTTAATTTTTTTTCTCGGACAATTTAATGAAAACATATTCAATACAACATTAATTTGTCATCGCTAGAGGTTCTATATTATGTTTTTTATACTTATATTTTAGGAATTTACATATTTAGGTCTTGTTTTAATCTTGGATTTTAAGAGGAAAAAAATGAAATTCAATAGATTACATTTTTTTCATGTTTGAATTGAATCAATAAATTAAGAATTCTATTTTTTTTTTTTTGAAAAATTAAAATTAAATATAGTATAATTATTTTTAAATTTACAGCAATTATAAATATCTACAAGAAAAACAAAAATATTTAGATATCAAATTTCTAGAAAACATTTACCTCCATTTTTTTCTTTATATTTTCCCTCATAAAATTTTTCCTTCCTAAAATCAAAAGTACAAAAAAGGTTTTAGAGTATGCTGTGTTTTGGTAAAATATTGTTTTGTTACCTTTTATTACCAATATTACTCACTTAGTATCTTTAATTTTTAAAATGAGTTAAAAATGATACCTTCTGCTCAAATTTGATCAACATATTTTTCATAATGACCATATTACCCTTAATTATAATAAATTTACTGATTTTAATTAGTTTTTTTGTTATTTTTAAATATATTTAATAAATAAAAAACAAAATTATACTAGATTGAACAACATAACTTCATCATCATCTTGTTACAAAAAGAAATCTTCATCTTCATCTTCTTTCTCTCTCTTCAACCTAAAAATAAAAAAATACTCAAACCCAATTATCTCACTCTCATCAACCTTCAACCCTGCAAAAAAATCCAGAATCAAACAATATTGATTCAAAACATGAATAAAATACAAAATATCTAACTAAAATTTATTCATTAGAAATATTAACACAAATCCATTCAAAGAACAAATGTTTGAAGTTATAAACACATATTTGAACATATAAAAACGAATTTGCACAAAAAATGGCGCATGCCATATATTTTTAAACAAAGTGTCTGCCAAAAAAAATTTAGCCAAATCAATTTCAGATTTCAAAACACACAAATTTAAGAATATTTTGGTGTAGTGAAGAGAAACCAAATCAAACTCAGGTTTTTGTGTAAGGATTGTTTTAACTTCAATCGGGAACTTCACTTCTCTTTCTAACTCATATATTCTTGAAGAACTCAGAACCCACGCTGGAGAACTCAAATCCCTTCAACCTGAAGAACACAGATCCCTACTCGAGCATAGATTAGGGAGGCTTGTCGCTATTGAGCCATCTTTTATATCAGATATTCAAAGCTTCAGTGAGCATGAGAGAGGCGTGAGTTAGTTGTTAGTTGAGTTTGTTATTTCTGGTCATTGTAATGATCTGAGATTCTCGGGTAGTCTGTTAGACTACAATTTCTTGTAATATCTTTCTATAAATAACATTGGCTCATCTCTCTTCAGAGAGAGAGAGAGATCGTATTATCTCAAAAAATCATTCTCTGTTTGTTATTCTTTCTTGGTACTAGAGCCCTAACAATGGCGTCATCCACTTCATCTTCCTATACTTAGGTGATAACTCTACAAAATAGACTTATTTTACCATATTTTACATGTTAATTGTTGCTTAGTTCTTGAGTTTTTAATTAACTTATTAAGTTTTTACGTAATTTTTAATTTATTAGTCTTATTGTAGTTTTCTAGATTTTTATATGTTTTTATAGACATTTTATTATAATATGTTGTAGTTTAATTATTTAAAATTAGTATTGTTAGTTTGAATGCTAAAAATATGACTTTATTGAAATTAAATGTTATGTAAATTAAATTTTAATTAATGTTTTCATGGGAGTTATATGATATATTTGATTAATGAAAATATTTAATTTTAATTTAGTTTATAATTTATTTTGTAGGAAAATTATTTCATTTCTGGCCCTTGAAAAGCAAGGAAATAAAGGAAATGTGGTAGTTTTGAAAGAAAGTAACAAGAAAAATAGTTTTTCTCCAAATTCCCACCAGGCCCACGCTAGAGCCCAGCACCCAGGCCCACGTTCAGCACTCCATTCAGCCCAGCCAGCTGAAGACTTCCCAGCCAGCTCAAGTCTCTGACAGCCATACGGGCCCAAGCACCCACTTCTCCCAGCACCTAGCACCAACCTGCCAAGACTCCACCAAGTCCTTCACCCAGCTGTGCCTCCTTGTCTCCAACCATGCACCAACAAGTCACCAGCTGCTTGCCCCAGCCGAAGCCAAAGCACTGCCCAGCCGTACGGATCCAAGCAGCCATCAGCCTCCACCTTCAACTAGCCCAGTCGTACACTGCCTTCACCAAAATCCCATTGAGCCCATCAAATTGCTCATTTGTCCCCTAAACAAAAATGCCAACCTTTTACCATTTTTTCTAAACATTTTCACCACAACATCATCATTACACCCTATAATTTATCTCCATTTGCCATATTATAATTAATTAAATTAATTTAATCAATTTAATTAATTTAAATTGATTATTTTAATATCTCATTTTTTTTGGCTATAAATAAGGGATTTAGGGTGTCAATTTTAGGGAGGTTACCATACCAAAATTTTTACACATTTCAAAACCTCTCTATTCTCTTCATCTTCTTCTTCTTTTTGGTTATTTTCTATGTATTTTTAGAGGAAAAATTTGGGGGTTCATCCTCCAAATTTTCCTATTTATGTTTGTAATTTTTAGTTTGTATTTGCTATTCTAATTATGTGTTTCTAATCTTTTTAAGATTATTAAGGTGATGATGAAACAATTTGTAACTAGATAGTATTTATTTTGTATGTTGATTTCCCATTTTGTGCAACAAAGTTTATGGAATTTTCTTCTTCAAACATCTTCTTTCATCTTAAATATCATGTATTTTGGATTGTTAGCACATATTTAAACTTTGTTCTTCATTAGTGCAAATACATAATATTCTTTGTGTAAGATGTGTCATTAAATTGTACACATCCATGCTTAGAACAAAAATATTATGTTTTGCCTTATAAATAATGTTTATTGATTTATTTGTTATTTCATTAGATTGATTTACACTAAATGCTTAGAAATTATAATTTTGAAAAGTGAGGAAAAATCATATCTTTTTAGAAGATATTTGTGCTTAAAATTATAAATCTATTTAGAAAATGATAGTTTGATTTATCTTAACTATCTCTAAAACTTGGGAATTAATGTACTTATAAATATTATTGAACTTATATTATGTGGATTCTAATCCTTAATAATCTTTCTTTTACTATCTTGATTTTTACTTTTAATTTATATTTATATATATTGTTTTTAATTTTTATATTATTGTATTTTCATTATTCAAAAATCTCTTCAATCTTTGGAGCTAGGTTAGAATTTATTAATTTTGGTTTAAAATAGTTTTCTTTTCGATTTTAGATAATTCCTTTGGGTTCGATCTCGTGCTTACATGAACACTATATTCTATAAATACGATTCGTGCGCTTGCGAGTATAAATATTTAAAACATACCCGTTTTGGGTCCACCAAGTTTTTGGCGCCGTTGCTGGAGAGTTGGAAGAAAATAAACGAAATTTATCTCAAGGTTAGTGAATTCTTCTACTAGTTATTTTAATTTTTTGCACATAAAAAAAACTAAAAAATAAATAAATAAATATATATTTATATAAAAACTAAAAAAAAAAAGATAAAAAGAAAATTTGGGACGATTCTACCACCCATAAAAAATATACTTATATTTCTATATTTATTGTTTTTTTTAATTGACGGCACTTATGCCTCCTATCTATCATTTTAATTTTTATAGTCGATGGCACTTGTGCCTCCTAATTTTGTTGTAATTTTTATTTCTTGTATTTCTTTGTTAGTTGACGGCACTTGTGCCTCCTAACATTTGTTGTAATTTTCTTTATTTATCTTGTTGTAATTTTTATTTTATTTAATTTCCGCAAATTACTAGTTGATGGCAATTTTGCCTCCTAGTCTTTTATCTTATGTTTTAGTTGATGGCACTTGTGCCTCCTAATTTTTACCTTAATTTTGTTATGGTTGATGGCATGTTATGCCTCCCTACTCTTGCCTAAATTCTAGTCTTATTTAATTTTTGCCTTATTTTTCTTTGTCTTTTATAATATTTTAGTGTAATATTGTGAAAAATACTTGAAAAAAAAACATAAATCTTGTCCTTTCACCATAAGCAATTTTTGCTTAAAGGAAATTTGAACAAAATTCTCAATCCACCTCTACTAATTAACCTCGGGGAGTTGTTAGTAGTGCGCGAGTAAATGGAATCAAATAGGCCTGGGGACAAGTAAACCATAAGAATTATATTGTTGTGAAATCTCTAAAAATTCTAAGTATTCTCTGTGGTTGCGGTTTTAACTGATCTTCCACATCAGAAAATTGCTTGTTTGAGATTATCCTTGTTGCCTTGTTTGTGAAAATTGTATGCATCATTGGGAACGTAACTCTAAAAAGCGATTAGTAAAAAGACGTTTATCTTTGTTTGAAATTGAAAGTGTTAGTAAAAATTTGAGCATCATGGAACCTATTGCTAATCCTGTTGATGAAAATGTTGTGCTTGAAAAAACTTTGCTTGAATATTTTGCACCTATTTCATCTAATGCTCCTTCATGCATTGTTTTACCTACTACTTATGCTACTCATTTTGAGCTTAAACCAGCAATCATTCAATTGTTTCCATCTTTTTATGGGTTAGATAGAGAAAATCCTTACGTGCATGTCAAAGATTTCTTAGAAATTTGCTCAACATTTAAATTTCAAAATTTTTCTGATGAGTCGGTCAAACTAAGATTGTTTCCTTTTTCATTAAAAGGCAAATCAAAAGCTTGGTTAAATTCCCTTCCAACAGGGTCTATAACTACATGGGATCAACTTTATAATAAATTCTTGCTGAAATTTTTTCCTATGTCTAAAACTGATAGTCTAAGGAGAGAAATCTCTGAGTTTTTTCAAAAAGATAATGAAGAGTTTTATGAATGTTGGGAAATATTTAAAGATTTATTATTAAAATGTCCTCATCATGGTTTTGAAAAATGGAGACTTGTAAAATATTTTTATGATGGTTTGACTCCCTCTAATCGTCAAATGATTCAATCTATGCATACTGGAAAAAATTTAAAATTTCAAGGACAAGAGGCGTGGGACGCCCTTGAAGATTTATCTGTCAATTCACAACAATGGAATTATTTTGATCCTAGGTCTAGATCAACTAATTCACCAAAAAGAGGAGGAAGATATGAAATAAAAGAAGAATTAGACTTAAGAACATCCTTAAACAAATTAGCGAGAAAAGTAGAAGCTTTAGCCATAAGCCAAACTATAAACTCTCCAATACGACCAAGAAAAGATATTTGTTCTATATGTTTTAGTCCGTGCCATAATGCTCAATCATGTCCTTCCTACCAAAAAGTCTTTTCTGAGGAGGCCAATGCGCTTCGTGCTTATGGGAAACCAAATGATAGCCCATTTTCATCCACTTACAATCCAAATTGGAGAAACCATCCAAACTTTTCATGGAGACAAAACCAACCCCAAATGAATCAAGGGCACCAATACAACACACAAAACCAAACTCATGCCCCACAAAATCAACCATATCCTCAACAAAGAAAACCTTCCTTAGAAGATACTTTACAACAATTTATGCAATCCACTCAACAAATCCTACAAAATCAATCTCAATCAATTACCAAACTCGAGACACAAGTAGGACAACTCGCCACAGCTTTAGCTGATAGAGAAAAAGGAACATTCCCTAGTCAACCTATCCATAATCCAAAATGTCAATATGAGATAGGAAAGTCTAGTCATAATGGAGAAGTCAAATCAATTTCAACTCTTAGGTCTGGAAAGAACATTGTCAAACCCGATTACATACCCGAGGTTGAAAATGAAAAAGAAAAAGAAAAGAGTCAGCCTTCTAGTTCTAATGCCAATGACCCTTCAAACAAGGAAACTCAAATCCATCCTTTCATTCCAAAAGCCCAATTCCCACAAATATTACTTCCAATTAAAAAAGGCGGCCAATATAATGACATCTGAGAAGTTTTTAAACAAGTTAGTATCAATATCCCTTTCTTAGATGCCATTAAACAAATTCCTGCCTACTCTAAATTTTTAAAGGATCTTTGTACTGTTAAAAGAAACACTAATGTTCCTAAAAAGGCGTTTTTAACTGAACAAGCTAGTTCCATTATTCAATATAAGAGTCTTGTTAAATATAAAGATCCTCGGTGTCCCACAATTTCATGCATTATTGGTGATCATTTTATTAACAAGGATTTACTTGATTTGGGTGCTAGTGTTAATCTATTGCCTTATTCTGTTTATAAGCAACTTGGTCTTGGTGAGATAAAACCTACCTCTATAACTCTTCAATTAGCCAATCGTTCTGTGAAAATTCCTAGAGGCATTATAGAGGATGTTTTGATAAAAGTTGATAAATTTTATTTTCCTGTTGACTTCATTATTCTTGATACTCAACATGTAGAAAATATGCATGCTCAAATTCCTATCATCCAATGCAATCATAAATTGTCGTAATGGTGTTTTGAAATTATCTTTTGGAAATATGACTGTTGAATTGAATGTATTTAATGTTGTTAAATCTGTTGAGTGTGAGGAAGTGCATGAAGTTAACATGATAGATAGTATTTGTGAAGACGATGGAAATGACTTGCTTGATTTTTGTGAAAAATACTTTGGTATAAACTTGCATGTTGATGACTTTAATGATGATGTGAATGCTTTGCTAGAGCCTATACCCTTAAATGAAACCAACGTTGAACCTTTTTCACCCTTAGATCATGCTCAATCTATATCCGAGTCTCCAAAGTTAGACCTTAAACCTTTGCCAGAAAATTTAAAATATGCTTTTCTAGGAGAGTCTGAAACATTACCTGTTATCATAGCAACCGCCTTTGATAAAGAACAAGAAGATAAATTGTTAGATGTCCTTAGAAAACATAAAGAATCCATAGGTTGGACCATTGGAGACATTAAAGGAATTAGCCCATCCATATGTATGCAAGAATCCATCTAGAAGAGAATGCTAAAACCTCCCGGGAATGTCAAAGAAGGTTAAATCCAAATATGAAATAAGTAGTTAGAGAAGAGGTCATAAAATTGTTAGACGTAGGTATCATTTATCCTATTTTTGATAGTCAATGAGTTAGTCCAGTTCAAGTTGTACCTAAGAAGTCTGGGATCACAGTTGTTGAAAATGAGAAAAATGAATTAATTCCTACTAGAGTACAAACGGGGTGGAGAGTGTGCATAGACTATAGAAAGCTGAATAATGTTACTAGAAAAGACCATTTTCCATTACCTTTTATTGATCGAATGCTTGAAAGATTAGCTATCCATGCATATTATTACTTTCTTGATGGGTATTCGGGATATAACCAAATCCCCATTGCCCCAGAAGATCAAGAAAAGACTACATTTACATGCCCTTTTAGGACTTTTGCCTATCGTCGCATGCCTTTTGGATTATGCAACGCACCTGCGACTTTTCAAAGGTGTATGATTTCGATTTTTTCTGACATGGTTGAAAGATTTCTTGAAGTATTTATGGATGATTTTTCTGTGTTTGGTTCTTCCTTTGATGAATGTCTGCACCATCTTTCACTTGTGTTTAATTCGTTGCAAAGAGAAAAACCTTGTGCTTAATTGGGAAAAATGTCATTTTATGGTTAAAAAAGGAATTGTTTTAGGTCATGTAATCTCACCTGAGGGAATAGAAGTTGATAAAGCTAAAGTTGATCTTATCTCAAAACTTCCCCCACCTAAAACTGTGAAAGAAATTAGATCATTCTTAGGCCATGCTGGTTTTTATAAAAGATTTATAAAAGACTTTAGCAAAATTTCTCGGCCTTTATGTCATTTACTTGGAAAAGAAAATGCTTTTGTCTTTAATAATGATTGTCATGTTGCCTTTAAAAAATTAAAAAAATTGTTGACTACTGCACCCATTATTCGACCCCTTGATTGGAAAATACCTTTTGAAATAATGTGTGATGCTTCTGATTATGCTATAGGTGCTGTCTTAGGACAAAGACTTGAAAAAATACCTCATGTAATTTACTATGCTAGCAAATCTTTAAATGACGCTCAATTAAATTATTCCACAACTGAGAAATAATTTCTTGCTGTTGTTTTTGCATTGGAGAAATTTAGATCTTATTTGTTAGGGTCTAAAATTATTGTCTATTTTGATCATGCGGCATTAAAATATCTCTTATCGAAAAAAAATGCTAAGTCTCGTTTGATCTGTTGGATCCTGCTTTTACAAGAATTCGACTTAGAAATACGTGATAAAAAAGGATCTGAAAATGTTGTTGCTGATCATTTATCTAGACTGGTTGTTGAAACTATACATGATTCCACTCCTATCACTGAAACTTTTCCTGATGAACAATTGATGCATATTTCTTCATTGCCTTGGTGTGCTGATATTGTTAATTATTTGGTCACTAAAGAAATACCATCTCATTGGTCTAAACATGATAAATCTAAATTTTATTCTGAGGTGAAAAACTTTATTTGGGATGATCCGTGCTTGTTTAAATACTGCCCTGATCAAATAATTAGAAGATGCATTCCAAACTGTGATCAATCTAAAATCATATCTTTTTATCATGATCATGCATGAGGAGGACATTTTAGTGGTAAGAAAACAGCTGCTAAAGTTTTACAATGTGGTTTTTATTGGCCTACTATTTTTCATGATACATATGTTTATTGTAAAGCTTGTGAACGTTGCCAAAAGTTAGGAAGTTTAACTAAAAGAAACATGATGCCTTTAAATCCTATTCTTATTATTGACATATTTGATGTTTGGGGCATTGATTTTATGGGACCATTTCCTAACTCTTTTGGAAATCTTTATATTCTTGTTGGAGTTGATTATGTGTCTAAATGGGTTGAAGCTATTGCATGCCACACTAATGACCACAAAGTTGTGCTTCGGTTTTTAAAAGAAAACATATTTTCCCGTTTTGGTTCACCACGTGCTATTATTAGTGATAACGGTACACACTTTTGTAATAAGCCATTTGAACATTTGATGAAACAATATGGAATTACACATAAAGTCTCAACACCATATCACCCACAAACTAGTGGTCAAGTTGAAGTGTCTAATAGGGAAGTTAAGCACATTTTAGAAAAAACTATGAATCCAACTAGGAAAGATTGATCCTTAAGACTCACTGATGCATTATGGGCGTATCGTATCGCGTACAAAATACCCATTGGCATGTCACCCTACAGACTTGTGTATGGGAAGGCGTGCCATTTACCTGTTGAGTTAGAACATAGAGCCTTTTGGGAAATTACGCAGTTAAACTTTTCTTTAGACAAGGCTGGTGAGAAACAAAAGCTTCAACTAAATGAACTAGACGAAATTAGGAATGATGCATATGAATATTCAAAAAAGTATAAGGATCGCATGAAATTTTACCATGAAAAAAATATTTTGAGGAAAGATTTTTCTCCAGGTCCGAAAGTCCTTTTATACAACTCTCGTTTGCATTTATTCCCGGGAAAGTTACGCTCTAGGTGGTCCGGTCCTTACATTGTTCATATTGTTTCTCCACATGGAGCTATTGAAATTGAAAATCCTAAAAATGGTGATATATTTAAAGTTAATGGACAAAAATTAAAACCATTTTTAGAATTAAAAACTGATGAAGTGGATGAGATCCTCCTTGAGGACCCTGTTTACCATGCTCTTTTACTCCTATTTGATCTAGTTAACTTGTGTTTTATTTGTTTTGTTTGTTTTATGTGTGATTTAATTTTTGTTTGTTGTATCTTTTATTCTCTTAGCGATGCACCATATCGAGGTACGACCATTCTAAACTCTCAACTCTTGTCAATTTTAATTTACATTTACATTTTGCCACATTGAGGACAATGCTTAAATTAAGTTTGGGGGTATCGAGTTTATATATGGTTATTATCATTAAGGAGAGTATGATTTATTGTGTTTATATTTTGTGTTGTTTTTATTTCTATATTTTGTGTTAATTTTTGTTTTTATTTATTTGTTCATTTTCATAAAAATTCAAAAAAAAAAATTGTGATATTTTTCATTTTCAATGATAAAAATCCTGACTAAGTTTGAATTTAATTCTCTTAAAAATATGAATAATTTTTAAGCTTTATTTTTAATTATAGGGTCAATTTTGCTTGTAACAAAAATTACAATTTTCATAACAAGAACACTCTTATTTCCTATAAGTTTAATTGAAAAATAATTTTAATGAAAACCTATTTTCTAAAACCAAAATTGACAATTTAATTAATTACATAAGCTTAACTTTTATTCATAATAATTTTTTAGATTTATTTTCATTGAGCAATTTTTGAGAAAATTCTTTTTATATCACCAATAAAAAAAATGTGTGTTTTAATTTTTCTTTTGCTTGAGAACTAGCAAAACTTTAAGTTTGGGGGTGTGATAACTCTACACACTAGAGTTATTTTACCATATTTTACATGTTAATTGTTGCTTAGTTCTTGAGTTTTTAATTAACTTATTAAGTTTTTACGTAATTTTTAATTTATTAGTCTTATTGTAGTTTTCTAGATTTTTATATGTTTTTATAGATATTTTATTATAATATGTTGTAGTTTAATTATTTAAAATTAGTATTGTTAGTTTGAATGCTAAAAATATGATTTTATTGAAATTAAATGTTATGTAAATTAAATTTTAATTAATGTTTTCATGGGAGTTATATAATATATTTGATTAATGAAAATATTTAACTTTAATTTAGTTTATAATTTATTTTGTACGAAAATTATTTTATTTGTGGCCCTTGAAATGCAAGGAAATCAAAGGAAATGTGGTAGTTTTGAAAGAAAGTAACAAGAAAAATAGTTTTTCTCCAAATGCCCACCAGGCCCATGCTAGAGCCCAGCACCCATGCCCACGTTCAACACTCCATTCAGCCCAGCCAGCTGAAGACTTCCCAGCCAGCTCAAGTCTCTCCCAGCTGTACGGGCCCAAGCATCCACTTCTCCCAGTGCCTGGTGTCACGGGCTGACATTTTGACAGCGGAAATGCCCGTGCGGCACCTTGACTCATCTGAGCCAAGGTCAGCCTTCCAACCTTTCTAATAACAATGGGCACATTTGTCGCGCGACCGTGTGCCTCTACACACTTTCGTCTCTCGAATAACTCTTGTCGAGTCATGCTCTTCAGCATCTATGAGTGCAATCATGCATCAAGGCTATCTAGCCAAGACACTCACACTGTCCATAGGTTCTCACTATGGCAAGGCAAATCCCAACACTGATGCTTACCCAGACATTCGCAAGTCAAGGTAGCATGTGTGGCTAAGAGCCCACCAAGCTGACGTGCCAACACCTCCCATCATGTCCCATTCGATACTATCCGATTAGTTCACGTCACATACCAAGGACTCCCATACGTCCATGGTCCAATCCTCAACGCACCATACCATCATGTATGTTGGCAGGCCCTCGAGACTGGCTGCCAGACTAGTAGCACACACTGGACCTCTGTCCTACTCAAGCATAGTGCACCCTCCAATGCTTGCATGCTAACAAGTCCCACGAATGACTTCCCGTGCCATCTCGTGTCGAGATTCATGGCCATGGCGCACCACGACATCTCTCGAAGGTTTGGGCCACGTTCCATGCAAGCGGCATCCCGGCAAGCCAAGGGAACCGTACCCTTAAACCTCTGGCAGCACACTTCGACGCACTACCGGGGCGACCCGATAATGTCCATGAGTACTCCTACACATGGAGACCTATGAGTCCCCTCGTGGTCCTCATATGCCCGCCCTACTAGTCCTACCAACTAGTAGTAGCTCACTTGACGCACCTGCGCCAGGGGGTGGTGGAGAGCTGACACCAGGTGCTCCCCCTACAAAGAGCCTTCTGAGCTTTTAGCCTTCTACTAGGAACATATATGATTTTCGCTTAGGAGACATATTTGGCTTCCAGCTCGCCAATTCTCCGAATCTCCCAAATCTGATCATACCATTGCGTTCATTGACCCTTCAATATGGAACCTACCAAGTCCCGTCCATTTCCGGGCAATATTGAAGATATTTACGAAAATGCCACTGCCGTACAAACTAGGCATCAGCATGCTCACCAGCCTGCACCCTCGCGTGCGCATCTGACCGAGCGCCATCCTAGCTTGTAACATGCCATCAAGGCCGGCATGTTACACTCTCCCACACTTCAATTGTCGATGCCCTCATCGACAGACCGCTGGCTAATCTTCCTGCCTCGACTCCTAAGCTCACTCCATGCCTATTCCGAATCTTGAGTCTGCACTAGTCCCTCTACTACTGTAGAACCACTAACTTGGTGATGATCTCCCATGTACACCCTTGGACTCGATCAAGGACCCCATGCCACCGTCGCTATTCAGAATTCTCCCATGAAGTAGTGCCGCTGCACTCGAATACTCTTTGCACACATGAACTCCTCTGAGTCCATCACAATGTCCCTCCAGTCAACCAAGCAGCCCTTGCAACACTGACCCCAAAGCCAACACATCTTTTGATTGTTTCTTTCCCGCCAATCTTCCAATGCCTACTCTCTTATTGAGAAGGAGGAAATTAAGGTGCACCCCTCAGGGTGAGGTTCGCAAACCAACCGTTCCCAACGGCACCTACGAAACATCTTTCCATTGAAGGCATGTCTCTCTTCAACGTGGCACTCATGCCGACTGTAGCCTTTATGCAGTATCTAGTGCATCCTTGCACACAGACTTCGCGAAGTAGTCTCTCAGACTTTTGGCCCTCTGGCCTTACTGCATACCCATGGCTTGATGCGAAATGGCCACTTCTGACCATAAGCATCACTGTTCCTCTTGAGCTTCTACAACGTGGTCAATGATCTGACATCATTCGAAACCACTACAGTGCCTTCTGCTCGTGCTCATGCTGACTCTCAGCATCATGCCTCAAGTTCTGCCCCCAAATCAACCTTGCCTAACTCTAGACGGCCTGTTGAATCTCGACCAACTTGACTGCACTTTACCTCACCCTTGAGGTCTGAAGTTGTCCCAATCCGCTATCTCCCTTCGGCATATGTTCTCTGAATCATTCGGCTTGTGTTCCCATAAACACGTGTCCCCATAAAACACTAAGCATGTCCCATAACATGCTGCAAAACTTACCCAATCTTGGTCTCAGCCTACGCCCATGCATACTGTCTATCTGCAGCTTCAATTGGTCACCTGACCTACTCGAATCAGTCATGCATGTGTTCGCACTGTATAACCCATCTGTTGTTGTGTTTCTCTCTAGATTCACACACCAAAACTGAACAAGTACCCTGACCCTTCGAACATATGAATTAGTGGGCTCCCCCACTTCAACTTGGGAATAACTTCTCTTCTCGAGGTGTACCTCTCAAGGTATAGCTCACAAGCTAACCGCTTTCTCTCGTGCGGTCCCTCGTTCCATTTATCACTTTTGCAGATGATGTTGAACTAATGTCTCGGCCATTCTGACTCTTCGCTTATCGACATATCTACATTGCCTTAGTACCTGAGTCCTGTTGACTTTCACCTTAGGCAAACGTTGCACTGATGTTACCTTAGTACCTGAGTCCTGACGACTTTCACCCTAGGTAACTGGCTCTGTCTTTGTCTCTGAGTCTCCTTGACTTTACATTCTGAACAATTAACGATCTCCATGATAACTCATCTCGATGCATTTGTAATGGAACATTGGTATGCTATTTGGATGTTTGAACCGTGAAGGTCTCTCCCCCACTTCAACTGTTGGCGTCCTCGACAACTTGCCCACACGCAAGAACGTCTGGCCGCCCCAAGTTTTCATGCACACAAGAAATCTAGAAGTACCCCCCATAGGATGTGACTCTCGAGTCAACTACTTCGTGTAGCACCACTGTCGATTCCCCTATGCATGCACTGTCCACATAGCTATCCATCTGCTCTATACTAGCATCTCGCTCCTCCGGGCAGCTTCTCTCGGCTTCTATGGTCATTAAGTCCCAATAGCAAGGCCCTCTGGCCCAAATTTAAACTCAAGCACCATCTCTGTCTCCTTAAGCCTTCTTGCAGTACTAAGTTTCCCTGACCCAGCCCTCCAGCGCTCTCGAAACACTAGTACTATTCTGACCACTGCGCGCGGTCTACTCGGCCCTGCTGGCCTTTGATGCATATATTCCACAACATAGCATATCTTACAATGCCTTAGTGTTGCTCACACAAGCTAACATCTCTGTGAGCCAACACGTCCCACTCAATTGTCTCAGCGCCTCCCCTCCGGACCAGAACAAGTAAACATGCAAACACTTCCAAGTACGACTATCCTCTGACAATCGCGGCCACTGCCACCTTGGTCTCCATGTGATGCCCTTTGGCACACAAGTAGCAACTGAAGCATTCCATGCTCAACTTTATCTAGTTCCCCAAAGTTATCCACTCTTGACCTCTGTCGTGACTAACAAGCGTCTGACGGCCACTATTATGCTCACCCACTCTTGCGTACAAGTTCCCTTTTCAACAATAGCGCTGCACGCGACTTACACTGTCACTCAGTCAAACCTGAACTAGTGAACCAAGCATAAAATCTTGACCTCTCGATCAAACCTTGTCTCATGTCAATGAGTTCCAACTCTTTTGTAGCACCCCTCCACAATTGCACGTGGTTGTTGTCTTTCTAGCATCTCTGAACTTTGATTCGAAGCAACCATAACTTGTCCCCTCTCTAGGATGTCCAGTATTCCCACGAATAAGAGCAACCAAGTCTCATCTCGTATCAGCCTACTGATCCTTTCTAGGTGACTAAAAGGCTCAACAACATCTGTCTAAGCATCCAGACATTCTGGTCCTTCTGTACGCCTACATCCTTTCTAGGTGACTAGAAGGCTCAACGACATCTGTCCAAGCATCCAGACCTTTATGGTCCTTCAACACCCCTACATCCTTTCTAGGATGGGCCAACCAGGTTCACCCCAATTTGAGATGAACCTGGCTCTGATACCAACTGTCACGGGCTGACATTTTGACAGCAGAAATGCCCGTGCGGCACCTTGACTCCTCTGAGCCAAGGTCAGCCTTCCAACCTTTCTAATAACAATGGGCACATTTGTCGCGCGACCGTGTGCCTCTACACACTTTCGTCTCTCGAATAACTCTTGTCGAGTCATGCTCTTCAGCATCTATGAGTGCAATCATGCATCAAGGCTATCTAGCCAAGACACTCACACTGTCCATAGGTTCTCACTATGGCAAGGCAAATCCCAACACCGATGCTTACCCAGACATTCGCAAGTCAAGGTAGCATGTGTGGCTAAGAGCCCACCAAGCTGACGTGCCAACACCTCCCATCATGTCCCATTCGATACTATCCGATTAGTTCACGTCACAGACCAAGGACTCCCATACGTCCATGGTCCAATCCTCAACGCACCATACCATCATGTATGTTGGCAGGCCCTCGAGACTGGCTGCCAGACTAGTAGCACACACTGGACCTCTGTCCTACTCAAGCATAGTGCACCCTCCAATGCTTGCATGCTAACAAGTCCCACGAATGACTTCCCGTGCCATCTCGTGTCGAGATTCATGGCCATGGCGCACCACGACATCTCTCGAAGGTTTGGGCCACGTTCCATGCAAGCGGCATCCCGGCAAGCCAAGGGAACCGTACCCTTAAACCTCTGGCAGCACACTTCGACGCACTACCGGGGCGACTCGATAATGTCCATGAGTACTCCTACACATGGAGACCTATGAGTCCCCTCGTGGTCCTCATATGCCCGCCCTACTAGTCCTACCAACTAGTAGTAGCTCACTTGACGCACCTGCGCCAGGGGGTGGTGGAGAGCTGACACCAGGTGCTCCCCCTACAAAGAGCCTTCTGAGCTTTTAGCCTTCTACTAGGAACATATATGATTTTCGCTTGGGAGACATATTTGGCTTCCAGCTCGCCAATTCTCCGAATCTCCCAAATCTGATCATACCATTGCGTTCATTGACCCTTCAATATGGAACCTACCAAGACCCGTCCATTTCCGGGCAATATTGAAGATATTTACGAAAATGCCACTGCCGTACAAACTAGGCATCAGCATGCTCACCAGCCTGCACCCTCGCGTGCGCATCTGACCGAGCGCCATCCTAGCTTGTAACATGCCATCAAGGCCGGCATGTTACACCTGACACCAACCTGCCAAGACTCCACCAAGCCCTTCACCCAACTGTGCCTCCTTGTCTTTAACCATGCACCAACAAGTCACCAGCTGCTTGCCCCAGCCGAAGCCAAAGCACTGCCCAGCCGTACAGATTCAAGAAGCCATCAACCTCCACCTTCAACCAGCCCAGCCGTACACTGCCTTCACCGAAGGCCCAAACTGAAGGCCCAAACCGAAGGGCCAATGCCTCAACCCAGGCCCGCCTGACTCCAGTAAGGGCCTCCTGTCTCCTCCAGCCAGCACCCAACGCCCCAAGCTTCTCCTTCCCAGCATCAACCTCCAGTCCACCTGATGCACCAGCCAAAACGTGGCTTAGCCTCCACACCAACAGCTGCCCAACCGAAGCCTTCATCTCCTCCAAGCACCTGGGGTCGCGCCACCTGTCCAAGCAGCCATCATCCTCCACACCTTCAGCCTTGCCCAACCGTACACTGCCTTCACCAAAATCCCCTTAAGCCCATCAAATTGCTCATTTGTCCCCTATGACAAAAATGCCAACTTTTTACCATTTTTTCTAAACATTTTCACCACAACATCATCATTACACCCTATAATTTACCTCTACATACCATATTTATTTTATTTAATTAATCTAATCAATTTAATTAATTTAAATTGAATATTTTAATAATCTCATTTTGGCTATAAATATGGAATGTCAAGACCATTTTTGGGGTGCTTAATTTTTGGTTACCATCTTCTTTTCTCCCATTTTCTCTCTACCATCCTCTCTTCCATTTTGGGTTTTTCAAGAGCATTTTGCAAGTATGTATGTCATTTATTTTGTAATTTCTACTCTAGTTATGTGCTTTTAATCTTTTTCATAAGATTATTAAGATCATGATGAAGCAACTTGTAACTAGGTAATATTTATGTTGTATGTTAATTTCTCTTGTAATGCAACAAGTTTATGGATTTTTCTTCTCCATATATGTCTTTCATCTTTAATATCTCATATTTTGGATTGTTAGATAATATGCACTTTGTTATTCATTTTGCAAAAACATAATATTCTTTGTGTAAGATGTGTCATTAAATTGTACACATCCATGCTTAGAACAAAAATATTATGTCTTGCCTTATAAATAATGTTCATTGATTTATTTGTTATTTCATTAGATTGATTTACACTAAATGCTTTGAAATTATAATTTTGAAAAGTGAAGAAAAATCTTATCTTTTTAGAAGTAATTTGTGCTTAAAATTATAAATCTATTTGGAAAATGATAGTTTGAATTATTTTAACTATCACTAAAACTTGGGAATCAATATACTAATAAATATTATTAAACTTACATTTTGTGGATTCTAGTATCTTAATAATCTTTTCTTTTAACATTTATTTTCAAATCATTATTGCTTTATTTTTATTCTCTTAAATAGTTTTATTTTTCAATCTTTTATTTTATGTTCATAATATTAAAACTCATCAATCTTTGGAGCTAGGTTAGAATTGATTACTTTTGATTTAAAATAGTTTTCTCTTTTCGATTTTAGACAACTCCTTTGGATTCGACATCCTTGCTTACACGATCACTATTCTATATGAACGATTCGTGCACTTGCGATTTATAAATTTTTAAACATACCCGTTTTGGGTCCATCATCAGGAAACTTCATCGACTCTGACAGGTCCTTCCTCTGCGACTTGCCTAATGAATTCCTCTTTCACCTCGTCGCTGAGTTCAGTCATATCTGTCAACCTTGATCGCCAGAACTACATTGTTTGGCGATCTCAGGTTGTTCCAGTGATTCGTGGTTACGACCTTGGAGCTTACGTTTTCGGGACCAAACCTGTTCCTCCAGAGACAGTGCAAATCACCGATGAGAAAGGCGAGATGGTAACCATCGAGAATCCGGAATACTCTCTTTGGATCTGAGAAGATCAACTCCTCCTGAGTTGGCTTCGTTCTTCTCTTTCCCCTCCGATCTTGGCTCAAGTTGTGCGCTGCAGATTAAGCAATGAGATCTGGCAATCTCTGGAGCGTTTATTCTCTTCTCGGAGCAAAGTTCGATTGATGCAGCTTCGCTCTCAACTGCAGACAACCAAAAAAGGATCCATGACCATCTCAGAATACGTATCGCAAATGGAGAGCATTGCTGATACTCTATCACTAGCTCGCTGTCAAATCTCTGAAGATGATCTGATAATGCATCTCCTTCAGGGACTTCCAGTGGAATATGATGGGACTATTTCAAGCATCCTCACGCAGCAGTCCAGCTCTTTGAACCTTCAAGAGGTCCAATCTCTTCTCCTAAGTCAAGAAAATTGGTTAGAGATGTGGTCTGCTGCTCAGACGCTGCACATTTCCAATCCCTCAGAACACTTCGCCTAAGCAAGTCCCCGAGGTCGAGGCTACTCCAACAATCGTGGTCGGAATTCCAATGGTCGTGCCACAAGTGACCGATCTAACTATCGTGGTCGAGGATATGGTTGCTGCACCAACAACTCTAAGCTGATCTGTCAGATATGTGGAAAGGCTGGGCACACTGCCATTGTGTGTTGGTATCGCAATGAAGAAGACAACCAACACCAATCCTCCCCCACCTACCAATCTACTCCGACCAAGTCTTCCTTCATCGCCACTCCGGAAACTGTTGCCGATCCTGTGTGGTATGCAGACACTAGGGCTTCAGACCACATAACTGCTAATGTCAACAACCTCAAGGTCACTACTGACTATCATTGCCATGAACAAATGATGGTTGGAAATGGTAAGCTTAATGCAATCACACATACTGGTAGTGCTTCCTTTTCTTCACATGTTCATAATCGTCCTTTATATCTCAAAAATGTATTGTGTGTGCCTAATATCAAGAAGAACCTTATTAGTATTTCGAAACTAACTTCTAAAAATAATGTGTTTGTGGAATTTCATTCCAACAATTGTTATATGAAGGACAAGGAAACCGGAGCTCTACTTCTGGCAGGACAGCTTAAAGATGGACTATACCAATTGTTCCCTGCTAGTTCCAGTTCAAGGAAAACCCCCATAACAAGTCTAGGTCCCTCTACTTGTAATAATTCTGTCTGTTTTACATCAGTCAAAGCTGATACTTGTATTTGGCATAAGCGTTTAGGACATCCCAGTCCCAAAGTCTTGAGTCAATTGTCTTCTCAATTGAATGGATGTAAAATTTCACACAGATCAAATAAAGACTTGTTTTGCTCTTCTTGTCAACTCGGCAAGAGCCATGTACTACCATTTTCTTTGTCAAACAATAAAAGCACTCAACCACTCCAATTAGTTTATTCTGACTTGTGGGGACCAGCCCCTATTCCCTCAAATGATGGGTATAGATATTATATACAATTCTTAGATGATTATTCTAAATTTACCTGGATATATCCTCTCACAACCAAGTCAGAAGCACTATCCATGTTTAAAGTGTTTAAACTTTATGTGGAAAAACAATTTGGTGCACCTATTAGAATGTTTCAAAGTGATTGGGGAGAGGAATATAGAACTTTTACATCCTCTTTAGCTCAGAATGGTATTGCGTTTCGAAAGCCATGTCCACATGTCCATCAACAAAACGGGCGTGTAGAACGCAAACATAGACACATAGTTGAGACTGGTCTAACTCTCCTTCCCCAAGCCTCTATGCCACTAAGTTTTGGTGGGAAGCCTTTCATACATCGACCTACCTCATAAATCGATTACCTACCCCAATACTAACAGGTCTGTCTCCATTTTTCAAACTTTTTCATACTCAACCTGACTATAAGTTTCTTCAGGTCTTTGGATCTTCATGTTACCCACATCTTTGACCATATAATAGAAACAAACTTTAGTTTAGGTCTTCCTTATGTCTATTTGTAGGATACAGTAATGACCACAAAGGGTATAAGTGTCTTCACCCTTCTGGCCGTGTATATATCACTAGAAATTACACCTTTGATGAACACTCATTTCCTTACACACAAATATTTCCCAATGAGTCAACCAATCATATGTCAAGTCACGTGTCCCCCAATCCTTCACTCAAATTTACTTTGTCCTCTACAAGTCACACATTGTCTTCACCAACCACTCATAACAGTTCTACGTCCATCTTAGCTACCCCAAAAGTATCTCCACCTGCAGCAGCCATGTCTACACCACCACTTACAGCTGCTGCCATACAAGACTCATCTTCTACAGCTGTCACGCTTACACCAGCTCCTGACAATTCTGGTCAATTCTCTTTAGGGTCAACAACTAATACAAGTGCACCAAGTTTGGTTGAGCATGTGTCACAAGCCTCACCACATGTCTCTCGTTCAACTTCACCTGCTGCTCAAACAATAATTCCACCACATTATAGGCTTGCTTCAGCATCAACACATCAGATGCAAACACGAATTAAAGCTGGTGTTGCAAACCCAAAAGCTCTTCTAAGTTCCAAGCGCCCTCTGTTGATAGAAGCTGGTCCTCTAGAGCCTTCCACAGTTAACCAAGCTCTACAAAGTCCCATTTGGAAATAAGTTATGCTCCATGAATATGAAGCTCTTATAAAAAATGGCACGTGGTCCCTGGTGTCTCCTCCTCAAGGCAGCGTTGCAGTAGGAAATAAATGGATTTTCAAGACTAAATACAATCATGATGGTACAATACACAAGCACAAGGCTTGCCTAGTTGCAAAAGGGTTCCATCAAACTTCGGGGATTGATTTTTATGATACTTATAGTCCAGTGATAAAACCAGCCACCATTAGAATTGTTTTGACAGCAGCAATTCATTTTGGATGGGAGATACAACAACTTGATGTTAATAATGCATTTCTCAATGGTATGCTACAAGAAACAATGTATATGGTTCAGCCAGCAGGATTTGTGAGCTCTACACATCCAAACCATGTTTGCAAACTCCACAAGGCAATTTACGGTCTCAAACAAGCTTCAAGAGCCTGGTTTGAGAGACTCAAGTCCACTTTACTTGGTTGAGGATTCAAGAATTCGAAAGCTGATGTATCTCTTTTCATTTATAGCAACAATTCACAACTCATATTTCTTCTTGTCTATGTAGATGATTTACTAGTCAAAAGAACGAGTCCTACACTTATACAAAAGCTGGTAATTGACTTGAATGGAACATTTGCCTTAAAGGAGTTGGGTCCTATTCATTACTTCCTTGGTATAGAAGCCTTCCGAGACTCTACTGGGTTGTATCTATCTCAGTCCAAGTACATCTCCGATCTTCTCTACAAAATCAAAATGACAAGAGCAAAAGGTTGTTCAACTCCAGTAGCACCTAGACAGACCCTGTCTCGGAGTGATGGGGAATCAATGGAGGATCCTAGTATCTATCGGAGCACGATTGGAGCTCTTCAATACTTGACCATTACCAGGCCTGACATTTCTTACATAGTATCTAAGTTGAGCCAATTTTTGCAAGCTCATACTGTCACTCATTGGAAAGCTTGTAAATGAGTACTTAGATATCTAAAAGACACCATTACTTATGGTATCTGCTTCAGACCTGGAAACTCACGTACACTCACTCTATAGGGCTTTACTGATGCAGATTGGGCTAGCTGCCCAGATGATAGAAAGTCAACAGGAGCCTATTGCATGTATTTGGGCTCGAACTTAGTTTCATGGAGCTCCAAGAAACAACATGTCATTGCTCGTTTGAGTACCGAATCAGAGTACCGCGCATTGGCTAACGCTGCTGCTGAAATGGTTTGGCTCAAAGTTCTGCTGAAGGAAATGAATATACCAGTTCAACAGCCACCAATTATTTGGTGTGATAACATTGGAGCTGCATCACTAGCTGCCAACCCAGTTTATCATGCTCGTACTAAGTACATAGAGATAGATGTGCATTTTGTGAGAGATATGGTTCTGAAAAAATTAATTGACATTCGTTATGTGCCAACACAAGACCAAGTGGCAGATGTTCTCACTAAAGGGCTATCTGTGGAGAGGTTATTAAAGTTTAGGAACAAGCTTAAGGTGGTGAGTTCACCATTTCGCTTGATGGGGAATGTTGAGCCATCTTTTATATCAGATATTCAAAGCTTCAGTGAGCATGAGAGAGCCGTGAGTTAGTTGTTAGTTGAGTTTGTATTTCTAGTCATTGTAATGATCCGAGATTCTCGGGTAGTCTGTTAGACTACAATTTCTTGTAATATCTTTCTATATAAATAACATTGGCTCATCTCTCTTTAGAGAGAGAGAGAGAGAGAGAGATCGTATTATCTCAAAAACTCCTTATCTGATATTCTTTCTATCGCAAATCAAAAAGCATTTAGTGAACCCAATTCTGGATCATCCCATCGTCGGAGCTGTGAACCCATCCTGTTGTCAAGCATCTTGGGAATCCACCTCTGAAGTCCTTCCATGTCGAAGCCATCAATTCCAACCATTCCCATGAAAAATCGTGCCCTTGCCCATGCAACCATCTGCTCCAGGTGCCGCCCGTGTGTACCCAGCTCTCACTGACCTTTGTTCTTGCCATGTCGGCGTTGAGCTATAAGAAGAACACAAAATGGAGGAAAAGAAAGAGAAAGAGAAGGGGAATCAAAAGGGGCAACAATTTAGGCTATGGTTAAGAAGTTTTCATGTTTTTTTAAAGTTTTATTTCATATTAGGTTTATTTTCGCTTTAAGTATAAGTCTAATAAATTAATTAGTTAATTATAAGTTCTAGTTTGTTTTATTTTTATTAAAGTATACTTTTAATTTTTTTTTTAAATTTATCTTTCTCTTTTATTATTTAATAACAAAATTTAATTCATTTAGAAATAACCAAATAACAAAAATAAAATATGGAAGACAATCTAGTTTTTATGAAAAATATGTTGACCAAATTCTAACTGAAGGTAACATTTTTAACTAATTTTTAAAACTTAAGATAACAGGTAAGAAATATTAGTAAAATTAGAGCATACCAAAATAATATTTTGCAAAAATACATGTCATCAAATGAGTACCTACTAATAACTATAATATATATATGAGTAATAATTGAAACACAATTTTTACACACAATGAGATGTGTTTATTCTCAACCACATAATAAAAAGTGATTTGATCCCAACATAAAAATTTATATGGCTAAAATTGAATCTACATCATAGTGTATAAAAGTTGTGTACAATTTAAGTGTATATGTAGCAATACTCGTATATATACATCCTGAGAAAGAGGGGAGGACGGTGGCAACCTCACGCCAGCGGAGCGAAAGGAACGACGGCGGAGCTGGGGTAAGATCTATGGGTGAATATCCTTAATTACAGCTAATAATATTCACAAGTAAATTAATTATTATTTTATTTATATCAATAATTGTATTTGCTTTATTAGGTTATGCGCTTTAAATATATTATTATAACTTTGATTGAGTTGAAGCTGTTGAACATTGGCGAAACAATTGAGTCACACATGCAATGAAAGAGTATAGTTGAAATTTCAAATAATTTTAACAAGATTCGAAGATGTTCCTTCTTTGACTAATTAAAATTATAATATACATATACAGAAAAGACAAATACCGATTTTATTGCATGTGAACATGTGAAGTGCCTAGAAATAAAATAATAAAGAGGGAAGCTGATCATATTTTAAAAAACTAGCTTCATCAACCTCGATCTATAAGATTTTATATGAATTGATTAGCATATTTCCATCATGTGAAATTTCTTATTCGCTAACTTTATTTTAGACAAAATATTTTAAATTAAAAAAAATCAGCAACATATCTTTAAATAATTATCACATAATTTAATTGGTTTTTTGTGTGAAAATTTCATTTAGTGTTAATATTATTTTTACTTTATTTATCACAACCAATCTTTATTGGTAAAATATTGTATTTAAATTATCTTGTGAGAATATTTTCAGGGATTATGTTCATTCATGAATAAGGAAGTTTTTGAAAATGAACACGGTTAAAAGAAATTATCATGTTTGTTTTGCCAGATAAATCTATGTCGTTGCTGACTCATCCGTTTCTGTTATACCCAGATTTCGAGCCATGTTAATTATGACCTCGAAAGTTGGATTCGCAAATAAGTGCTCATAAGGTTGGAAACAAGCTCCGGGATCATATGCCGAACATGCAGGATATATACGATCTTGAGTATGGTGACCTCGAAGAGTTCATGATCTCGAAAGATAGCTCCAGGAACACATTCATCTTCGGGGATAACTTCGGATCAGGATTCCCGAGCTCGACGCACATACGATCTCGAAAAAGCCAAGTGACCTCGGAAGATGTCTCCAGCTCGAAAGGTGACAGGAAACCTGGGAGGCTAAAGCCTTAGAGATACGTGATAACCACCTTGAATATCTACAAGTGTTATAAATATGAGATGTAATCCTCATTTATTATTGTAAATCCCCTAGAATCGTGGGATATTATTTGGTCAGTTATACGTCTCCTGGTCTTAAGGGGACGTTTCCTTTTATATCTGATTATAGGAATTTAAAGCCATTTATTTTATTCACAAAAAGAGTAACTATCCAAAATATGTGGGATAGTATTCTGCAGCCTTCTCTATAAATAGAGAGGCCATGCACCATTGTAAATGACCGAAATTCTGAACCTTGAGAGAAAACTCTAAAGAATTCATGCTTAAGAATTTTCAGAGATAATCTTGAGTTTAATAACAGAGACTCGTGGACTAGGCAGATTTAACTGCTGAACCACGTAAAAATCGTGTGTTTGATTTGTTTGATTTTATTTGGCTATTATCATTTACTGTTTATGTGCTCATCTTTCACTGTTTGACGAAAAACGGCGTCAACAGTTTGGTGCTTTCATTGAGAGCCTTAAGCATTCATCCCTGAAAAAGCCATGGCCACAAACAATGAGAACACCCCTGATGAAAGCTACCCAAGGCATCCTGGAAAACAACCAATGGAGAACCCGGATGCTGAGGAGAGAAGTGGGTCCTCTGATTCCCGGGGACCACCGCCTCCACCAAGGGATGAGGATATGTACTACAATCCTGAACGTTACGTTCCTATTGTAGAACTGGAAAACTGGCAATTGAAATAGCTGTTGGCAGAGGCCAAGAAACGGAATGAGGAGTTGACTAGGATGGCCGCAGAGGCGCAGGTGGCTCAGCCCCCGCCTCCGCGCGAAAACCAAGTCCCTCCTCCAAGGGACGTGCATGTTCCTCCCTGGAGGCCCCGTGGACGTCCACGAAAAAATGCTGCCACAAGGAGGCCGACTCAACCTCCAGCACCAGCAGAGCCATCTGCTCCTCCTAGGCCACAGAGGAGTACTCGAGCTTGGGTCCCGCCTAACCCACCTGTGGAAGTGCCTGCAGGAACTGAGAATAACCGAACCCCTGCAGAGGCTCGGACTCAGGTACCTGGGAGTGCACCGAATGCAACTGACCCATCTCAGGCAAATTCTGGCCCCTCTAGGCCGCAACAACGGCAGCAGCCACCGTCGCCTATACGGTTCCCTCCGTCGCCCATAAGATATCCTTCACCTCCCCGCAGAAACGCTCAACCTGTTCGAGATCAGGATCAAGGGCGTACAGGGGAAAGACAAGGAAACAGGGAAATATTTCAAGAGCGGAGAGGCGCACCATCTGAGAAAATTCAGACTTCTCGGTCTCGCACTGCGGAGACGAGGCGACATGGGAAGAATCCATCACGAAATGACCGATCAATAAGTTTCACAAGTGACGAGTCCGGAGAGACCAGGTCCGTCAGTAAGCACGACCGAGGTTGTAAAAATACTAGAAGTCGCAAGAATCGTCCTGACCTGCGAAGTCATCTGAATCAGAGTAGGGGGAAGGGAGATCAGACAAATCCAGACCTGAGAGATCGCTTGAATAGGCGTAGAGATCCCTCACGGAGACGCGAGCCTGGAATCATGATCAATGACAGTCAATTCCAGACAACACCTCCTGACCTAGTCCAAGAAAGGATCGATCAGCTCGAAAAAGCCTTTAGGCTTTTAAAGAATGAACGAGGAAATGGTCGATATGAGGACTCTGATGAGGAGCTCGAGCCGTTTTCTCCACATATTTCCAACACTCAATTTCCTCAAGGATTCCAGATTCCTCACGTCCCAGCGTTTGAAGGAAAAACCGACCCATGTAGTCACCTGAGTACATTCAACACTATTATGAGAGATAGTAACGTGGGTTACGAGCTCAGGTGCATGTTGTTTCCAACATCATTGGCAGGACCTGCCAAAAGTTGGTTCGAAAAGTACAAGAAACACTCAATAACTTCATGGGAACAGTTGTCTAGAGACTTCAAGAAGCAGTTCCGAGCTATGATGGGAGTCAGACCAGAGGCATCCACTTTGACTAACGTCCAACAATAGCCAGGCGAAACACTGAAAAGCTACCTGACAAGATTTAATCTGGAGGTCGCCCGAGCTCGAGATGTGGATGACAGTGGGCACCTTATGGCTATCCGAGCTGGTGTTTTACCCGGAAGTGCCCTTTGGGATGACATGCAAGGGAAACCGGTGAGGTCAATAACCGAGTTTAACAGACGAGTGCAGAGGTTTGTCAATGTAGAGGAGGCGAGGTCAACGCTCAAGGCGACCTCGCAGACTGAAACTACAACGATAAACATTAACTCCGCCTTAACCTCGACTGACCCAGCAGCTCCACAGCCTACCTCGGAGAATCCCTCCAAGAGGAAAAAGAGCGAGGGAAATAACCCCGAAGCTGAGGGAGGAAAGAAAAAGAAAGGAGAAAGGTATTTTTCCGTGTATAAAGTGCACACCGAGCTCAACGAGTCTCGGGAAAACATATACCTGGCTAATGAAAACCAGGTCCCCTTCAGGCGTCCGGACCCAATGAGAAATCAAAAATCCAAGAGGGATTCCAGCAAGTATTGCCGGTTCCACAGAGACACCGAACACACAACTGATGAATGTCGACAACTGAAGGACGAGATCGAAGGGTTGATCTCGAGAGGTTACTTCCGGCAGTACGTCAAAAACCCGAGTACTGGACAGACTACTGCGAGCCAAAGAGTAGCCGTGCCTTCGACGGCACAAAATAATAACTCCCGACCTCGGCAAGAAGACAGGCCCCCGCCGATAGATGGAGAGGACGTGATAACCATCTCGAGAGGGCCTCATCTCGCAGGAGGGGGCAGAAATGCTCAAAAGAGATAAGTTAACGAACTGAAGACAGGGGACGGGTCTCCTTATGAACCCGAACCTAGGGCACCAAAAAGCCAAAGGATTGAAACACAACCGATAACCTTCACTGAGGAGGACGCTTCCCATGTTCAATTCCCTCATCATGATCCATTGGTTATTACTCTTCAGCTTGCCAACAAAAGAGTCTGCCGAGTTCTCATAGATAATGGGAGCTCGGTCAACATTCTTTATAAAGCGACCCTCGAGAAAATGGGACTCTCCCTTCGCGACCTGAAGGCATGTGCAACTACTTTGTATGGCTTTTCAGGAGAAGGAACTGCCTGTATAGGATCCATTGAACTCCCTGTGACCTTGGGAGACTATCCAGTCTCGGTGACCAAGATAATGGAGTTCGTGGTAGTAGATCTACCATCTGCCTACAATGTACTGCTCGGGAGACCCGCCCTGGTCGGGCTGGGGGCAGTTTCATCTGTAAGGCATCTGGCCCTTAAGTTCCCAACCCCAAGCGGGGTCGGGACATTAAAAGGAGATCAATTGGCAGGAAGGGAGTGTTATAGCATTTATTTTAGGGGAAAGAAACAAACGAGCGCTCAAACACTCGTTATCATACAAAATAAAGATGGATCAGTCTTAGAAATTGACGAGGAGATCGATCCGAGGATTGAGGAGAAAGTTGACCTCGAACCTTTAGAGGAGCTCAAAGAAATTCAGCTCGAGGAAGTTGATCCCTCGAAGAAGGTGAAGGTCGGAAAACACCTCCAAGACGAGGCAAAATAGCAATTAATTTGCTTTCTGAAGAAAAATCAGGATGTCTTCGTGTGGTCACACTCAGACATGGTGGGGATAAGTCCGAATGTAGCGAGCCACACATTGAACATAGACAAAAGCTTTCCTCCGAAGCAACAAAAGCGAAGACAGCTGGACGAAGACATAAAGAAAGCATTAAAGGAGGAAGTTGACAGGTTAAAAGCAAACCATTTCTTTAGGGATGCCTTTTACCCTGACTGGGTAGCCAATCCAGTGTTGGTCCCAAAGCCCAATGGGACGTGGAGAACCTGTATTGACTACTCAGATCTCAACAAAGCTTGCCCAAAAGATTGTTTTCCGCTGCCAAGGATTGACCAGCTCGTGGACGCCACGGCGGGGCATGGCCTGATGTCATTCATGGATGCCTATTCTGGATATAACCAGATTCCCATGCATGCCCCCGACCAAGAACATACAAGCTTCATCACAGATAAAGGGCTCTACTGCTATAATGTCATGCCATTCGGACTCAAGAATGCTGGAGCCACGTACCAGCGGCTCGTAAACATGATGTTTTCAAAGCAGATAGGGAACAACATGGAGGTTTATGTTGATGACATGCTTGTCAAGTCTCAACTTTACAAAAACCATGTTGATGACCTCGAAGAGTGCTTTGGCGTGCTCAGGAAATACAACATGAAGCTAAATCCTCAGAAGTGCACTTTTGGGGTGTCTTCGAGAAAATTTCTGGGTTTCATTGTAAACTCTCGTGGAATCGAGGCTAACCCCGACAAGATCAAGGCCCTGATTGACATGCCTTCACCTCGGAAGCACAAAGATGTTCAAAGCTTGATCGGCAGGATGGCAGCCCTAAACAGATTCATCTCGAAGTCAACGGATCGTGGCCTTCCATTCTTCAACTTATTGAGAGGAAGTAAGAAGTTTGAATGGACAGAGGAGTGCGAGCTGGCCTTTCAGGAGCTCAAAAAGCACCTAGCTGAACCACCCATCCTGTCAAAACCCGAAACGGGAGAAGTATTGTACCTATACCTCTCAACCACCGAACACGCGATAAGCGCGGTGCTCATTCGAGAAGAAGAGAGGGTGAAAAAACCCGTCTACTACATCAGTAAGAGATTACTGGGGGTAGAGTCAAGGTATCCATTGATGGAGAAACTCGCCCTCAGTCTAATTCATTCATCTCGTAAGCTCTGCCCCTATTTTCAAGCACATCCCATCCACGTACTGACAGATCAACCACTTAGGCAGGTCCTGTCTAAACCGACTAAGTGGGCTTCAAGTCGACTTCTTAAATGGGCTGTTGAGCTCGGACAGTTCGAGATCACCTACCATCCAAGAAAGACCATTAAGGCACAGGCATTGGCGGACTTTATAGTGGAATGTACTGGTATAGCCGACGACGAGGTAATAATCACGGCCCACGAGCTGTGGAAACTTTATGTCGATGGCTCGTCAAATGAAAATGGAGCGAGGGCAGGGGTTATTCTGATCACCCCCGCAGGGAGCAAATTTCACTCTGCTTTGAGATTCGGCTTTAAAGCATCGAATAATGAGGCCGAGTACGAGGCTCTACTCGCAGGACTACGAATAGCAAAGGAGCTCAAGGCTAAAGCCATACATTGCTACAGTGACTCCCAGCTCGTGGTTAATCAAATCTTGGGAGAATACCAGGCTCGCGGCACAAGAATGGCAGCTTATCTGGAGAAGGCAAAATCTGCATTGGAGTATTTCAAATTTTATGCAATCGAACAGGTTCCACGAGAACGAAACTCAAATGCAGATGCCTTAGCTCAACTCGCCACCTCCGTCAAAAATGAAGAGCTGAATGTTGTACCCATAGAACACCTATCAACACCTAGCATTACTGAGCCAGACGAGGAAGATGTGTGTTTGATTGAGACGGAGCCGACCTGGATGAGTCCGATAGTTGACTATCTCGAAAATGGAATTCTTCCAAAAGATCGAAATCAGGCTCAAAAGTTGATGTATCAACTTCCTCGTTACACCATTTTGGATGGAAAGCTATACAGAAGAGGATATTCCATGCCGCTGCTCAGGTGTGTAACCCCTCCCGAAGCAAAGAAGATCATTGAAGAAATTCATGAAGGGTTCTGCGGAGACCACACCGGGGGGCATAGCCTATCCAAGAAGATTATACGCCAAGGATATTTCTGGCCAACCATTAAAACAGATTCTTTCGAGTATGTGAAGAAGTGCGACAAATGCCAGAGATTTGCCACGATACCCCGAGCTCCACCATCCGAACTGACCATGTTGACATCCCCATGGCCTTTCGCAGTATGGGGCATCGACCTCATAGGCTCTCTCCCGATTGGCAAAGGCGGAGTAAAATATGTTGTAGTTGCCGTTGATTACTTCACGAAATGGACGGAGGCTGAACCATTGGCGACCATAACTTCGAAAAAGATCCTTGATTTCGTGGTAAAGAACATCGTATGCCGATATGGAGTACCGAGGAAGATCGTATCCGATAAAGGAACCCAGTTCGATTGCGACTTGTTCACCAACTTTTGTGGAAAGAACGGCATAATAAAGAGTTTTTCATCTATGGCTCACCCTCAGGCGAATGGTCAGGTCGAGGCCGTTAACAAAACTCTCAAGAGTTCTCTGAAGAAAAAGTTGGAAGAGGCAAAGGGACGATGGCCTGAGGAATTACCTCAAGTCCTTTGGGGGTATAGGACCACAGCTCGGACCTCAACAGGGCATACCCCGCTCTCTCTAGCATACGGCTGCGAGGCAATGTTGCCCATCGAGGTCGAAATCCCAACGATTCGAACTCAGATTTACGACCAAAGTTCCAATCACACTCAGCTCGAAGAAACCCTAGATTTGATTGAAGAAAAAAGAGAAGAGGCTCAGCTGAGAAATGCTGCTTACCAGCAACGAACTACAAGATATTTCAATAAGAGGGTTCGAGATCGAAAGTTCGGAATGGGAGATCTGGTCTTGAGACGCGTATTCTTGGCAACCCGAGATCCAGCAGCTGGAGTGCTCGGGCCGAACTGGGAGGGACCATACCAGATAGAGTCGGTCATCCGACCTGGCGTATACAAACTTGCGAGATTGGACGGAAGCCTAGTACCCCGAGCATGGAATGACGAACACCTTAGACCTTACTATCAGTAGTGTAGGAAGTGTGTTGCCTGTAACCATGATTTTCTATTTGTATTAGCTTGTCTGTTTTTGAATTCCATCAAATAAAAGATCTATTTTGTTCAATATGTAATCTCTTTTTGTTTTTTATTTTTGCAATCTCTCTTAGTTTAATAACCTATGGTCAAACTCATAGGATATTAAGGGGGCATCATTGGTATACATACCATTAGCTTGAAAATTAAAAAATAAAATATATATATAAAGTATTTGGAGATAACCAAGTACGCGAGCCTAGATAGTTCGGACATAACTGACTTATCAAAAACATAAAATATTTGGAGATAACCAAGTACGCGAGCCTAGATAACCGAGTTATCAAAAACATATACAGTATTTGGATATAACCAAATACGCGAGCTTAGATAGTTCAGACACAACCGAATTATCAAAAACATATAAAGTATTTTGATATAACCAAATACGCGAGCTTAGATAGTTCGGACAACCGAATTATCAAAAATATATAAAGTATTTGGATATAACAAAATACGCGTGCTTAGATAGTTCGGACATAACCGAACTACGAAAAACCTAAAACGTTTGGAGTTAACCAGATGTGCAAACTTAACAGGTTTGGAACAAACAAGCCAAAAAAATAATCGATGATAAGTAGGAACCTAAACCTATTTCGAAATAAGTCGAACTCGAGGCTGGAATATCTTAAGAGAAAAATAGTTTCAAACTCTTAACCTCGGAGCAAAAACTGAGGATGAGTAAAAGTGACTAAACAAAAAAGATATAACCAAATCATTTACGTTACATACCATATAAGTACTTCCGGGTTCATGGTTAAAGTAACACCCGACCTTGATTAATAACGAGGTCGAAAGCGGATAATTCGAACAAACTATGCATGAATGCATCGAGTTTCGAGCCTAAAAAATCCAAACTATGTATGAATTAAATAAACATAACCGATTCATCAACATAAAATGTGCAAAATATTTCGAGCCAAGAAATGTAAAGCATGTAAAAGAATAGTTAAAGAAATTGTATCAGCCCCGTGGGCATAAGTTAAAATAATTACAAAATAGGGGGACGCAGCCCCAATAAATGATCTCCCCGAGGTCAAAGTTAAGGAAGAGGAGTATCTTTGGCCTTCTCAGCATCAGTATCACCGGACCCTCCAGGACGAATAGCATGACTATCCTTCTGAGCCGCCTCTCAAGCAGCCACACTTGCCTCAAGACGGGCATTCCACCGCTCAACATATGTGGCCTCGAGAGGGCCCAGGAAGCTGGTATCGAGGTCGGCATTATCAGCCCAAAGTTTGTACATGGCTTGGTGGATCACTTTCTCCTTCTTCTCCTTATACTCGTCTAGGAGGCGGGCCTTCTCGCTCTCCATGAAGTCGAAGGTGACAGATTTCTCCTCTTCGAGCTTGGCATTGGCCTTCTCGAGCTCGGCTTTCGATTTCTCCAGCTCCTCGAGACGGGTCTTCATTTTTTCAAGTTCAGACTTCGAGTGTTTGAGCTCGTCAGCCATCTTGAGCTCGAGATCCTTCGACTTTTGGGCCAGAGACATGCTTGTTTGCACCTCGTTGGTCAACTTATAGTTGAGCTGTGCTGAAACGACAAGGGCCTGAAACACAAAGAACGAATCAGAATTGCGAACTGAAACATAAATACTTAAAATAGAGTTGCGAAGGCTACCGTGGCGGTGAGTTCGATACTCTTATCATAAAGAGTATTGCAGTCCGAGGCCTTGTGCACGAGATCTCAGTGGTCGGCGCCGAAGCCAGAAAAGCTCTGACCCACTCGAGAAAGGACATCCGAGCTGAGCACAACCCCTTCTGTCCCAGCGGTGCCATCAAGCACGTACTCCTCAATATGAGTTCGGGCCGTTGACAGCTGAACCTTGGAGGTAGAAGGTTTCTTCGGGTGCCGAACAACTGCTAATTGGGTTTCGGTGGGAGGCAGCGAGATAGGCACGGTCGAGCCAGACGCATCAACCTGAACAGTTGGTTTCTTGGCTGTGCTCGCAGTAGTCTGGGCCGTGGGGGTCGTCTTGTGGCGTCTGGGTACCTTGGACGGTCGGTCGGACCTCCCTGGTACTCTCGGACGCTTGCTCTTCTGGGCGCCAGCCCCCCCATCGCTAAAGAGCACAGCGTCGAGGTCGGGATTCATGGCGCCTGCACAGTTAAAATGAGTTAGACAATAATAATAAGTTTGAAAAGAGAGGGAAACCAGGAAGAGAAAAAAAAAACCTAACTGGAACTCTCCCCCGAGCTCGAACTTGGGGACCAAGAAATTCCCCCGTCTTCAGGGGAGGCGGGGGGAGTGCCTTCCCTATAGGTGGGTGATAACCTCGAGAGGTCCCTATAATCGTTGGTCCCATACTGAACGGCTATCCCGTTCCACACCTCGTCTGTGGTGTACATGGTGTCGTATTTCCCGAGCCCACTATCAAACCTATGGACGCAGTCATCTACCCAACTCCATATGTAGAAGTGGTATCTATCCTGTGGGCACGAGACTAGCCTATTGGGCCTATGTTTTAGTAAAGTCGGGGACCACATTCTCGAAGTTGGGAGGACTTTACCTTCATCTGAATCCGAGCTTGAGGCTTCATCATTGGCCTCATTCCCAGATCGTGGACTCCTCAGGCGAACTGGGAGTGATGGCCTCCTTTCTCTCCTCGGAGGAAGGGCGCCTGTCGGCAGTGGCACCTCCTCCCAGTGTTCATATTTTTTACTGGACCAGTCAGAGGTTGACTGGCCCTCTCCCAACAGCCCACAAGTTCGAAGCTTGCCCTCATGTAATAGGTACGAGAGAGACCTCCTGCCATAAGGGAGTTGGAGCAAGGCCTCTCTGTGCCTCTTCATCGCTTCATTAGGGGTGGGACGCTGAAAATTAGCTGAAAAGCGAAACACATTTCATCTAAATATAGATTTAAGAATTAAAGTCTCGAGCACAGAGATAAAGGTGACGAGAATACTTACGAATCCTCCTGAACGAATAATGTCGAGACGGGGACAGACCATCTGTCCAGAAGAAGGCTCTTTTGAAATCAGGCGGGTGGTTGGGAAGGTCCCCAAAAACCTTCGTCTCCTTGGGGTAGCTCGAGAGGTAGTAAAAGCCATCCCCTCCCCGAGCTCGGGAGGGGTTACTTTTTAAACAAAAGAGATATAAAATCTCTTGAGGTGAAGGTCCTTCCCACCCCAGCTCGTGGTACAAGAACCTCAGGGCAGACCGCACCCTGTACGAATTGGTGTTGAGTTGGAACGGAGCCAACCCAACGAAATCAGTAAAGTCTTTGAAAAAAGACTTCAAGGGCAGCAGTGCTCCTGCCCTCATATGTTCTTGGCTCCATGCCGCATATTTCACTGTGGCGTCACGGCCGCCAGGGGCGAAGCAGCTCCGTTCTTGACCAGTCGGAGGTCGACACTTCAAGGTGCCTGACAAACTAAGGCCATGGAAAGCCAAGATTTCAGATATTTGACTGGTTGTGGTAACCGTGCTCCAGTAGAGCTCGGCCTCGAACATCTCTCTCCTCGACTGAGAGGAGGAAGGTTCCCCCATTAATGAAAATTTGAGCTCTCCGGGGGGGTATGCGACAGTAACCTTTAAAGCAGGATCGAGAGGAATTGGCCTCGGGCCTGAATTAGATTCCGGATAGATGGCCTCCCGAAGAACTCTCTTCTTCCGCTCGATGACTTCGTCTATCTGACGGCGGTAGTGAGCTCGAATGTCCTCTTGCTCACGCGCAAGCTCGTATTTTCTTATCCGACGTTGATTCCGGGCGAACAGCGATTCGGGGCTCGGAGATCTTGGCTCATAAGGGATTGCCAGCAATGACCCCCACCGTCTTTCCAGATTCAGTGACATCTAACGAGAAAGAAAAAATGGTGAGGGCCATGCATGCAAGAATCACGAGCTCGATGGAATGAGCTCGGAAATTTAGGAACGAGAATAAATACTAAGACCCTTATTGAAGGGTCAGGGGCGTGTATTCCACGAAAAAGAAAAGGAGCGTGGACAATTTTTTGAAAATCCCAAAATTCAAGGGAAAGAAGAGTGGCGGTTAACCAGGAAAAGCGTCTTTGGGTTTCGTGCATTTGTCAAGGCCCATGTTTTTATCCGAAAACTTAGTGTACAAGAAACGTTGCCTAAAAATTTCGAAACCCAGAAAATGGGAACCACACTCAAACGTCAAAACTGGGTATAAGCCAGAGACGAAAATCCAGAATGAAAATCTAAAAAGCCTGAAAACCTATCGGGTTAAAACTTCCTATCGTATTAGGCTAAGGATGCAAACCAGTATATACATATACACAGCAAGAACAGTTTAAATAAAAACTGGCAAAATGGAAAACAAAAATTGCTTACTTACACAACAATGGCGACTGCAGGGAGATTGTCGATTGAAGAAGAGGTTGCAAGTAAGAACTCACTGACTCGAACAGACCAGGATTTCTTTGCTTCTTTGGCCGAGAGAACATATACGGAACGGAAGTTGTATGGAGAGGTCTGGTTTCGTTTTTCTTTCTTTTCTTGCTTCTGATGAACGAAAGTGAAGGTAAAGAATGGAGTCTTGTATATATAGATGGGAAAAAGGAGTTAATCTGGAACGTTGAGTGAAATCCTTGCAAAATCCAAGGGACAGGGATCAATGACAAGATGGCGCCGAAAAGGTGTCAGGCGGACGATCGTGGGCGTGTTTTCAAGGCACTCAGGTACCAAGAATGAGCAATACCTGGTTGACGCGTGTCCATTTTCAAAAGTGTGACGGTACAGTTCTCAAAGAAAGTAGTTCAAAAGTTTCCTTCTCTTTGGATTCGAACAAATACTTTTGAGGGGGCAAGATGTTATACCCAGATTTCGAGCCATGTTAATTATGACCTCGAAAGTTGGATTCGCAAATAAGTGCTCATAAGGTTGGAAACAAGCTCCAAGATCATATGCCGAGCATGCAGGATATATACGATCTCGAGTATGGTGACCTCGAAGAGTTCATGATCTCGAAAGATAGCTCCGGGAACACATTCATCTTCGGGGATAACTTCGGATCAGGGTTCCCGAGCTCGACGCACATACGATCTCGAAAAAGCCAAGTGACCTCGGAAGATGTCTCCAGCTCGAAAGGTGACAGGAAACCTGGGAGGCTAAAGCCTTAGAGATACATGATAACCACCTTGAATATCTACAAGTGTTATAAATATGAGATGTAATCCTCATTTATTATTGTAAATCCCCTAGAATCGTGGGATATTATTTGGTCAGTTATACGTCTCCTGGTCTTAAGGGGACGTTTCCTTTTATATCTGATTATAGGCATTTAAAGCCATTTATTTTATTCACAAAAAGAGTAACTACCCAAAATATGTGGGATAGTATTTTGCAGCCTTCTCTATAAATAGAGAGGCCATGCACCATTGTAAAGGACCGAAATTCTGAACCTTGAGAGAAAACTCTGAAGAATTCATGCTTAAGAATTTTCAGAGATGATCTTGAGTTTAATAACAGAGACTCGTGGACTAGGCAGATTTAACTGCTGAACCACGTAAAAATCGTGTGTTTGATTTGTTTTATTTTATTTGGCTATTATCATTTACTGTTTATGTGCTCATCTTTCACTGTTTGACGAAAAACGGCGTCAACAGTTTCCTTTTCTGTCGACACAGAATTCATCTGGGTGACAGATTTACTAAATCAAAGAAATTTGCAAATTGATTATAAAGATCTCAGAAAAAGTTGGCCTTGGACGATTTCTACACCTATAAATACCCTGCCAAGTTTTGGAAATTTGTAAACATTGTGTTATTTTGAAGAGTGTTTTTCTTTGTAGAGATTAAGTTTGTTCACCTTGATTTTTGTAAGAGTGCTGATTGTACTTGTGAATATCTATCTAGTCCCTTGTAAACAGGTAGTGCCTATTGCGAATGTGTTCATAAGGATTTTCGGGAGATGATTCTATCAAGTCTCACTTCGGGAGGAAGTGAGCACTCGCTATTCTTTGAAGGGATTTCAAAAGAATTAACATTTTATCAAAACCAGATTCGTAGAGAAGAGTACAACAAGATTGTGACAATACTTTAAGAGGGAGTCTTACATTGTTTAAGTCAATTATTTTGTACACATTATTTTTTTACTAATTGGTTTATTCTCTGGGCGTGGCCTTGTGGATGTAGGTTATCTGAAAGGAATTCTGAACCACGTAAAAATTCTCGTGTGTTGAATTTTTTACCTGTTTTTCTGTTTCCGTTTAAACAATTGTATAAGTAGTGTTAACAAAATTGCCTCTTGAAAAAGTTAACAAAAAAAAATATAGGTTGTAGAGTTTTAGATAATACATAAAAAGGAAATATATATATATTTTTTAATTTGGTGCAATTATTCAGTTTCTTATTTTAAAATAATCGAATTTTATTTAGAATAATATTTTTAATAATGAATATTAGTATCATTTTTTAAGGGGAAATATTAATATTATTGAAGAGTATAATTTCTATAAGTGAAACTATACAATATAATGAAAAACAGAATATTTTAAAATAAGAAAGAGCCGCAATTAATATACATAAGAGAATTACATCTTGGTTGTGTTTGGTAAAAATTTTGTTTTTGAATTTTTTAAACACAAAAATAAAAAAATTATTTTTATTTTTGTTTCTTTAATTTTAAAAAATAGAAAAATATTTGGTAACTATTTTGTTTTTTGTTTTTACAAACAAAAAATAATAAATATGTTTGATAACATTTATATTTTATTTTTTGTTTAACAATATAAAATGAAATGTTGATTTGAAAGAAAGAAAAAAAAAACGAAAAAGTCGAAAACTGTTTAAAAAAAATTTGAAAGTGAAATTTTTTTATTTTTCAAATTTAATAAATTTTAATTAAAATTTTTAAAAATAATAAATAAAAATAGAGTTAACAAACACTATTTTATGTTTAATTTTTAAATTTTTAATTAATTAAATAAAAAAAAATTTAAATATTACCAAACAACTCCATAGAGTTTTATTTTATATTTTTTTTAAGTATATATACGGGTAAAAATAAAATTGCACTAATAATTTTTAGTGGTGACCGGCCAGTACGTATAGGAGTGGATTGATGTTAGGACCATATGTATCTATGCCATGTCCGAATGAGATTTTGTCAATAAGACATATTCTTTTCGACCAAATTCATTGAACATGATATAGATCATAACCAAGCACATCTATATTCATAATTTATATAATTGGCTGGATATAAGTTATAATTATTGCACAACGTATTACGTTTGAAAAAATAAATAAAAAATGCTATTGCACAATACCACATGTAACGATTATGATACGTATACCAATAAAATGAAAATATCATCATTATTTTTTTAGATAATTGAGGGATAAATGTCTGTCTTTGCACCCGAGTTAGATATGTGAATTCCTAATCATAAAAATTCCCATTAATTTTACTTTTAGTCCTTATAGCGCGCACATATATATATATATATATATATATACTAGGTAAAAGTGCACGCTTGCATAGTTTTAAAGTTGTAAACATTGTATATAATTTTAATAAAATTTGGTTCACTATCTTTTTGAAAAAATATATATTTTTATAATCGAATGTATTGTAGTTCTATATTATATATAAATATTTATATTAATAATTTTTACATATATGACATCTAAACATAACATTGACATAGATATATATTTATATGATTACATAACATATATATAAAATAGAATAATATTTAAAAATAAATTGATAATAGAAATAAAATAAGAATAGAAAAAGTCATAGACAATAGTATATATGCATTAACTATTTTTAGATTCTAATATATCTCGCAATGTCCTTTGGTGAATTTGATGAAGAAAAAAAAACTCTAATCATTTTTATTATTTTTAAATAAATATGATTTAATTATTTAAATTATCATAAAATATCTTAAAAATATCTTATTTTAATTAATTAATTTATTTATTTATTTTTGTTTAAGTTTATGTTTGTTCTAGTTTTTGAATTTGGCAGTGATAACAAATGATTATATATTATATGTTTAATATAATATTAAGTTTGATTAAATTTTATTTAAGTTATAAAATATATGGTTTTATTATTTTTAAATAATTATCATTATAAAATATCTCAAAAATATCTTATTTTAATTTGTTTAATTATTTATTTACTTAAGTTTAAGTCATGTTTACAATCTACAGTTAAATATAAAAATATTCTGTTAAATATAAGAATATTCCGTTAAAGTTAACTGAAAAAAATTAAAAAACCGTTAAAACCAAAAATTCCCGTTATCTACACACTTTTTAAATAGAATAGATATATATATATATATAGGGATATTCATTGTGGTGTAGTAACTTTTTTTTTTTTTGTCAATAATGTGCAATAATTTTTCTTTTCCTAATTTTTTTATATTACAATGTATATTGTAATTATTTAAAACATCATAAAAAATCTTAATTTTTTTTAATGATTAATAATTTTGAAAATAAAGTTTAAATATCTTGTTTCACGTGTACCAGTTTTTGTGTATACCCGTATGAAATTCAATTATTTAAACATTATTTTCAGCAACATAAATTATTCAAAATTTCTTGAAAATTTATGATACATTCTAAATAACTACAATGTACAGTATTATATCAAAAAATTAAACGCGGCAAAAATAAAAAAAATAAAAATTAGATGCAATGATGTTAACAAAAAAGTGGTTGCACATAGTGGTACCAATTATATATGTGTGAATATAAAATATTTAGTTGACCATCTAGAATTGATTCACGGATTCTTGTATTTGTCTGGTTGCCAGTATGTTTTAGATATAAACAATAAAGCATCTAAAATTAAAAATATATAAAACAATCAATTAATTTAGATGTGCTTAGTTAATTTTGACCACAAGAGGCATAGTACTGTAATATATACCATTTATTACTATTATGGAGTTTGTTCATTGATTATTAAGTACATTATGTTAAGGAGCTTGAGATCTCAGCCTATAAATAGAATGTTTGGTCTTAACATTTCTCACAACTCAAATTAAAAGCACCTCATCACCAACTTAGTGATATCATATTCTTCTACTCCTCATCCTTTGATCATCATAAAATGGGTGTGTTCACAGACGAATCAGCTTTCAGCTCTGCCATTGCACCAGCAAGGTTGTTCAAGGCATTTTTCCTTGATGCTGACAATCTCATTCCAAAAGTTGCACCCCAAGCTATTCAAAGTGTTGAGATTCTTGAAGGAGATGGGGGTGTTGGAACTATCAAAAAGATCACCTTTGGCCAAGGTAATTATAATATTCACTCTCTTAATTATTTTATCTAAATAATAATAATACTAATAATTAATTACATTTTATTTCATTATTATAACTATATAATTTATTATATTATTCAGGTAGCCAATTCAGCTATGTGAAGCACAAGGTTGAAAACATTGACAATGAGAACATGAGCTACAGCTACAGCTTGATTGAAGGAGATGCCTTGACAGACAAGATAGAGAAAATCACTTATGAAACTCAATTGGTAGAGTCCCCAGATGGAGGGTCCATCATCAATAGCATCAGCAAGTACCACACCATTGGTGATTATCAGATCAACCAAGATGAAGTTAAGGCCGGCAAAGAAAAGGCCGCTGGCTTGTTCAACCTTATTGAATCATACCTTCAAGCAAATCCTGATGCCTACAACTAATAATAATAATGAACAAGCAGTGCATTTATATATCTACTTTTTGAGTTGAAAGAGTCATTTGTGGTTTTTATATGTAATTTGTTGAGCTTTGGACTTCGTTGTGGTGTGTGTAGAGTTCGATTAATGATCATCTCTACCAGTTTATTTTTTTCAAAAAAAGAAAATGTATTTCAATATTGGAACTGAAGAATGTATTATTTTCAATGACTATAATAAAATAAGTTAAAAATTGTAAGCAATGTTCAAGAAAAAACTGGATAACTGCCCCATATTAATAGTGGGAAATAACTATTGTCTTGTATTTTTTTTTTAATAAAATCGGAATTTTATTAAAGCATATCCTGAACCAATATAGAGTTCAACAAGGCAGAAGGGATGGCTTCCTTCCAATAATACAATCAGATAAAAAACAGGACACTCTAGCAATACAATGAGCCACCCTATTTGCTGATCATTTTACAAAATTTAAATAAACATGAGACATCTGAGAAAGGAAAACTCGACTATTATGAATCTAGAAACCAAACGGTGATACCGTAGGCAAAGAACTATGAATAGCTTGGATAACAACCAAACAATCTACTTCCAATGTCACACTATGCCCCAATAAATAATTTATGACAACAATAATTAATATATTTCATACTTAAACTTCTATATTTTGCCCCAATAAATAATATACTATAATATATTTTATAATCAATGAGTACTCACCCTTTATATTTCATATACATGGCAACACGTAACTTAAAATAATAATGGATACTTGTAAAATCAAAGAAGCCAAGCTTACTTTGTTTGTTTCTCATTTTTTTCAAACATAAAAAGTGGCTCAAGTTCAAAGCCATGACATTTACTAATGAAATTCAGATTTTTAAGATTATCAACTGAATTTAACAAATAATTTAATTAATGCGGAATAGTTAAACAACTGTTTAATTTGAGAGAATTCTGATGTATCAGGCCAGATTGTTGATGAATCAGAATATACAAACGGAAAGTAAATAAACTAAAAGTAACATGACACAAGAAATTTTTTACGTGGTTCGGAAAACTTAGTCCACGAGGCCACACCCAGAGACCAAATCGGGAAGTTACTCAAAATAACTTCTCATTTCATTTAATGCAAGAATTTTCAGATGTGACACAATCATTCTGTAGTATCGGGAAATGGACGAACTTGGTCTTAAAACCCAACCAGGTTCATTTCGAAATTTCCTTCCTTTGGGCACAAGCATCATTGAGTTTCCTTATTTTAGACAGATAAAATCAAGGAAAAATATACAGAGAATAATTCTTTAATACACATACTCATTATATACAAGGTTTCCATAAATAATTAAAGAATTTTGACTATATAAAAATGTACTTAATAAATAATTGATTCTTACCAAAATGAGACACAATCACACTTAATTACCCAATATAAAATTTCGAAAAATACCCTTTAAAGAATAAAATATATTTATTAAAAATGTGAGCCAAAATATGATTTTACAATCTCCCCCTTTGGCAACTTTTTAGAAAAAAAATATATTTTTAGTAATATGAACTCAAAAACCTACAACAAACACTTTGTTAGATAAAATAAGAGTTCCTAAGAACTCCCCCTGTAAACAAGCATACTAACAAAGAAAATATTTGTCAAATTTTTGAAAAAGTTTAACAAGACAACTCCCCCAGAGAATAGGGTCGAGAGTTGTACACAAAAAACATAAAAATAAATGGAAACCATGCAGCAATCCAACTACTCCCCTTTTTCTATTAAAGAGTTAAAGTAACGAAAATTAAAAACAGAAAACAAGGAACATGTTCTTTGGACAACTAAAAAAAGATAAAAAATGGAAAAACATGAAAAGTAGATGTCTCAGGACTAACACTAAATGGAGCAGTAGTAGTGGCAATGGAAACAGAGGGAATCACCACAGACTTGGACTTCTTCAATACTTGATCTTTCCCTTCAAATGGCTTGAATGTTGGATCAGGAGGAGGAACCTCAGTTGCCTCATTTGGCATCAGGACATTATTATGAGAAGACAGAATCTTAAGGATGAGTTGGGGAAACAGCAGGTTGAACCCCTTCTTTTTCGCCTTCCTTAGAGAAATAATTTGGTCCATAATTACGGAAGGAAGATCTATCTGTGCACTAGAACCAATATTGAACAGAAAGAATGTCAATTCTTGAGACACAACAACTGGATTAAATGAGGGCATCAATTTGGACAGAGCAAATCGCATAAGCACAACATAGGTATGTGTAAGATCAGTAATGGAGAGTGATGTGCTTGAATTCCATGATACCTTTTGTCCTACAAGCTTCGAAAGGACTAGGTCCTTATCAAATTCAAAGGTATCCAAAATGACACCAATGGGCAAATTTAGGCCAGTAGCAATATCTTTAACTGTAAAAGAAAACCAATGACCCCGAACATACACTTTGCCATACATAAATGAATTATGATTAAGAAAATCATCAGTAATGTTCGCATAAAATTCCTTGACAACCCGATCAACATACCAAAAATAGCCCTGTAAAGAATCTAACCACTATTTTTCTTGCAAAATACCAATACCTCCAAACACTCTATAAGCAGCAAGATCAAAATTATTTTTACAAATAACCTTACGGTTAGCATACTAAACCATATCCCTTTCATGATCATTATAACAAAACTAATGAGACTAAGGAACAAAAGTGTAGCGTCCCAAATTTGCTAATAGGGCTTAGGGCCTTGATTAGCGTGCCTGGAGGGCAATAAGTGATTTATTATTTAAATATGTGAATTTGATGAGTATGTGATTAGAAATGCATGTTTAGGTTAAATATGCATGCGGGCCCCATTTGGTTATTAGGGACATGTTTGTAATTTTAGCCCGTTGAGGGCATAAATGAAATATTTGTGATTATTGTGATCTTTACCACGTGTGAGTGGTGATATATTTGAGATGCACGATCCGAGACAGTCCTAGGGAGCGGTTTAGCTAGGAAGTCACAACGGGACCTGAAACCCGACTCGGGGTGAGTTGGGGGGTATTCTGGGCATTAGATATTTTATGGTGTTATCGGGTTATGAAAATAAATATTTTGAGATATATTTGAAGTTAGAACGTTTAGGAGGGATTATCGGGGAGATTTACCATTTTTCCCTCGGGGACGTTTTTGGTACCCCGAGCCTTGGAGGTAACTTAAGTGACCTAGGATAAGTAAAACAAAACTTAGGAAACACTTAGAACTTGGTAAACCGACCCAAACACCCGTTTCTCTCTCTCTTATTTTCTCTAAACCTTACCAAGGGAAACATTGAAGATTAAGCAAGGAATTTGAGCTCTAAACTTGGGGATTAGCTAATTTTCAACTTGTGGATTCAAGCAGAGGATAAGGTAAGCTTTGAACTGTGATTGCAGCCTTTAGATTCTGTAATTATTGGCTAAGTTTTTAGCTTTCTTAAGTCTTTGAAGTTGAATATTGAATTTGGAATTTGATGAGGATTTAAGCTAGTTTTTTGTTAGATTGTGTTGCTAGGACTATTTTAGAACTACTATGGCGATTAAATTGAGTTGTTAGATTGATTTTGGGGTAAATTGACTTGGTTTTAGTTGTGAAAATGGGGGATTTTTCTGGGCTCGAAGGGTCGGGCCGCGACATTGTTCTTGGGAAGTCGCGGTCCTCTAGAACGTTTGGGAAGCCAAGAAGAGGGGCGAGCTGCGACACCCTATAGGTTGGGCTGCGGCGCGCATAGGCAAAAAATAGAGGCTGAGCCTCTGGTTGAGGCAGGTCATGGCATAAGGCCTTGGGGCCGCGACACTTAGTGGGTTTTTGGACTTCAAGAAGGTTTTAGGTTTGGGATTCCAAAAGTTAAGGCTTGGGATGGATTTTATCACCTAGATTGATAGAATTCAAGGTCTCGGAGACTAGAATTATAACCCAAAGTTATTTAGTGGATTAGAACTTGATGGATGGATGTTTTTGATACGTTGTGACTAGGTTTTCAGCGAGGCTCGGACTAGAGGACTGTGCTCGGGAAGCTTGGGACACAGGTAAGAAAAATGTTGTACCCGTAGAGCAGAGCGTGGCCCTATATTTTGTATTGTAGGGCACGACCCTATGTGATTGTGTTGCAGGGCGTAGCCTTATTAATTATTTTTGTATTAGCTTAAGTATTTGTTAAGTTTATGCTATGTGTTGCATATTTGTAAATGTACGGCAAAGGTCGGGAATGACGAAGGTCGAGAACGTCAAGGGTCGGGAACGGCGAAGGCCGAGTACGGCAAGGTGCCAGGAGCAGCGTTAAGCACGCGGAGTGCAGGTTGCCAAGGTGAGACCCCTATTGGATACCTGGGATATCCTCGCGGTGTAGACTGATATGTGTTTAGCCTGTTGGCTGCTTTGTTATATGCAGATTGATAGTTATGCATATGTTGATTGCTTGTGTGAAGTTTTCTTGCTGGGCTTTGACTCACGGGTACTCTATGGTGCAGGTAAGGGCAAGAAAAAGATCGATCAACCATGAGTACAGAGAGCGTGAAGTGGCGTGTACATGTTCGGCCTGCCTGGCTGCCATGGCCTGGGGTAGTTTTGGGAGATGTTTTGTATTAAACCAAAGTTTGTCGTTTAGTCGACCTTAATCATATTTTGAGTTGTAAATATTTCTAAATAGTATTTTGGGATCCCAAATGTATAATGCTTTATAATTTCAATGAATGGCTACATTTTCAAATTATATGATTTTTATTACAATTTAGCTACACTTTTAACCTAAAACCTCAATTAGCGAGTTAATTGCACATTTAAAACTCACTTAGTAACGGCTCTAAGGAAGTAGGGCGGTACAAATGGTATCAGAGCCTTGAACCAGCTGGAAGTGTGGCCGATGGGGACATCGGGCCCGTAAGGGGGGTGATTGTGACAGTCAGAATTCCATGATCCGTAAGGGGAAAGACCGGGTAAAAGCTGTGCAATCCTACACTGCCTGGGGAAGGTCAGGTGTGATAATTCTAAGACTATGAAGGTATGGGACTACACAGTTGAAGATGGCTTGAATGGATTGATGGGTACTACCTATGCCAACAAGATGCATCTTCTTTTCGGTAGCCCATCACTTGAGAACTACAAAGTTAAGCGTGCTTGACCTGGAGAAATCTGGTGATGGGTGACCTCCTAGGAAGCTTTCCCAGTAAGCATGCGAGTGAAGACAAAGCACGCTAGAAAGACTCGTGTTGATTTGTAGGGCCAGTCGTCATTCCAGGAAACAGCCATAGTGACGTGGGGCATTACAAAAAGATTAACCTGAATCAATGTTTTTGGTTACAACCTTGTGAGCAATTGGACTAGGAAAATTCATTGGCCTCTTTCCCTTGGATTCAGAAGGTAGAGATGTGGAGACATGGTTAGTGGGCCCAAACGGAGTGTCGGATGCATTAGAACCATCCTCTGATTCAACAACTCGTTCTTCAAAGGCAATCGGATCTTCAAGTTTTGGGGTAGATTCTGACCTTTTGGTACTTTCAAAACTTGAGTGGTCAGAAGGATTGGCTACTTCACCAGATGGATCATCCTTAGAGGAAGAACATGCAAGTGGAGTGATTCTGAGTTTCTTCGCTGGAGGAGATGTCTTGCCTCGTTTTCTTCCTTTCTTCACGACTGCCGTTGAACTAGAAGCAATTGCTTTGGAAAAAGTATGGGAAGCAGGCAACATACCAAAAACAGGTTGTGCAACAGCAGAAGATCCTTTTGATTTGGCAGCCTTGAGGGTTTAAGATTTGGAGCAAGTGGCTCGATTGTTGAAGGAAGGGTCTCAGGAGGCACCACCTCTTCAAATGGTGGTGCAGGAAGAGCAATCAGAGCAGGAGACAGAGATGGAAGCAGTAACGGGGAGGTTGTGGACAAAGATGGAACACATGCAAATGGAGTGATTCTGAGGTTGCGAGCCCTAGTCTTGACAGAGGACTTTAGAGAAGATCCTGAAGTCATTGGTGGCGAAGCTGATGGAGCAGAACCACTCGCAGCAACTGAAGGTCTCGGAGCTCCGGAGGTAGTTCGAGCCATGGGTTCCTAAACACTTAGACAACGAGAGAGCAAACAAACAGAAGAAAAAGAATAAGTAAAGTGTGAGAGTGATCGTGGGAGTGGAGGCCAAATGTTGGATATAGGCATAACAAAATGGGTGGTTACCCGTTTTTGACTATGAGAGAAAAATGTAACTTTTGTCTTAATTGTGACCAATCTAAAACATGCAACAAATATATTTTTATAAGGAAATTTCTCAAATTGTCATTTTTCTTCACATATTACACAATTAATAATTAGACAACCTTTTTCAGAAAGAAAGATGACAAAAATAACACAAAATCATTTCGGACAAAAAAAATCAATAAGCACAGAAATTCAATATACCCCACGAGATTCATTGGTTTATTATTTTTTTTATTTTTGATATTCCTCTTTTTATATATATATATTATTATTTTTTATATAAATGACAAAAATATTTCCTTTTGTTGTTATCAAAAAATGTGAAACCCGAAAAACAATAATCAACTAATACAAAATTAAGTGAGTACTGATAATATTAGAAAATTTATTTGATCTATATAATATGCTTGAGAGTGTTGGAACAAAAATAAATTTTTCTAGAGCACAAAGTAGTTTTAAGAAAAACATTAACATAGAGGATGGGACTTACATTTTTTTTTTCTTTTTCTTCATACATAACAGGTATTTGTGTGTGAAGTGTAAATAATAGGGTCATTGCCCATGTTGGAAATTTTGGCCTTTTTCTGTAGTACCCAAAGGAGACGCTGTCACACTACACCAGTGGTAGCCCTTTTCAATGGTAGTGTGTCCTCTACATAGGTCTAATTACATAGTCTCAACTTACTCAAAGTTGGCTTTCACACACTGGCATAGGTAGCTCTATTCTCACAGAGGAACCTAAAATTGAAGAAGATTTATTAATTTAGCTCAATGCCCTCTTAGTAGACGCTTTTCCCAAAAATAAATTGTGAATAAAATTTTATTTTGAAACCAATAAACTTAGCAAGTCGTATATTCAAAACTAATTAATCTAACAGAAATTAATCACAAAAGTTTTGCAATTGCTTTAGAATCGTTTAATAGGAAAAAACACATAAGAGATAAACACCTAGAATGGTCATGAGACAATAAATAATTACATACTACAAACCCCCAAGGATTTCCTAAGGGAATCAAATTGAATTTAATAAAGGGACTTAGTGAAAATATCATCAATTTGCTTGTCTATTTCAATGTATTCCAATATTAGTGTCTTATTTTCAACAAGCTTTTTAATGAAATGGTGTCTCATATCAATGTGTTTTGTGCGTGAATGTTGGACAAGATTTTTAGAAATATTTATTGCACTGGTATCGTCACAAAAAATGGTTAAAGTTTCTAATTCAAACCCATAACCAAACATCATTTGTTTCATCCATAGTAGCTGAGTACAACAACTGCCAGCTGCAATGTACTCGGCCTCAGCTGTAGAAAGAGATGTGGAATTCTACTTTTTGCTATGCCATCACACCAAGTTGTTCCCTACATAGAAACACCCTCCACTTGTGCTTTTCCTGTCATCTGGATTACCTATCCAATCTACATCACTAAAACACACAAGATTAGAATTTGTTTCTTTAGAGTACCAAATCCCATATTCTAAAGTACTGTGAACATATCCAATAATTCTTTTTACAGCGGTCACATGTGACTCCATGGGATTTCCTTGTTACTAGCACATACCCCAACACTATAACATATATCAGGATGACTAGCAGTGAGATACAAAAGACTACCAATCATACTACGGTATAAAGTGGGATATACCTTAACTCTATTCTCATCTTTTGTTAATTTAATTGTTGTTCCCATGGGAGTTTTGGTATGTTTCGCAGTATCAAGTCCAAACTTTTTTACCAAGTTTTTGGCATACTTGCTTTGAGATATGAACGTACCATCTTCTGATTGCTTGACTTGCAAACCTAAAAAAATATGTTAATTCACCCACCATACTCATCTCAAATCATCTTTCATTTGATGAACAAATTCCTGCACTTCCGAGTTAGATGTAGAACCAAACACACAATATCATCAACATATATTTGTGCAATAATTATGTATTTCTTAATTCTTTTAATGAAAAGTATTTTATCTACTACACCTCTACGATAACCATGAGACACCAAAAATTGTGTCAATCTTTCATATCATGCCTGTGGGTCATGTTTCAAACCATACAAAGCCTTTTTTTAATTTAAAAACATGATTTGGAAAATGTGGATCTTCAAACCCCTTAGGTTGTTCAACAAAAGCTTCTTCATTCAAAAAAAAAAAAAAAGATTTGGCATCTGTTTGATGTAATTTGAAACCCATAATGCATGCAATAGCTAATAACAATCTAATCGATTCAAGTCTAGCAACAAGTGCAAATGTTCATCAAAGTCCATACCTTCCACTTGAGTGTACCCTTGTGCTACCAATCTAGCTTTGTTTCTTACTATCGTGCCAAATTCATCAATTTTATTTTTAAAACTTCATTTTGTTCCAATGATATTAGTATGATTTGGTCTGGGCACAATGGTCCACACATCATTTCCTGTAAAGTGTTCCAATTCTTCTTGCATAGCTTTAATTCGAGATTCAGCAGTTAAAAATTCTTTAACCTTTTTTGGTTCAAGTGAAGAAGTGAAACACATATGTTGAACGAGATTCACATACCTTTTCCTTGTGACCATGCTCTCCTCCATATCACGTAGAATGAGATCAGCATGATGATTCTTTTTCACCCTGGTTGAGGGTTCTCTATGCACGGAATCAGTAATGATTTTTGGCATTTGTGCCTCTCCATGTTCAAATGGCAATATATCAGACACCAAGGGTGATGGTTTAGTTCATGTTTCTAACGCAACATGCAAAATTTATGATACATCACTTTGTGCATCTGAGGCAACAGACACGTTTTCTATGAATTTGTCTATCTCCACTTATGTTGAAAAATCCTTCATATCATCAACAATAATGTTAGCATATTCCATACCAATTTGGGTTCTCATGTTGTACACACGATATGCAATACTATTTATGGAATAGAAAGAAAGACACCAACATCACTTTTAGCAACAGATTTTCCAATATTTTCGTGATCCTTCAATATGTAACAGACATAACCAAAAATGTGGAAGTAACTTACATTCAAACGTTTACCTTTCTAGATCTCATAAGGCATTTTGGTTGTACCTAGATGTAAGAACACTCTATTTATTGTGTAGCAAGCAGTATTACTAGCTCCAGCCCACAATCGTTTGGACAATTTCTTGCTATTCAACATTACTCTTGCCATTTCATGAAGAGTACGATTCTTTCTCTCAACAACTCCATTTTTTTCAGGAGTTTTGGGTGTTGAAAATTCATGAGAGATACCACACGACTTACAGAATTCATCATACACAGTGTTTTCAAGTTCTTTACCATGATCACTACGAATTCTTACAATTTTTCCAATATTACAATCTTTTTCAACTCTTAATTTTAAACACAGATTTTTGAAAGCTTCAAATGTGTCATATTTTTCTCTTAAAAAATCATCCCAAGTAAAACGAGAGAAATCATCTACACAAACAAAAATGTATATTTTTTCCATTTAAACTCTCAACTTGGATCGAACCTATGAGGTCCATATGAAGCAATTCTAAAACTTTTGAGGTACTTACATCCACAATACCCTTGTGAGTGACTTTTAATTACTTGCCAAGTTGGCATGGCTCACACTTACCAATACACTCTTTACCCAGTTTGGGCAATCCTCGAACAATACCTGCATTTGACAACTTTTTCAAGTTTTTGAAATTAATGTGACCAATTTTTCATGCCACATATCAGTTGAATTACTTATGGCTAAGTGACATGACAAAGTTTGAGAAAGAGTATAACAATTGTCAACTGATCTGAAACCTTTTAAGAAACAACTTCCATCTTTATCCATCACACTAAAATCATCACAAGAAAAATGAACAATAAATCATTGATCACAAATTTGACTTATGATAATTAGATTAGCCTTCAATCCATCAATCAACAAGACATTTTTCAGTTTAGGTAACCCTTCCAAATTTAGGATTCCCTTTCCAAGTACTTTATCTGCCACACCATCACCAAAAGTGACTGCACCACAATTTTTCAGCTTTAAAATTAATAAGAATATTTTTATCATCTGTCATATGTCTACAACATCCATTATCAAAGTACCAAGAATTAGACGTATGAGTTCTATGACATGTAAATGTAGCAAGACAAGTATTCACATTCTTTTTGACCCATTTTTGTGTAGGCGCGTGATGTTTCTTTTGAACCTTTTTGAATTTTTCATGATGAAAACAATTTGTATTAAAAAAAATTCATCATAGTAAAACAATTTGGTCGAATGTGACCTTTGACACCACAAAAATGACAAGTGGGAATGAATTTCGTAGTCCTTTCATTGGATGTCAAATTCTTACTTATCTGTGTCTTTGCTGATGAGACAGTCTGTGAAGTTGATGGATCAGAAACCTGTAGTGTTAGATCAAAAGATACAACATGTAATGAGTGAGCATGAAAAAACACAATTTCTTTCCTTTTAATTAACCCCTTTAGATCCCAATCCAGCATTGTTTCTTTGACCTGCATTCTAGGCCTCTTCAAAAATTGTAGATCCTGGATTAAGCATTTGAACATTTCTTTTTATAAGATCAAGCTCTTTTTCAGACGATTAATTTCAGCATTTTTATCACAAATCTCAGTTTCAAGAATTTTAACATTCATTTCAAGTTTGTCATTTCTGTAAGAAAGAGATTTAATGATTTTTGCATTTGATCTATTCACATCACACAACTTAATCCATTCATCATACATTTTTTTTTTTAAGAATCTTCCAGTGAATCTTCATCGACTTCTGATTCATCATATCAGTGTCCACAACATCAGCAGTACCTGTCGTATTATTAGTAACCTTATTTACCGAAACAATATTATTTAGGCAAACAAATTATCTATTTTTCTGCAAAAAAACATAGAAAATTCGAGAGTACAGATGTTAAAGCAACATTTTCTCTATCTTCATCACTACTTTCAAAGTCATTGTCACTCCAAGTACCATTCATACGTTTTTTTATTTCTTTTCAAGGTATTTGCACATTCCGATTAAATGAGACCAAATCTTTCACATTCCCTGCATTGAATTCCCTTTTTATTATTAGGAAAAGAGGGTTTTGAAGATGTATTAACTTTAGAGAAATTCTTTTTGTTGCCCAATTTTTTCATATATTTTTTAAAGTTTCTTATCAATTGGGCCAACTCATTATCATCTTCATCCTCAGAACTTTTCAAGGCAATAGATTTTTATTTTTCTTTTACCTTGGTCATTTTTTTTTAGATTTGTTGATTCAGTTAAAAGGTTTGAAGAGAACCCATTAATTCTTTTACCTTCATGGTATTCAGATCTTTGGCCTCCTCCATAGTCGTTACCTTGGTGCTAAACCTGTCAGGTAAGACATGAACAATTTTTCGAACTAAAACAAATTCTTCTAATTTTTCTCCTACGGCAAAAATTCGTTTGCAATATTAGATAATCTTTCATAAAATTCAATAAGAGTTTCAGTCTCAGACATTCTAAGATCCTCAAATTTTGTTTGCAACATAATGAACCTAGAACACTTAACATCAGTAGTTCCTTCAAACTGATTTTGAAGGATTTTCCAATCTTCATTGGTCGAATCACAAGAGGATATGAGTTTATTATATCCTTTGCAAACACCATTGAATAAGGCATGCAAGACTTTGTTATTGTAACCAGACAGTAAATCATCAGCAGTTGCCAAATTTAACTCATATTTCACCATTGTTTGTCCAGTTTTTTCGTCAACTTCTGTTGGTGCTGACCAGCCTGTCAAAATAATTCTCCATGCCTTCTCATCTTGAGATTTGATGAAGGCTTTCATCCTAACTTTCCAGTAAGGATAATTTGATTCATTAAGCAATGGTGGTAGAGTTATAGAACTTCCTCCTGCAAAAAACGACATGTTGCAACCAAAAAACACAACAAAAAAATACAAAGAAACGGAAGGAAAACCACAAGATCTCACTAAGATTTTAGTGAACCACTCTGATACCAATTGACATTTCATTTTTTAAGATTACCAACTAAATTTAACAAACAATTTAATTAATGAGAAATAGTTAAACAATTGTTTGATTAGACAGATATTTTGATGTATCAGGACAGATTGCTGATGAATCAGAATATACGAACGGAAAGTAACGTGACACAAGAAGTTTGTTACGTGGTTCGAAAAACCTAGTCCACGGGGCCACGCCCAGAGATAAAATCAATTAGTAAAGTCTCAAGAATACAAAAATCAATTGACTTATACAAGTTTAGACTCCCTCTAAATCCTTGTCGTAACCCTAAAGTACTCCACTTTAATAATTTGATTTTTATAAACACCAAGAACACAAAATCCCTTCTGAACATGGTGAGTACTTACTTCCTCCCGAAGTAAGTCTTGTGAAGATCTTCTCCCGAATACTTGTATGTCACATTCACAAGTTTTATGACATGTTTAAAAATAAACAACACAAAGCACAAACAAACAAAAAGATAGTAGAACGAGAACTACTCTTTACAAATAAAATAACTCTTCAAAAGCATAAAACATTAAAATAGTGAAGAGGTGAGAAAGGCTGCTGCTTAGGTCTAGTATTTTTATAGTTTAGAAACCCCTAAGCCAGTCAATCTCGTTAATGGCCTAAATCAGACCAAATCGGGAAGTTACTCAAAATAACTTCTCATTTCATTTACTGCAGGAATTTCCAGATGTGACAGACAACCATTCTGTAGTATCAGGAAATAGACAAACCTGGTCTTAAAAGCCAACCAGGTTCATTTTGAAATTTCCTTCCTTTGGGCACAAGCACCATTCAGTTTCCTTATTTTAGACAGATAAAATCAAGGAAAAATATACAGAGAATAATTCTATAATACACATACTCATTATTGACAATGTTGGCATAAATAATTAAGGAAACTTGACTATATAAAAATGTACTTAATAAAGAATTGATTCTTACCAAAATGAGACACAATCACACTTAATTACCCAATATACAATTTCAAAAAATACCCTTCAAAGAATAAAATATATTTATTCAAAATGTTAGCCAAAATAGGATTTTACAACTAATATATATACTAGGTGAAAGTAATGTGTAATGCCCCTTTACTTAATTTTATTTGAAAATTTTATTATTTTTTATTATCTTTTTTAATTACCAGTCTCTCTACATTAACTCATTTATATATTATATGATCACCGTCAAATCTAATATTCAAATGGATTAATTTTATCATTATTATTATTTATTTTAAAGATTCAAAAAATAACTCAAGTAAACATAATAGTCTCGTTCGGTAACCATTTATTAAACAGTTTTCTATTTAAATGATTAAAAATCTGATAACAAAGTTACAAAATGTGTTCGGTAACTATGATTTTATTTTTTAATTTAAAAATTTTTAATTAAAATTTACCAAACTTTGAAAACAGAAAATTTTCACTTTTCATTTTTATTAAAACAATTCTGGTTTCTTTTTTTCTTGTTTTTTACTTTTAAAAACAAAAAACATGAGTTACCAAACAAATTTTTTGTTTTTTTTTAAAACAGAAAATAAAAACAGTTACTGAACATAATTTTATTTTTGAAAAAACAAATAACAAAAATAAAAAAGGTATTTCTATTTTTTATGTTTAGAAAAACAAAAAATAAAAATTTTACAATATGCATCCAATTTTAATATAAAATTAAATCAAATAACTTCAAATTTTAAAGTAAATGTGAAATTTCATAATTAACCAAACCTATAACCTAGGACCAGTTTTAATAAACCCAAAATAATGCGAAATATGAAAAATACTATTTGGCACAAAGTTAAAGATTTTTCAATAGTATCTAATTCATTGAAATTGGATACTTCGATCGAAAGTTATGACTTAAACACTCATACATTTTTGTGAAATTTCTTAAGTAATCAAACTTCTAACATTTGAATATTGTGAATTTGAGAATCACTATTTTACACAAAGTTATATATTTTTTAATAATCTTGCTGTTATACCCAGATTTCGAGCCATAGTAAATATGCCCTCGAAAGCTGAGTTCGCAACAAATGGTCTCGTGAGGATCAGTGATCAAGGGTTGTAAGTCGAGCCTGCAAAGTACGATGTATGATTTCGAATGCGGTGATCTCGAAATGACCCCGATCTCGAAAGGTAGCTCCGAAAACACCTTCATCTTCAGGAGCTTCGGAGCATGGTTCTTGAGCTCGATATCCCATCTCGAAAGAAACGTTAGCTCGAAAGATGTCAGTGGTTCACACAATGACATGAGACCAGAAATGCTGGAGACTTGAAGATACGCCATAACCACCTTGAGTATCTACAAGTGTAATGACCATGAGATGTAGTCCTCATTAATTGATGTAAATCCCCAAGAATTGTGGGATGTTATTTAATACAGTTATACGCCCCCTGATCTTTGGGGGACGTTTCCTTTAATATCTGATTATTGGCATTTAAAGCCATTTATTTGTATTCACAAAAGAGTAACTACCCAAAATATGTGGGATAGTATTCTGCATCCTTCTCTATAAATAGAGAAGCCATGCACCATTGAAAGGGGACCGAAATCCTAATTCTTGAAAGAAAACTCTGGAGAATTCTGGCTAAAGAATTGTTTAGAAAGAATCTTGAGATTAATAACAGAGACTCGTGGACTAGGCAGATTTAACTGCTGAACCACGTAAAAAACCGTGTTTGATTCGTTTGTTTATTTTTGGCCATTGTCTTAAATTGTTTACGTGCTCTATTCTTTTATCTGTTGACGAAAAACGGCGTCAACAGTTTGGTGCTTTCATTTAGAGCCTTAAGCATCATCCCTGAGAGGTTCATGGCTACAAACAATCCGAACAATCCTGAAGAAAATTACCCAAGGCGTCCTGGAAAACAGCCAATGGAGAACCCGGACGCTGATGAGAGGAGTGGGTCCTCCGATTCCCGGGGGCCACCTCCACAACCAAGGGATGAGGACATGTACTATAATCCTGAACGTTATGTCCCTATTGTAGAATTGGAGAATCGGCAGTTGAAACAGTTGTTGGCAGAAGCCAACAAACGTAACGAGGAGTTGACTAGGATAGCCGTAGAGGCGCAGGTGGCTCAGCCCCCGCCTCCGCGCGAAGACCAAGTCCCTCCTCCAAGGGACGTGCACGTTCCTCCCCGGAGGCCCCGTGGACGTCCACGAAAAAATGCTGCCACAAGGAGGCCGGCACAACCTCCAACACCAACAAAGCCATCCGCACCTTCTAGGCCTCAGAGGAATACCCGGGCTCGGGTTCCGCCTAATACACCTGCGGAAGCACCTGCAGGAACTGAGAATAATCGAGCTCCTACCGAGGCTCGGGCTCAGGTTCCTGGTAGTGCACCAAACGCAACTGGCCCATCTCGGGCAAATTCTGGGCCCTCTAGGCCGAAACAAGGAAGACAACCACCGTCACCTATACGGTTCCCACCGTCTCCCATAAGATATCCTTCACCTCCCCGTAGAAATGCTCAACCTGTTCAGAATCAGGGTCAAGGGCGTACGGAGGATAGGCAAAGACACAGGGAGACTTTCCAGGAGCGGAGAGGCGCACAATCTGAGAGAAGTCAGACGTCCCAGTCTCGCACTACGGAGACAAGGCGACATAGAAAGGATTCACCACGAAATGACCGATCAATAAGTTTCACCAGTGACGAGTCCGGAGAAGTCAGGTCCGTCAGTAAACGCGACCGAGGTCGTAAAAATACTGGAAACCGCAAGATCCATCCCGACCTGCGGAATCATCTGAATCAGAGCAGGGGGAAGGGAGATCAGACGAATCCAGACCTAAGGAATCACCTAAATGGGCGTAGAGATCCCTCACGGAGATGCGAGCCTGGGATCGCGATTAATGATCGGCAATTCCAGACACCGCCTAAAGACCCAGTACAAGAAAGGATTGATCAGCTCGAAAAAGCCTTTAGGCTTTTGAAGAATGAACGAGGGAACGGTCGATATGAGGACTCTGATGAGGAGCTCGAGCCGTTTGCTCCCAATATTTCTAACACTCAGTTCCCTCAAGGGTTCCGGATTCCTCACGTCCCAGCGTTTGAAGGAAAAACCGACCCATGCAGCCACCTGAGTACATTCAACACAATCATGAGAGCTAGTAACGTGGGTTACGAGCTCAGATGCATGTTGTTTCCGACATCATTGGCCGGACCTGCCAAGAGTTGGTTCGAGAAGTACAAGAGACATTCTATAACTTCGTGGGATCAATTGTCTAGAGACTTCAAGAAGCAGTTCCGGGCTATGATGGGAGTCAGACCCGAAGCATCCACTTTGACTAACGTCCGACAACAACCGGGCGAAACACTGAAGAGCTACCTGACAAGATTTAATCTAGAGGTCGCCCGAGCTCGTGACGTGGATGACAGTGGACACTTGATGGCCATCCGAGCTGGTGTTTTACCCGGGAGTGCCCTTTGGGATGACATGCAAGGGAAACCGGTGAGGTCGATAACCGAGTTTAACAGACGGGCGCAGAGATTTGTCAATGTAGAGGAGGCGAGGTCAACACTCAAGGCGACCTCGCAGACCAAAACTACAACGATAAACATTAACTCCGCCTCAACCTCGGTTGACCCAGCAGCTACACAGCCTACCTCGGAGAATCCCTCCAAGAGGAAAAAGAGCGAGGGAAATAATCCCGAGGCTGATGGAGGAAAGAAGAAAAAAGGAGAAAGATATTTCTCCGTATATAAAGTGCACACCGAGTTCAACGAGTCTCGGGAAAACATATACCTGGCTAATGAAAACCAGGTCCCCTTCACGCGTCCGGACCCTATGAGGAATCAAAAGTCCAAGAGGGATTCCAGCAAGTATTGTCGATTTCATAGGGACACCAGCCACACAACTGATGAGTGCCGACAGCTGAAGGACGAGATCGAAGGGTTGATCTCGAGAGGTTATTTCCGGCAGTATGTCAAAAACCAGAATACTGGACAGGCTACCGCCAGCCAGAGAGTAGCCGCGCTTCCGGCAGCACAGAATAATAACTCCCGATCTCGGGATGAGGACAGGCCTCCGTCGATAGATGGAGAGGACGTAATAACCATCTCGGGAGGTCCTCATCTCGCAGGAGGGGGCAGAAATGCTCAAAAACGATACGTGAATGAACTGAAGACAGGGGACGGGTCTCCTTATGAACCCGAACCAAGGGCACCAAAAAGCCAAAGGGTTGAGACTCAGCCTATAACCTTCACCGAGGAGGATGCCTCCCATGTCCAGTTCCCTCATCATGATCCACTCGTCATCACCCTACAGCTTGCCAACAAAAGAGTGCGCCGAGTTCTCATAGACAATGGGAGCTCAGTTAATATTCTTTATAAAGCAACACTAGAAAAAATGGGACTCTCCCTTCACGACCTGAAGGCTTGTGCAACCACGTTGTACGACTTTTCTGGAGAGGGAACCGCCTGTATGGGGTCCATCGAACTCCCTGTGACCTTGGGAGACTATCCAGTCTCGGTGACCAAGATGATGGAGTTCGTGGTAGTAGAGTTACCATCTGCCTACAATGTATTGCTCGGGAGACCCGCCCTGGTCGGGCTGGGGGCAGTTTCATCTGTAAGGCATCTAGCCCTTAAGTTCCCAACTCCAAGTGGAGTCGGAACATTGAAGGGAGATCAATTGGCAGGAAGGGAGTGCTACAGCATTTCCTTAAGGGGAAAGAAACAAACGAGCGCGCAAGCACTCGTTGTCATACAGAATAAAGATGGGACAGTTTTAGAAATCGATGAGGAGATCGATCCAAGGATTGAGGAGAAGGTTGACCTCCAACCTTTGGAAGAGCTCGAAGAGGTTCAGCTCGAGGAAGCTGATCCCTCAAAGAAAGTGAAGGTCGGGAAACACCTCCAAGACGAATCAAAATAGCAATTAATTTGCTTTCTGAAGAAAAACCAGGATGTCTTCACGTGGTCACACTCTGACATGGTGGGAATAAGCCCTAATGTAGCGAGCCACGCATTGAATATAAACAAAAGCTTTCCCCCGAAGCAGCAAAAGCGAAGGCAGCTGGATGAAGACAGAAAGAAAGCACTAAAGGAGGAGGTAGATAGGCTGAAAGCAAATAATTTCATAAGGGATGCTTTTTACCCGGACTGGGTGGCCAATCCAGTGTTGGTCCCGAAACCCAATGGGACGTGGAGAACGTGCATTGACTACTCAGACCTCAACAAGGCCTGCCCAAAAGACTGTTTTCCCCTGCCGAGAATTGACCAGCTCGTAGACGCCACGGCGAGGCATGGTCTGATGTCGTTCATGGATGCTTATTCTGGGTATAACCAGATTCCCATGCATGCCCCCGACCAAGAGCATACGAGCTTCATCACAGACAAGGGGCTCTACTGCTACAATGTCATGCCATTCGGACTCAAGAATGCCGGAGCCACGTACCAGCGGCTCGTAAACATGATGTTCTCAGAGCAAATTGGGAACAACATGGAAGTTTATGTTGATGACATGCTTGTAAAGTCTCAACTTAACAAAAACCATGTTGATGACCTCGAAGAGTGCTTTGGCGTGCTCAGAAAGTACAACATGAAGTTGAATCCTTAGAAGTGCACTTTTGGGGTGTCTTCAGGGAAATTTCTGGGTTTCATTGTCAACTCTCGTGGAATCGAGGCTAATCCCGATAAAATAAAGGCCCTGATCGATATGCCTTCACCTCGGAAGCATAAAGATGTTCAAAGCTTGACTGGCAGAATGGCAGCTCTGGGCAGGTTCATTTCGAAGTCAACGGACCGCGGTCTCCCATTCTTCAACTTATTGAAAGGAAGTAAGAAGTTCGAATGGACAGATGAGTGCGAGCTAGCCTTTCAGGAGCTCAAAAGGCACTTAGCCGAACCACCCATCCTATCGAAGCCTGAGACGGGAGAAGTACTGTTCCTATACCTCTCAACAACTGAACACGCGATAAGCGCGGTGCTAGTTCGAGAAGAAGAGGGAATACAGAAACCTGTCTACTACATCAGTAAAAGATTACTGGGGGCAGAGTCAAGATATCCACTAATGGAGAAGCTCGCCCTCAGCCTAATCCACTCATCTCGCAAGCTCCGCCCTTACTTTCAAGTGCATCCTATCCATGTACTAACAGATCAACCACTAAGGCAAGTCTTGTCCAAACCAGAGGCGTCTGGTCGACTCCTTAAATGGACTGTTGAGCTCGAACAGTTCGAGATCACCTACCATCCGAGAACAACCATTAAGGCGCAAGCGTTGGCGGATTTTATAGTGGAATGCACCGGTACAGCCGACGACGAGGTAACAACCACGGCCCACGAGCTGTGGAAACTTTACGTCGACGGGTCGTCAAATGAAAATGGAGCAGGGGCAGGAGTTATTCTGATCACTCCTGCAGGGAGCAGATTTCACTCTGCTTTAAAGTTCGGCTTTAAAGCATCTAATAATGAAGTTGAGTATGAGGCTTTACTTGCGGGACTGCGAATAGCAAAGGAGCTCAAGGCCAAAGCTATACATTGTTACAGCGACTCCCAGCTCGTGGTAAATCAAATCTTGGGAGAATACCAGGCTCGTGGCACAAAAATGGCAGCTTATATGGAGAAGGCAAAATCCACATTGGAGTTTTTCGAGTTTTATGCGATCGAACAGGTTCCCCGAGAACAAAACTCAAATGCATATGCCTTAGCTCGGCACGCCACTTCCACCGAAAATGAGGAGCTGAATGTTGTACCCGTAGAACACCTGTCAGCACCCAGCATTACTGAGCCAGACAAGGAAGATGTGTGCATGATCGAGACAGAACCGACCTGGATGAGCCCGATCGTTGAATACCTCGAAAATGGAATTCTTCCAAAAGATCGAAATCAGGCTCGGAAACTAATGTATCAACTTCCTCGTTACACCATCCTGGATGGAAGGCTATACAGAAGAGGGTATTCCATGCCATTGCTCAGATGTGTGACTCCCCCCGAAGCAAAGAAGATTATTGAAGAAATTCATGAAGGGTTCTGCGGAGATCATACCGGGGGGCATAGCCTGTCCAAGAAGATTATACGCCAAGGATATTTCTGGCCAACCATTAAAACGGACTCTTTCGAGTACGTGAAAAAGTGCGACAAATGCCAGAGATTCGCCACGATACCCCGAGCTCCACCTTCCGAACTGACCATGTTGACATCCCCATGGCCTTTTGCAGTGTGGGGGATCGACCTCATAGGCTCGCTCCCAACTGGCAAAGGAGGAGTGAAGTATGCTGTGGTCGCGGTTGATTACTTCACAAAATGGAGGGAGGCTGAACCGTTGGCGACCATAACTTCGAAGAAGATCCTAGATTTCGTGATAAAGAACATCGTGTGCCGATACGGAGTGCCAAGAAAGATTGTGTCTAACAACGGAACCCAGTTTGATTGCGACTTATTTACCAACTTTTGTAACAAGAACGGTATAATAAAGAGCTTTTCGTCAGTGGCTCACCCCCAGGCGAATGGTCAGGTCGAAGCCGTTAAAAAAACTCTCAAAAGTTCTTTGAAGAAAAAGTTGGAAGAAGCAAAGGGACGATGGCCTGAGGAGTTACCTCAAGTCCTTTGGGGATATAGAACTACAGCTCGGACATCAACTGGACATACCCCATTTTCTCTAGCATACGGCTGCGAGGCAATGTTGCCCATTGAGGTCGAAATTCCAATGATTCGAACTCAGATTTACAATCAGGATTCAAACCACGATCAGCTCGAAGAAACCCTAGACTTGATCGAAGAAAAAAGGGAAGAGGCTCAGCTAAGAAATGCTGCTTACCAGCAACGAACCACAAGATATTTCAATAAAAGGGTTCGAGATCAAAAGTTCGGAGTGGGAGATCTGATATTGAGGCGCGTATTCTTAGCAACCCGAGATCAATCGGCTGGAGTACTCGTGCCGAACTGGGAAGGACCGTACCAGATAGAATCAGTCATCCGACCTGGCGTATACAAACTGGCAAGATTAGATGGGAGCCTGATACCACGAGCATGGAATGGCGAACACCTTAGACCTTATTATCAATAGTATAGGAAAAGTGTTGCCTGTAACCATAATTTTCTATCTATGTTTCTTTATCTTTGAATGACATGTCTACTTTGTTCCGCATATAATTTTTTTTTTTTTTTTTGCAATCTCTCTTAAGTTAATAACCTATGGTCACACTCATAGGATATTAAGGGGGCATCACTGGCATACATACCACCAGCTTAAAAAATAAAAAAATAATAAATAAAACATAAAGTATTTGGACATAACCAAATACATAAAGTATTTGGACATAACCAAATACGCGAGCTCAGATAGTTCGGACTTAACCGAGTTATCAAAAACGTACAAAGTATTTGGACATAACCAAATACGCGAGCTCAGATAGTTCGGACTTAAGCGAGTTATCAAAAACGTACAAAGTATTTGGACATAACCAAGTACGCGATCTTAGATAGTTCGGACATAACCGAACCATCAAAAACATAGTATTTGGACATGACCAAATACGCGAGCTTAGATAGGTCGGACATAACCGAACTGTCAAAAAACCTAAATATTTGGAGTTAACCAGATGTGCAAACAACAGATTTGGAACAAACCAGCCAAATTATCGATCGATGATAAGTGGGAACCTAAACCTATTGCGAAATATGTCGAAATCGAGGATGGAATATCTTAGAAAAATAGTTTCGAACTCATAACCTCGGAGCCAAGATACTGAGGATGAGGAAAAGTGAGATATAACCAAATCATTCATATTACATGCCGTATAAGTACTTTTCAGTTCATGGTTAAAGTAATATCCGACCTTGATAAATAACGAGGTTGGAAGCGGATAATTCGAATAAACTGTGCATGAATGCATCGAATTTCGAGCCTAAATCCAAACTATGTTTGTATGAATTAAATAAACATAACTCATCAATGCAAGAAAAATGTAAAATATTTCAAGCCAAGAAGTGTAAAGCATATAATAGAAAAAGTTAAAGAAATTGTGTCAGCCCCGTGGGCACAAATTTAAATAGTTACAAGAATGAGGGGACGCAGCCCCGATAACTGATCTCTCCGAGATCGGATTTAAGGAAGAGGAGTATCCTTGGCCTTCTCAACATCAATATCACCAGACCCTCCAGGACGAATAGCATGACTATCCTGCTGGGCCTCCTCTCGAGCAGCTGTACTTGCCAAAAGACGGGCATTCCACCGCTCAACATATGTGGCTTCGAGAGGACCCAGGAAGCTGGTGTCAAGATCGTCATTGTCGGCCCAAAGTTTGTACATGGCCTGGTCGACCGCTTTCTCCCTCTGCTCCTTAGACTCATTCAGGAGGCGGGTCTTCTCGCTCTCCATGAGGTCGAAGGTGGCAGACTTCTCCTCTTCGAGCTTGGCTTTGGCCTTCTCGAGCTCAGCGTTTGACTTTTCAAGCTCCTCGAGACGGGTCTTCAATCTCTCAATTTCAGACTTCGAGTCTTTGAGCTCGTCAATCATCTTCAGCTCGAGATCCTTCGACTTTTGAGCCAGAGATAAGCTCGTTTGCACCTCGTTGGTCAGCTTGTAGTTAAGCTGCGCTGAAACAACAAGGGCCTGAAACACAAAGAATGAATTAGAATTATAATCAGAGACATAAATACTCTAAGACATGAATACGCTAAACAGAAGTGAGAAGGCTACCGCGGCGGAGAGTTCGATACTCTTCTCATAAAGAGTATTGCAGTCCGAGGCCTTGCGCACGAGGTCCCAGTGGTCGGCACCAAAGCCAGAAAAGCTCTGACCCACCCGAGAAAGGACGTCCGAGCTGAGAAGCGCCCCTTCTGCCCCAGCAGCGCCATCAAGTACATATTCCTCAGTATGAGTTCGGGCCGTTGGCAGCTGAACCGTTGAGGTAGAAGGTTTCTTCGGAGGCCGAGCAACTATTAACCGGGTCTCGGTGGGAAGCTTCGAGATGGATGCAGTAGAGCCTGACCCATCGACCTGGGCAGTTGGCTCCTTGGAGGTGTCCGCAGTGATCTGGGCCGTGGGAGTCGTCTCGTGACGTTTAGACACCTTGGACTGTCGGTCGGGCCTCTTTGGTATCCTCGGGCGTTTGCTCTTCTGGGCGCCAGCTCCCCCATCACTAAAGAGCACGGCGTCGAGGTCGGGATTCATGGCGCCTGCATAATGACAATGAGTTAAACAATGACAATAACTTTGGGAAAAGATGTAAACCAGTCAAAGAAAAAACCTAACTGGGACTCTTCCCCGAGCTCGAGCTTGGGGACCATGAAATTCCCCCGTCTTCAGAAGAGGCGGGGGGAGGGCCTTCCCTATAAGTTGGTGACAACCTCGAGAGGTCCCTATAGACATTGGTCCCATACTGCACCGCTATCCCATTCCACACCTCGTCCGTGGTGTACATGGTATCATATTTCCCGAGCCCACTATCAAACCTATGGACGCAGTCATCTACCCAACTCCATATGTAGAAGTGGTATCTATCCTGTGGGCACGAGACTAGTCTATTGGGCCTGTGTTTTAACAGAGTGGGGGACCACATTCGCGAAGTAGGAAGGGTTTTACCTCCTCCGGAGTCCGAGCTCGAGGCTTCATCATTGGCCTCATTCCCCGACTGCGGACTTCTCGAGCGAATTGGGAGAGATGCTTTCCTTTCCCTCCTCGGAGGAAGGATGCCTGTGGGCAAAGGCACTTCCTCCCAGCGTTCATATTTTTTACTGGACCAGTCAGAGGTTGACTGGCACTGTCCCAATAACCCACAAGCTCGCAGCTTGTCCTCATGTAGCAGAAATGAGAGAGACCTCCTGCCATAAGGGAGTCGGAGCAGGCTCTCTCTGTGCTCCTTCATTGTCTCGTCAGGGGTGGGACGCTGAAAGTTAGCTGAAAGGCGAAGATACACTTCAACTAAACATGGATTCAAGGGCTAAAAATTCGAGCTCAAAAATAGAAAGTAACGAGAATACTTACGAATCCGCCTAAACGAGCGATGTCGAGACGGGAACAGACCGTCTGTCCAGAAAAAAGCCTTCTTGAAGTCAGGGGGATGGTTCGGAAGGTCTTCAAAGATCTTTGTCTCTTTGGGGTAGCTCGAAAGATAGTAGAAACCATCTCCTCCCCGAGCTCGGGAGGGATTACTCTTCAAACAAAAGAGATATAAAATCTCTTGGGGTGAAGGTCCTATCCACCCCAGCTCGTGGAATAAGGACCTCAGGGCAGACAGCACCCTGTATGAGTTGGTGTTGAGTTGGAATGGAGCCAACCCAACGAAATCGATGAAGTCTCTGAAAAAGGACTTCAGGGGCAGCAAAGCTCCTGCCCTTATGTGTTCCTGGCTCCAGGCCGCGTATTTCACACTGGAATCGCGGCCCCCAGGAGCGAAATAGCTCCGTTCATGCCTTGTCGGAGCTCGACACTTCAATGTGTCCAACGAGCTAAGGCCATGAATGGCCAGGATGTCAGTTATCTGGTCGGAGGTGGTAACTGAGCTCTGGTAGAATTCGGCTTCAAACATCTCCCTCCTAGGCTGCGAAGACGAAGGCTCTGCCATTAAGGAAAACTGAAGTTCCCCCGGGTGGTATGCTACCGTGACTTTTAACGCGGGGTCGAGGGGAACTGGCCTAGGTCCGGGGTTAGGCTCCGGATAGATGGCTTCCCGAAGGACCCTTCTCTTCTTTTCGATGACCTCGTCAATCTGGCGACGATAGTGGGCTCGAATGTCTTCTTGCTCGCGTGCGATCTCGTACTCTTTAATCCGACGCTGGTTCCGGGCAAAGATCGATTCCGGGCTCGGAGATTTGGGCTCGTAAGGAATTGCTCGTAATGACCCCCACCGTCTTTCCGGATTCTGTGACATCTAACGAGAAAGAAAAAATGGTGAGGGCCATGCATGCAAGAATCACGAGCTCGATAGATGAGCTCGGAGATCTAAGGACAAGAAACTAAGTATTTAGACCCTTACTAAAGAGTCAGAGCGTGGGTTCCACAGGAAAGGAAAAGGAGCGTGGATGATTTCTTTTTGAAAATCCCAAAATTCAAGGGAAAGGAAAGTGGCGGTTAGCCAGGAAAAGCGTTTTTGGGTTTCGTGTATTTGTCAAAACCCATGTTTTTATCCGAAAGCTTAATGTACAAGAAACACTGCCTAAGAACTTCAAAACCCAGAAAATGGGAACCACATTCAAACATCGAAACTGGGTATAAACCAGAGACGAACATCCAGAGTGGAAGTCCAGAAAGCCTAAAAACCTATCGGTTCAAAACCTCCTATCGCATCATGCTAAGAACACATACTAACGTACACAGCAAACACCGTATGAAAAGAACAATAAAAATGGCGTACTTACACAGTGATGGTGATTGCAGCGAAATCGTCGAGTGGAGAAGAGGTTGCAAGAAAGAACTCACTGACTCGTACAAACCAGGATTCTTTTGTTTTTTCGGCCTAGAAAACATGCAATGAGGATAAGCTGTGGAAAGAAGTTTAGGGGGGGTGTTTTTCTTTTTTCTGGCCTGTGATGAACAAATGTGAAGAAGATGAAGAGGGAGTCTTGTATATATAGGTGAGAAAACTAAACTAATCAGGAGCGTTGATTAAATTCCTCAACAGATCGAATGGATGGGAATCGGTGACATGATGGCGCCGAAAAGTTGTCAGACGAGCGATCGTGGGCGTGTTCCCAAGGTACTCAAGTACCTGAAGTGAGCAATACCCATCTGGCACGTGTCCATTTTCCAGAGTGTGACGGTATGGTTCCCGAAAAGAGTAGTTCAAAAGTTTCCTTCTCTTAGGATTCGAACAAATACTTTTGAGGGGGCAAAATGTTATACCCAGATTTCGAGCCATAGTAAATATGACCTCGAAAGCTGAGTTCGCAACAAATGGTCTCGTGAGGATCAGTGATCAAGGGTTGTAAGTCGAGCCTGCAAAGTACGATGTATGATTTCGAATGCGGTGATCTCGAAATGACCCCGATCTCGAAAGGTAGCTCCGAAAACACCTTCATCTTCAGGAGCTTCGGAGCATGGTTCTTGAGCTCGATATCCCATCTCGAAAGAAACGTTAGCTCGAAAGATGTCAGTGGTTCACACAATGACATGAGACCAGAAATGCTGGAGACTTGAAGATACGCCATAACCACCTTGAGTATCTACAAGTGTAATGACCATGAGATGTAGTCCTCATTAATTGATGTAAATCCCCAAGAATTGTGGGATGTTATTTAATACAGTTATACGCCCCCTGATCTTTGGGGGACGTTTCCTTTAATATCTGATTATTGGCATTTAAAGCCATTTATTTGTATTCACAAAAGAGTAACTACCCAAAATATGTGGGATAGTATTCTGCATCCTTCTCTATAAATAGAGAAGCCATGCACCATTGAAAGGGGACCGAAATCCTAATTCTTGAAAGAAAACTCTGGAGAATTCTGGCTAAAGAATTGTTTAGAAAGAATCTTGAGATTAATAACAGAGACTCGTGGACTAGGCAGATTTAACTGCTGAACCACGTAAAAAACCGTGTTTGATTCGTTTGTTTATTTTTGGCCATTGTCTTAAATTGTTTACGTGCTCTATTCTTTTATCTGTTGACGAAAAACGGCGTCAACAGTTTGGTGCTTTCATTTAGAGCCTTAAGCATCATCCCTGAGAGGTTCATGGCTACAAACAATCCGAACAATCCTGAAGAAAATTACCCAAGGCGTCCTGGAAAACAGCCAATGGAGAACCCGGACGCTGATGAGAGGAGTGGGTCCTCCGATTCCCGGGGGCCACCTCCACAACCAAGGGATGAGGACATGTACTATAATCCTGAACGTTATGTCCCTATTGTAGAATTGGAGAATCGGCAGTTGAAACAGTTGTTGGCAGAAGCCAACAAACGTAACGAGGAGTTGACTAGGATAGCCGTAGAGGCGCAGGTGGCTCAGCCCCCGCCTCCGCGCGAAGACCAAGTCCCTCCTCCAAGGGACGTGCACGTTCCTCCCCGGAGGCCCCGTGGACGTCCACGAAAAAATGCTGCCACAAGGAGGCCGGCACAACCTCCAACACCAACAAAGCCATCCGCACCTTCTAGGCCTCAGAGGAATACCCGGGCTCGGGTTCCGCCTAATACACCTGCGGAAGCACCTGCAGGAACTGAGAATAATCGAGCTCCTACCGAGGCTCGGGCTCAGGTTCCTGGTAGTGCACCAAACGCAACTGGCCCATCTCGGGCAAATTCTGGGCCCTCTAGGCCGAAACAAGGAAGACAACCACCGTCACCTATACGGTTCCCACCGTCTCCCATAAGATATCCTTCACCTCCCCGTAGAAACGCTCAACCTGTTCAGAATCAGGGTCAAGGGCGTACGGAGGATAGGCAAAGACACAGGGAGACTTTCCAGGAGCGGAGAGGCGCACAATCTGAGAGAAGTCAGACGTCCCAGTCTCGCACTACGGAGACAAGGCGACATAGAAAGGATTCACCACGAAATGACCGATCAATAAGTTTCACCAGTGACGAGTCCGGAGAAGTCAGGTCCGTCAGTAAACGCGACCGAGGTCGTAAAAATACTGGAAACCGCAAGATCCATCCCGACCTGCGGAATCATCTGAATCAGAGCAGGGGGAAGGGAGATCAGACGAATCCGGACCTAAGGAATCACCTAAATGGGCGTAGAGATCCCTCACGGAGATGCGAGCCTGGGATCGCGATTAATGATCGGCAATTCCAGACACCGCCTAAAGACCCAGTACAAGAAAGGATTGATCAGCTCGAAAAAGCCTTTAGGCTTTTGAAGAATGAACGAGGGAACGGTCGATATGAGGACTCTGATGAGGAGCTCGAGCCGTTTGCTCCCAATATTTCTAACACTCAGTTCCCTCAAGGGTTCCGGATTCCTCACGTCCCAGCGTTTGAAGGAAAAACCGACCCATGCAGCCACCTGAGTACATTCAACACAATCATGAGAGCTAGTAACGTGGGTTACGAGCTCAGATGCATGTTGTTTCCGACATCATTGGCCGGACCTGCCAAGAGTTGGTTCGAGAAGTACAAGAGACATTCTATAACTTCGTGGGATCAATTGTCTAGAGACTTCAAGAAGCAGTTCCGGGCTATGATGGGAGTCAGACCCGAAGCATCCACTTTGACTAACGTCCGACAACAACCGGGCGAAACACTGAAGAGCTACCTGACAAGATTTAATCTAGAGGTCGCCCGAGCTCGTGACGTGGATGACAGTGGACACTTGATGGCCATCCGAGCTGGTGTTTTACCCGGGAGTGCCCTTTGGGATGACATGCAAGGGAAACCGGTGAGGTCGATAACCGAGTTTAACAGACGGGCGCAGAGATTTGTCAATGTAGAGGAGGCGAGGTCAACACTCAAGGCGACCTCGCAGACCGAAACTACAACGATAAACATTAACTCCGCCTCAACCTCGGTTGACCCAGCAGCTACACAGCCTACCTCGGAGAATCCCTCCAAGAGGAAAAAGAGCGAGGGAAATAATCCCGAGGCTGATGGAGGAAAGAAGAAAAAAGGAGAAAGATATTTCTCCGTATATAAAGTGCACACCGAGTTCAACGAGTCTCGGGAAAACATATACCTGGCTAATGAAAACCAGGTCCCCTTCACGCGTCCGGACCCTATGAGGAATCAAAAGTCCAAGAGGGATTCCAGCAAGTATTGTCGATTTCATAGGGACACCAGCCACACAACTGATGAGTGCCGACAGCTGAAGGACGAGATCGAAGGGTTGATCTCGAGAGGTTATTTCCGGCAGTATGTCAAAAACCAGAATACTGGACAGGCTACCGCCAGCCAGAGAGTAGCCGCGCTTCCGGCAGCACAGAATAATAACTCCCGATCTCGGGATGAGGACAGGCCTCCGTCGATAGATGGAGAGGACGTAATAACCATCTCGGGAGGTCCTCATCTCGCAGGAGGGGGCAGAAATGCTCAAAAACGATACGTGAATGAACTGAAGACAGGGGACGGGTCTCCTTATGAACCCGAACCAAGGGCACCAAAAAGCCAAAGGGTTGAGACTCAGCCTATAACCTTCACCGAGGAGGATGCCTCCCATGTCCAGTTCCCTCATCATGATCCACTCGTCATCACCCTACAGCTTGCCAACAAAAGAGTGCGCCGAGTTCTCATAGACAATGGGAGCTCAGTTAATATTCTTTATAAAGCAACACTAGAAAAAATGGGACTCTCCCTTCACGACCTGAAGGCTTGTGCAACCACGTTGTACGACTTTTCTGGAGAGGGAACCGCCTGTATGGGGTCCATCGAACTCCCTGTGACCTTGGGAGACTATCCAGTCTCGGTGACCAAGATGATGGAGTTCGTGGTAGTAGAGTTACCATCTGCCTACAATGTATTGCTCGGGAGACCCGCCCTGGTCGGGCTGGGGGCAGTTTCATCTGTAAGGCATCTAGCCCTTAAGTTCCCAACTCCAAGTGGAGTCGGAACATTGAAGGGAGATCAATTGGCAGGAAGGGAGTGCTACAGCATTTCCTTAAGGGGAAAGAAACAAACGAGCGCGCAAGCACTCGTTGTCATACAGAATAAAGATGGGACAGTTTTAGAAATCGATGAGGAGATCGATCCAAGGATTGAGGAGAAGGTTGACCTCCAACCTTTGGAAGAGCTCGAAGAGGTTCAGCTCGAGGAAGCTGATCCCTCAAAGAAAGTGAAGGTCGGGAAACACCTCCAAGACGAATCAAAATAGCAATTAATTTGCTTTCTGAAGAAAAACCAGGATGTCTTCACGTGGTCACACTCTGACATGGTGGGAATAAGCCCTAATGTAGCGAGCCACGCATTGAATATAAACAAAAGCTTTCCCCCGAAGCAGCAAAAGCGAAGGCAGCTGGATGAAGACAGAAAGAAAGCACTAAAGGAGGAGGTAGATAGGCTGAAAGCAAATAATTTCATAAGGGATGCTTTTTACCCGGACTGGGTGGCCAATCCAGTGTTGGTCCCGAAACCCAATGGGACGTGGAGAACGTGCATTGACTACTCAGACCTCAACAAGGCCTGCCCAAAAGACTGTTTTCCCCTGCCGAGAATTGACCAGCTCGTAGACGCCACGGCGAGGCATGGTCTGATGTCGTTCATGGATGCTTATTCTGGGTATAACCAGATTCCCATGCATGCCCCCGACCAAGAGCATACGAGCTTCATCACAGACAAGGGGCTCTACTGCTACAATGTCATGCCATTCGGACTCAAGAATGCCGGAGCCACGTACCAGCGGCTCGTAAACATGATGTTCTCAGAGCAAATTGGGAACAACATGGAAGTTTATGTTGATGACATGCTTGTAAAGTCTCAACTTAACAAAAACCATGTTGATGACCTCGAAGAGTGCTTTGGCGTGCTCAGAAAGTACAACATGAAGTTGAATCCTTAGAAGTGCACTTTTGGGGTGTCTTCAGGGAAATTTCTGGGTTTCATTGTCAACTCTCGTGGAATCGAGGCTAATCCCGATAAAATAAAGGCCCTGATCGATATGCCTTCACCTCGGAAGCATAAAGATGTTCAAAGCTTGACTGGCAGAATGGCAGCTCTGGGCAGGTTCATTTCGAAGTCAACGGACCGCGGTCTCCCATTCTTCAACTTATTGAAAGGAAGTAAGAAGTTCGAATGGACAGATGAGTGCGAGCTAGCCTTTCAGGAGCTCAAAAGGCACTTAGCCGAACCACCCATCCTATCGAAGCCTGAGACGGGAGAAGTACTGTTCCTATACCTCTCAACAACTGAACACGCGATAAGCGCGGTGCTAGTTCGAGAAGAAGAGGGAATACAGAAACCTGTCTACTACATCAGTAAAAGATTACTGGGGGCAGAGTCAAGATATCCACTAATGGAGAAGCTCGCCCTCAGCCTAATCCACTCATCTCGCAAGCTCCGCCCTTACTTTCAAGTGCATCCTATCCATGTACTAACAGATCAACCACTAAGGCAAGTCTTGTCCAAACCAGAGGCGTCTGGTCGACTCCTTAAATGGACTGTTGAGCTCGAACAGTTCGAGATCACCTACCATCCGAGAACAACCATTAAGGCGCAAGCGTTGGCGGATTTTATAGTGGAATGCACCGGTACAGCCGACGACGAGGTAACAACCACGGCCCACGAGCTGTGGAAACTTTACGTCGACGGGTCGTCAAATGAAAATGGAGCAGGGGCAGGAGTTATTCTGATCACTCCTGCAGGGAGCAGATTTCACTCTGCTTTAAAGTTCGGCTTTAAAGCATCTAATAATGAAGTTGAGTATGAGGCTTTACTTGCGGGACTGCGAATAGCAAAGGAGCTCAAGGCCAAAGCTATACATTGTTACAGCGACTCCCAGCTCGTGGTAAATCAAATCTTGGGAGAATACCAGGCTCGTGGCACAAAAATGGCAGCTTATATGGAGAAGGCAAAATCCACATTGGAGTTTTTCGAGTTTTATGCGATCGAACAGGTTCCCCGAGAACAAAACTCAAATGCATATGCCTTAGCTCGGCACGCCACTTCCACCGAAAATGAGGAGCTGAATGTTGTACCCGTAGAACACCTGTCAGCACCCAGCATTACTGAGCCAGACAAGGAAGATGTGTGCATGATCGAGACAGAACCGACCTGGATGAGCCCGATCGTTGAATACCTCGAAAATGGAATTCTTCCAAAAGATCGAAATCAGGCTCGGAAACTAATGTATCAACTTCCTCGTTACACCATCCTGGATGGAAGGCTATACAGAAGAGGGTATTCCATGCCATTGCTCAGATGTGTGACTCCCCCCGAAGCAAAGAAGATTATTGAAGAAATTCATGAAGGGTTCTGCGGAGATCATACCGGGGGGCATAGCCTGTCCAAGAAGATTATACGCCAAGGATATTTCTGGCCAACCATTAAAACGGACTCTTTCGAGTACGTGAAAAAGTGCGACAAATGCCAGAGATTCGCCACGATACCCCGAGCTCCACCTTCCGAACTGACCATGTTGACATCCCCATGGCCTTTTGCAGTGTGGGGGATCGACCTCATAGGCTCGCTCCCAACTGGCAAAGGAGGAGTGAAGTATGCTGTGGTCGCGGTTGATTACTTCACAAAATGGAGGGAGGCTGAACCGTTGGCGACCATAACTTCGAAGAAGATCCTAGATTTCGTGATAAAGAACATCGTGTGCCGATACGGAGTGCCAAGAAAGATTGTGTCTAACAACGGAACCCAGTTTGATTGCGACTTATTTACCAACTTTTGTAACAAGAACGGTATAATAAAGAGCTTTTCGTCAGTGGCTCACCCCCAGGCGAATGGTCAGGTCGAAGCCGTTAAAAAAACTCTCAAAAGTTCTTTGAAGAAAAAGTTGGAAGAAGCAAAGGGACGATGGCCTGAGGAGTTACCTCAAGTCCTTTGGGGATATAGAACTACAGCTCGGACATCAACTGGACATACCCCATTTTCTCTAGCATACGGCTGCGAGGCAATGTTGCCCATTGAGGTCGAAATTCCAATGATTCGAACTCAGATTTACAATCAGGATTCAAACCACGATCAGCTCGAAGAAACCCTAGACTTGATCGAAGAAAAAAGGGAAGAGGCTCAGCTAAGAAATGCTGCTTACCAGCAACGAACCACAAGATATTTCAATAAAAGGGTTCGAGATCAAAAGTTCGGAGTGGGAGATCTGATATTGAGGCGCGTATTCTTAGCAACCCGAGATCAATCGGCTGGAGTACTCGTGCCGAACTGGGAAGGACCGTACCAGATAGAATCAGTCATCCGACCTGGCGTATACAAACTGGCAAGATTAGATGGGAGCCTGATACCACGAGCATGGAATGGCGAACACCTTAGACCTTATTATCAATAGTATAGGAAAAGTGTTGCCTGTAACCATAATTTTCTATCTATGTTTCTTTATCTTTGAATGACATGTCTACTTTGTTCCGCATATAATTTTTTTTTTTTTTTTTGCAATCTCTCTTAAGTTAATAACCTATGGTCACACTCATAGGATATTAAGGGGGCATCACTGGCATACATACCACCAGCTTAAAAAATAAAAAAATAATAAATAAAACATAAAGTATTTGGACATAACCAAATACATAAAGTATTTGGACATAACCAAATACGCGAGCTCAGATAGTTCGGACTTAACCGAGTTATCAAAAACGTACAAAGTATTTGGACATAACCAAATACGCGAGCTCAGATAGTTCGGACTTAACCGAGTTATCAAAAACGTACAAAGTATTTGGACATAACCAAGTACGCGATCTTAGATAGTTCGGACATAACCGAACCATCAAAAACATAGTATTTGGACATGACCAAATACGCGAGCTTAGATAGGTCGGACATAACCGAACTGTCAAAAAACCTAAATATTTGGAGTTAACCAGATGTGCAAACAACAGATTTGGAACAAACCAGCCAAATTATCGATCGATGATAAGTGGGAACCTAAACCTATTGCGAAATATGTCGAAATCGAGGATGGAATATCTTAGAAAAATAGTTTCGAACTCATAACCTCGGAGCCAAGATACTGAGGATGAGGAAAAGTGAGATATAACCAAATCATTCATATTACATGCCGTATAAGTACTTTTCAGTTCATGGTTAAAGTAATATCCGACCTTGATAAATAACGAGGTTGGAAGCGGATAATTCGAATAAACTGTGCATGAATGCATCGAATTTCGAGCCTAAATCCAAACTATGTTTGTATGAATTAAATAAACATAACTCATCAATGCAAGAAAAATGTAAAATATTTCAAGCCAAGAAGTGTAAAGCATATAATAGAAAAAGTTAAAGAAATTGTGTCAGCCCCGTGGGCACAAATTTAAATAGTTACAAGAATGAGGGGACGCAGCCCCGATAACTGATCTCTCCGAGATCGGATTTAAGGAAGAGGAGTATCCTTGGCCTTCTCAACATCAATATCACCAGACCCTCCAGGACGAATAGCATGACTATCCTGCTGGGCCTCCTCTCGAGCAGCTGTACTTGCCAAAAGACGGGCATTCCACCGCTCAACATATGTGGCTTCGAGAGGACCCAGGAAGCTGGTGTCAAGATCGTCATTGTCGGCCCAAAGTTTGTACATGGCCTGGTCGACCGCTTTCTCCCTCTGCTCCTTAGACTCATTCAGGAGGCGGGTCTTCTCGCTCTCCATGAGGTCGAAGGTGGCAGACTTCTCCTCTTCGAGCTTGGCTTTGGCCTTCTCGAGCTCAGCGTTTGACTTTTCAAGCTCCTCGAGACGGGTCTTCAATCTCTCAATTTCAGACTTCGAGTCTTTGAGCTCGTCAATCATCTTCAGCTCGAGATCCTTCGACTTTTGAGCCAGAGATAAGCTCGTTTGCACCTCGTTGGTCAGCTTGTAGTTAAGCTGCGCTGAAACAACAAGGGCCTGAAACACAAAGAATGAATTAGAATTATAATCAGAGACATAAATACTCTAAGACATGAATACGCTAAACAGAAGTGAGAAGGCTACCGCGGCGGAGAGTTCGATACTCTTCTCATAAAGAGTATTGCAGTCCGAGGCCTTGCGCACGAGGTCCCAGTGGTCGGCACCAAAGCCAGAAAAGCTCTGACCCACCCGAGAAAGGACGTCCGAGCTGAGAAGCGCCCCTTCTGCCCCAGCAGCGCCATCAAGTACATATTCCTCAGTATGAGTTCGGGCCGTTGGCAGCTGAACCGTTGAGGTAGAAGGTTTCTTCGGAGGCCGAGCAACTATTAACCGGGTCTCGGTGGGAAGCTTCGAGATGGATGCAGTAGAGCCTGACCCATCGACCTGGGCAGTTGGCTCCTTGGAGGTGTCCGCAGTGATCTGGGCCGTGGGAGTCGTCTCGTGACGTTTAGACACCTTGGACTGTCGGTCGGGCCTCTTTGGTATCCTCGGGCGTTTGCTCTTCTGGGCGCCAGCTCCCCCATCACTAAAGAGCACGGCGTCGAGGTCGGGATTCATGGCGCCTGCATAATGACAATGAGTTAAACAATGACAATAACTTTGGGAAAAGATGTAAACCAGTCAAAGAAAAAACCTAACTGGGACTCTTCCCCGAGCTCGAGCTTGGGGACCATGAAATTCCCCCGTCTTCAGAAGAGGCGGGGGGAGGGCCTTCCCTATAAGTTGGTGACAACCTCGAGAGGTCCCTATAGACATTGGTCCCATACTGCACCGCTATCCCATTCCACACCTCGTCCGTGGTGTACATGGTATCATATTTCCCGAGCCCACTATCAAACCTATGGACGCAGTCATCTACCCAACTCCATATGTAGAAGTGGTATCTATCCTGTGGGCACGAGACTAGTCTATTGGGCCTGTGTTTTAACAGAGTGGGGGACCACATTCGCGAAGTAGGAAGGGTTTTACCTCCTCCGGAGTCCGAGCTCGAGGCTTCATCATTGGCCTCATTCCCCGACTGCGGACTTCTCGAGCGAATTGGGAGAGATGCTTTCCTTTCCCTCCTCGGAGGAAGGATGCCTGTGGGCAAAGGCACTTCCTCCCAGCGTTCATATTTTTTACTGGACCAGTCAGAGGTTGACTGGCACTGTCCCAATAACCCACAAGCTCGCAGCTTGTCCTCATGTAGCAGAAATGAGAGAGACCTCCTGCCATAAGGGAGTCGGAGCAGGCTCTCTCTGTGCTCCTTCATTGTCTCGTCAGGGGTGGGACGCTGAAAGTTAGCTGAAAGGCGAAGATACACTTCAACTAAACATGGATTCAAGGGCTAAAAATTCGAGCTCAAAAATAGAAAGTAACGAGAATACTTACGAATCCGCCTAAACGAGCGATGTCGAGACGGGAACAGACCGTCTGTCCAGAAAAAAGCCTTCTTGAAGTCAGGGGGATGGTTCGGAAGGTCTTCAAAGATCTTTGTCTCTTTGGGGTAGCTCGAAAGATAGTAGAAACCATCTCCTCCCCGAGCTCGGGAGGGATTACTCTTCAAACAAAAGAGATATAAAATCTCTTGGGGTGAAGGTCCTATCCACCCCAGCTCGTGGAATAAGGACCTCAGGGCAGACAGCACCCTGTATGAGTTGGTGTTGAGTTGGAATGGAGCCAACCCAACGAAATCGATGAAGTCTCTGAAAAAGGACTTCAGGGGCAGCAAAGCTCCTGCCCTTATGTGTTCCTGGCTCCAGGCCGCGTATTTCACACTGGAATCGCGGCCCCCAGGAGCGAAATAGCTCCGTTCATGCCTTGTCGGAGCTCGACACTTCAATGTGTCCAACGAGCTAAGGCCATGAATGGCCAGGATGTCAGTTATCTGGTCGGAGGTGGTAACTGAGCTCTGGTAGAATTCGGCTTCAAACATCTCCCTCCTAGGCTGCGAAGACGAAGGCTCTGCCATTAAGGAAAACTGAAGTTCCCCCGGGTGGTATGCTACCGTGACTTTTAACGCGGGGTCGAGGGGAACTGGCCTAGGTCCGGGGTTAGGCTCCGGATAGATGGCTTCCCGAAGGACCCTTCTCTTCTTTTCGATGACCTCGTCAATCTGGCGACGATAGTGGGCTCGAATGTCTTCTTGCTCGCGTGCGATCTCGTACTCTTTAATCCGACGCTGGTTCCGGGCAAAGATCGATTCCGGGCTCGGAGATTTGGGCTCGTAAGGAATTGCTCGTAATGACCCCCACCGTCTTTCCGGATTCTGTGACATCTAACGAGAAAGAAAAAATGGTGAGGGCCATGCATGCAAGAATCACGAGCTCGATAGATGAGCTCGGAGATCTAAGGACAAGAAACTAAGTATTTAGACCCTTACTAAAGAGTCAGAGCGTGGGTTCCACAGGAAAGGAAAAGGAGCGTGGATGATTTCTTTTTTAAAATCCCAAAATTCAAGGGAAAGGAAAGTGGCGGTTAGCCAGGAAAAGCGTTTTTGGGTTTCGTGTATTTGTCAAAACCCATGTTTTTATCCGAAAGCTTAATGTACAAGAAACACTGCCTAAGAACTTCAAAACCCAGAAAATGGGAACCACATTCAAACATCGAAACTGGGTATAAACCAGAGACGAACATCCAGAGTGGAAGTCCAGAAAGCCTAAAAACCTATCGGTTCAAAACCTCCTATCGCATCATGCTAAGAACACATACTAACGTACACAGCAAACACCGTATGAAAAGAACAATAAAAATGGCGTACTTACACAGTGATGGTGATTGCAGCGAAATCGTCGAGTGGAGAAGAGGTTGCAAGAAAGAACTCACTGACTCGTACAAACCAGGATTCTTTTGTTTTTTCGGCCTAGAAAACATGCAATGAGGATAAGCTGTGGAAAGAAGTTTAGGGGGGGTGTTTTTCTTTTTTCTGGCCTGTGATGAACAAATGTGAAGAAGATGAAGAGGGAGTCTTGTATATATAGGTGAGAAAACTAAACTAATCAGGAGCGTTGATTAAATTCCTCAACAGATCGAATGGATGGGAATCGGTGACATGATGGCGCCGAAAAGTTGTCAGACGAGCGATCGTGGGCGTGTTCCCAAGGTACTCAAGTACCTGAAGTGAGCAATACCCATCTGGCACGTGTCCATTTTCCAGAGTGTGACGGTATGGTTCCCGAAAAGAGTAGTTCAAAAGTTTCCTTCTCTTAGGATTCGAACAAATACTTTTGAGGGGGCAAAATGTTATACCCAGATTTCGAGCCATAGTAAATATGACCTCGAAAGCTGAGTTCGCAACAAATGGTCTCGTGAGGATCAGTGATCAAGGGTTGTAAGTCGAGCCTGCAAAGTACGATGTATGATTTCGAATGCGGTGATCTCGAAATGACCCCGATCTCGAAAGGTAGCTCCGAAAACACCTTCATCTTCAGGAGCTTCGGAGCATGGTTCTTGAGCTCGATATCCCATCTCGAAAGAAACGTTAGCTCGAAAGATGTCAGTGGTTCACACAATGACATGAGACCAGAAATGCTGGAGACTTGAAGATACGCCATAACCACCTTGAGTATCTACAAGTGTAATGACCATGAGATGTAGTCCTCATTAATTGATGTAAATCCCCAAGAATTGTGGGATGTTATTTAATACAGTTATACGCCCCCTGATCTTTGGGGGACGTTTCCTTTAATATCTGATTATTGGCATTTAAAGCCATTTATTTGTATTCACAAAAGAGTAACTACCCAAAATATGTGGGATAGTATTCTGCATCCTTCTCTATAAATAGAGAAGCCATGCACCATTGAAAGGGGACCGAAATCCTAATTCTTGAAAGAAAACTCTGGAGAATTCTGGCTAAAGAATTGTTTAGAAAGAATCTTGAGATTAATAACAGAGACTCGTGGACTAGGCAGATTTAACTGCTGAACCACGTAAAAAACCGTGTTTGATTCGTTTGTTTATTTTTGGCCATTGTCTTAAATTGTTTACGTGCTCTATTCTTTTATCTGTTGACGAAAAACGGCGTCAACACTTACCAACTGTATCCATTTCATTGAAAAATCAACCACTTGGTTAGAAAGTTATGACTAAAACATTGAAATTGTTCTGAAAATCTAAAAAGTATTATTTCACACAAAGTTATAAATTTTCGTTTATCTTTCTAGCATTATCTAATTCATTGAAATTGAACTTCTTGATCAAAAGTTATAACTAAAACACTAAGGGCCTGTTTGGCATGGCTTTGAAAGAGCTTTTGAAGTCTTAAAGTTACTTTTAGGTGTGTTTGGATGAAATATAGAAAGAGCTTTTTGAATTTAGAAGAGCTTTTAAGAGAAACACTGACTCACCAGCTTTTTCAGGAAGGACTTCTAAAAAAACACGGGAAGCTATTTTCTTGTTTTAATGAATCTTTCATAATACCTATTTTACCCCTATTTTTTATAAAACAGAAAAATAAATTACATCTTTATCCTAAATTGTGAAGATAACAGTTATATAATACGATTTCTTTTTTCTTAAAAAATATTCTATCTAATTTTTCTAAAAAAAATCTACGTACGATTTTTTTAGTTTTTATTTTTCTTATTATTGTTTTATATATAGAATTTCTTTCTCTAACTACAATTAGATTTTTATATTTTAATATTTAATTTAAAGGTTTATATTTTTTGTTAATTACGTTTAGATTTTTATGATTTTTTATTTATTAATTCATATATGTATGTAATTAGATTTTTTTTCTTCAAAAGAACGATTAATTTTCAAATGAGTTCAGACATAACATATATTATTATTATTATTATTATTATTATTACTATTATTATTATTAATGTAAACATATATTTATGGTTAAATTTGATATTTATTTTATCAGTACTTTTATGCAGTATATACCAAATACCCTGAAAAGCTCTTTAACAAAGAAAAAAACTCTTTCAAAATATAAATCCAAACATGAATTAGAAAGCTCAAACTTTTACTTCTCTTCTTCTTATGTCTAAAAGTAAAAGTAAAAACTATGTCAAACAGGCCCTAAGACAGTTTCAAACACTAACACTAAAAAACAAAATATTTTTATTATTTGAGATGTATTTTTATTTCTTTACCATTAATGATATTTTAGTATTATATGAAAAATAATAATTAATTTTGTTAAGATAATTATAAAGAAGGTATTTTTTTCTGTTTTTTTTTAATCAAAACCACATAGATTTTATGTTATTTTCATTGTTTTAGATATTATGTTGGATTGTTCAAAAAAAAAAAAAAAGATATTATGTTGGATTAGAAGTTTATAGTTATATGGAGTTGTGCGATTTAATCTAGTTTTTTTTTTTAACACGTCTATTATTATATGGAGTAGTGCGATTTAATCAGAATTTACTAGGCAGTAAGTTGGTGATGAGGACAAGGTAATTAAAAAGGTGGTTCAGCAAGGTGCTATTCTCTCGACTGAGCAAGCTAATGCTCTTCTCGTGCCTTATAGTAAAGAGGAAGTGAAGAAAGCTGTTTGGGAAATTCCTGGTACAAAGGCCCCGGGCCCGGATGGTTTTGGTAGTTATTTTTTTCAAGATAACTGGGATTTGGTTGGATCTGAAATAAGTGATGCTATCTTGTCTTTTCTGCATTCTGGGAAAAAATTAAAGGAATTAAACAGTACCATTCTGACCATAATTCCAAAAAGTAGTTGTCCAAAATTTGTGAGTGATTTTCGGCCTATTGCTTGCTGCAATGTACTGTATAAGGTGGCCACAAAGATGATTTGTTCTAGATTGAGCACTATTTTGCCTATGATTATTGCTCAGAATCAAGGAGGCTTTGTCAAAGGGAGGTTCATTGCGCATAATATTATGATCTGTCAAGATCTTGTTTGTCATTATGGGAGGATGAATGGTAAGCCGAAATGTATGATTAAGTTAGACTTGAGGAAAGCCTATGATACGATTGAATGAGACTTTATTGAGGAAATGCTTGAAGCATTTAATTTTCCTAATCATTTCATTCAACTGGTTATGCAGTGTGTTAGAACACCGAAATTTTCTATCATGTTCAATGGGACCTTACATGGCTTTTTTGGGTCCAAGAGAGGGCTGCGGCAGGGAGATCCCTTATCTCCTTTATTGTTTGTGTTGGGAATGGAATACCTCACCAGAATTTTGCATAGAGTTGGAAGAAAGAAAGACTTTAAATTCCATCACAGATGTGAAGGGCTGGAACTTAATCATCTCAGTTTTGCTGATGATGTTTTACTATTTTGTCATGGTGATTTCAGATCCATATACTATTTGTTGCAAGGGCTTCAGTTATTTTCTAATACTTCAGGCCTTTTTCCAAATAAATCCAAGTCAGCCATATACTGTTGCGGTATGAATGAAGATGAGTTTCAGAGGGTTCTTGATGCTTCGGGGTACACCAGAAGTAATCTCCCTTTTAAATATCTTGGCGTGCCTATTTGTTCTCAAAGAATCTCAGCTAAAGATTGTCAAATCCTTCTTGATAGAATGCTAGCTAGGCTTAAATGTTGGAGTTCTAGACATATCTCTTTTGCTGGCCGTGTTATTTTGATCAACTCAGTTCTGCTTTCAATACATTCTTATTGGAATCAGATCATGATTCTTTCAGCTAGGATTTTGAAAGAGATTTCTGCTATGTGTAGAGTTTTTCTTTGGAGTGGGCAAGCTTCCTTGGCAGGTTCGGGTCGAATAGCTTGGAAGGCTGTTTGTCAATCGAAGAAAGCTGGTGGGTTGGGTTTTAAAAATAGCATAGTTTGGAATATTGCAGCTATTGGAAAGCATGTTTGGGCTGTTGCTGAGAAGAAGGATAAACTTTGGGTTAAATGGGTTCATCATGTCTACTTAAAGCAAGAAAATTGGTGGAATTATTCGGCTCCTGTTAACAGTAGTTGGTATTGGAGGAAAATTGCTGAAGTCAAAGGGAAATTTAGAAGTTTAATAGAAAGATTGCAAGTGCACAAAGAAGAGTATCAGATTACTACAGGTTATTCTTTTATTCATCCTCCTGTTGATAAAGTGCATTGGAGTAAGGAGGTGTGGGGAAGATTGAATACTCCTAAGCATAGTTTTATATTTTGGTTGTCTATTCATAACAGATTAAATACCAAAGATAGGCTTAAAAGACATGGAGTTATAGAGCATTCAGACTGTCTGTTTTGTGGTGAGGTTGAAGAATCCTGTGACCATCTTTTTTTCAATTGCCATTTCAGTTTATTTTGCTACCATCAGATATTACAGTGGCTGAAGTGGGAAACTAAGCTAACCACTTTGAGGAAAGTTGTTAGGTGGATTGAAAGAGCTTCTAATAGCAAATTTCAGAAGCAAGTGTTTTCGACTGCTATAGCAGCTTTACTCTATCACATTTGGAAGGCCAGAAATGATATTTTGTGGCTTGGGAAGAGCATACAACCTGAGTTAATTGTTCATAATACTAAAGTTAGTGTTAAAAATAGAATTTTGAACAGTTTACCAAAGAAAATTAGTCAAAAGGATAGAGATTGGTTTGGGACTTTGTAATGGGGCATTGTTTTTTATTTGTTTTCCCCTGTTTTGAGGTGTTATTGGAGTTTGTATGATTCTGTTAGAAGTAATGAATTTTCCTGATTTATCAAAAAAAAAAAAAAAAGTTATTGCAATAGCGTTATTCGATTAGTTCTTAGACATAGGACTCATATTCAACCAAATACACAAAGCAAAATATCATAAAATAATGCAGCTTAGCTAATCACATACAAACAAATAATGATAGATTATATAGGTAACAATCGTTATATAAAGAGGTACGTGCCGGTGGCCAATGTTGACCTTCTGGCATTCATAGAAGTCTGCTAACGGTTTCATCTAGTCTTTAGCCACAGTTATGCCGTCCTAATATAATAAGTAATCAAAATACAGATTCTATTGAAATTAAATTTCTGAAATTAGAAAATCAAAACTAAAAAAAAAAATTGAGGTTTTGACAACGGAATTAAATTTTTAAAGATTATTTTAGCAGGAATTCAAAATAAGATGACAGAGTTCACAAATCATGTGCACATGATTAAATTCTTCATCATGCCTTAAAAACCACAATATGCACTGAAGAAAGATCTACAGGACAGTTGTTACAGTTTTATGATCACGATAGTTCTAAAATTATGTGCACATGGAAACATAAGAATTTGTTTTATTCAACCCGTTCCTCCTAAAATTTAATACAGATACCAAGAATGACTATAACTTCGTTTTCACACATACATAACACGATTAGAAAAATTGACAAACTGGCAAATCATTTGTCTTATAATAATTTTTTTTTGGTGGGCTTTCTTTGACTAAAATACTAATCGTTGAACAAATTAATAATATTCCGACAAATTTAGAGATATCTAAAACATAGTAACAATATGTGTTTTAAAAATTGAGTTGTTTATGGAAAGTAATGTGGAGGCTTGGCATATAAATACCAGTCCGTATGCCCATATATCTTCATCTTCAACACAAGAACCTACTCCAAGTTCAAAACATATCCTCCTTCTCATTTCCTCTTTGATCCCTTTTTGATCATATCATGGGTGTTTTCACTTATGAAACCGAGTTCACCTCCACCATCCCTCCTGCTAGGCTGTTCAAGGCCTTTGTCCTTGATGGAGACAACCTCATCCCAAAGATCGCTCCTCAAGCCATTAAACAAGTAAAGATCCTTGAAGGAGATGGAGGAGCTGGAACCATGAAGAAGATCACTTTTGGAGAAGGTACATTTTACATTTCATCATCTTTTTTATTTTTGTATTTATCAAGAAGCATAGAGCTCATGAATGTGTCATATTTGGTCTAATTTGCAGGGAGTACCTTTAACTATGTGAAGCACAGAGTTGAATCGGTTGACCAAGACAACTTGTGCCACTCTTATACTTTGATTGAAGGAGATGCTTTGACAGACAAGCTTGAGAAAATCTCTTATGAGACCAAGTTGGCGGCTTCCCCTGATGGAGGCTCTATCATTAAGACTGTCAGCAGCTACTACACTATTGGTGATGCTGAAATTAAGGAAGAGAATGTTAAGGAAGGCAAAGAAAAGGCATCTCAGCTCTTCAAGCTCTTTGAGAAATACCTCAATGACCACCCTGATGCATACAACAACTAAACATGTTGAATTTTATGTTTTATGTGTGTTTTGTCAAGTTTTTCTTGTATCATCTGAAGTGTGATTTTTCAAGATTTGTTTTCTGTTAATTGTACTCTATTTGGGGAAGATCTAATAAAATTAAACCTGTATGGCAGCTTTGAATCATTTAAGAAGTTTTTAGTTGTTCTAATAGATTAATAACTATATACAAAGAAGTAATTATTGCTACAGAATTCTAAGAAAAACAAAAAAGTGGTTATGACTACACCTTATCATAAACTTCGAAGGTTTAAATTCCTTGAGACCATTCCAAATAAATTTTGAATTTTTTTAAGAAATTCTTTGTTGCTCTAATATTTTAATTAATTCTCAGAAATAATTTACTCTTAAGATATTGTCTTTACTAAGGCGTATATATAACGGCAAGATTATCATTGATAATTCAGAGAAAAACTACTCTTCATTTTATGTTAGTGGAATAAGTAAAACATTAATTGACTCTAGCACATTTATCATAGTATTAGAGATTGGTTATGAAGGCTAGTTTTGTTAGAATATTTTGTTGAATTGAAAAAGATACGGGAGTTAGTGCCACATTGGTTACGAGAGGATTCCTCATACTTGGCCTATATAAGGAAGTGTAGGCTCAGTAGTTTAACATATAAAATTCTTTAGTTTAAGGTATACAAATACATTAATTATATTTATATTATGGTTTTAGTTAAAAGTTTTATAGTAGTAGAGTTCGGACATATTTGGTTCCGTGAAGTAATTGAGTTACTTGGTGGCCTCGTTTTTTTATTTTGTTATTATTATAGCTCATTATAATTATTGTCTAGATTAATTATAAGTGTTATTTATATTATAGTTATTTATATTGTTTTATTTATAATTATAATATTTATGTATCTTTAATTTAGTAGATATATATTGTATTTATCATATTTTGTTTATTCAACTATTATATCCAATTACATTATATTTTTTCCACAATCTTAGAACATATTCTCGTTTAATATAATATTTGAATGTTAGATATATTTTATATTATTATAATGTTTAATATATCTGTTAGTGATATTTCTATATCTATATATTGAAATATATTGCTATTGCAAAAAGTTCTCTTGAACTTAAATCTCATTAGAGAAGTTCTGTCTAGGAAAGCTGGGTATTAAGTGAGACCTTTTGTGACCCCTCCAACTTTTCCTAGGAACTGAATATTATCAAAGAAACTAGATTGCTGAGGTAGGGGCTAGACCCTCCTAGTATTCTTTGGAAACTATCTAGTAGAGATATTTGTATTTGGCGTTGGATAAATACTCAAAAGAAATATTCTACGAAAAGCTAGACCACGAATGGTTGGGTTTTGACCCTTCTAGGCTAACCTGCGAATTATCTTTAAGTTTGATCAAAGTGAACCCGTATAATTTTCCGCTGTTAGGAAAATAACACTATTGGTTTTGTGATTTCAAACAAAATGACAACTGAAGCAAACCAAAATGGCGGGAATAATGAGGTGAAAGCTGAGTCACCAGTTGTTATCCCTGTTTTCCACCCGTAACACGTGGCATGACCTAGTCGGTTCGGGGGCCCTCTTAAAGAGATCTAGATCCATCCTGAGCCCGATGAATAAGGAAGAAGAAAGTCCTGATAGCCCATTCGCCAATGAGCCCAACAACGTTCGATGGGTGCGACCATAACAAGGGACCCAGGACCAAGATGCAGGCCCAACTCATCTTCCCGGTCCCAACCTACCCGTATCCTCCGGGATGCTAATAGAGATGGCAGGCTCACTAGTCCGGGAATAGATCTTGTCAAGAATGAACTTGAGTCTTGGTGAACGAACCAGGACTCTGGTAAGTGAACCGGGACATTAGCAAAGGAACCCGGACCAGACGTCTGGATAGGGCAAGTTTGATCTTCCTTGATGCTGACATGTCCCTAAGAAACACAGAAGTTGGTCTCCTCAACTAACCTGCAGAAGAGGTTACGCACGGAACGTACGATGTTCCTAGGAAACAGTACTGCCATTACTCTGATAGACCCTGTCCGCAGGGTCCCCTTAGAAGCCCACGCAGACCAATCTGAAATTACGTACTATTGGTAGTTGTAAGGCTTGACCATGCCCAAGCTAGCCCAATGGGCCCAGATTACTACATCTTGTTATATAACATTCTTTGTATTATGACTCCATTAGTGAGTAAACCGTGATTACATCCTTATTGGGTCCGAATTAGTTAGGCCGAAGCCCACTGCACTTGACTGCCTATAAATAGGGCCAATTGTGCATTGTAGTGGGGATCTCAGATTTTTTCTTATAAGCAATTACTCTGCTCAAACTTCCAGGAAACTCCATTGTCAAAAGCTCTCTTGAATCTAATACAATAGACTCGTGGACTAAGGCTCGTTAACGCCCCAACCATGTAAAAACTTTGTTTGTTTATCTTTGATCCTTTCTTTCTAGCTCTTATTTCTGAATATATTTCTAGTTCCTGAAAAACTCGGTAAACATTTTGGTGTTTTCATTGAGAACTGAAGAAAGCGTGAATCAACCTTGATCATCTGCAAAAATGATGAATACTAGACATACCATGTTTGATCCTGCTCGCCTGCAACAATAAGACAATGGAGAACCATTTCCCGATTAGACATTTCCTCAAGACCAACTTGAGGATACACCTTATCAGGGCCCCTGCTTGACAATTCCTAGAACTTCAGGGACGAGGGTGATTACGACAAAGGCTACTATGAGGAAGATGAAGGGGAGTACGAAGATCACGAGGTCAAAGGTCTCGTCGATCATGAAGAAAAGAATATGGAGCCTGAACAGGAGGATCCAGAGGTATTCTACCTGAGACAACAAGTCCTAGATCAATAATCCAAGATAACTGAACAAAAAGAAGCCACCCGCCAGATGCAAGAGTCCCTCCTGGCTCTTCAGGCCTTCATTGCTGCCCAAGGATTGGCAGCCAATCCTTTAACCATTCCGCCTCCAGGAACGCAACCGCCTGTCCCACCGATCAGTACTGGCCTACCTAACAACACTAGCCCTATCCCTTCTCTGGGACCACATCTCGAAGCCGGCTCGTCGAATCCTGCTCAAGAAAAAGGAAAAGCTAAAGTGGTTGATCCTGTGGGAAAAAGAAACCCCCAGAAGAAAGCTCATCCCATTCCAAAAATCAGGGCTAACCCAGCGCAATTCCCTAGGAAGGAACGGATGAATCCTGTCCCAAGACAAGATCATCCGAATGATCAGCAGGGGAAGCGCCCGTAGGGTGTCAAGCCCCGAAATTTCTTAGATAAGATGAATTGGAACGACGCTTCTATCCCAGCGCCTCCATGAACAAAGATCACGGAGGGCACAAACGTGAAGGAGAATCGAAGGCCATCAATTCGGGAGACAATACTTCTCGGGTGGACTTGCGTGATGGCCTTAATGCTCGAAAGGAGCGGGCCCACAAAGAAAAGATTCACCCCCAAGGAGGCGACTTGAGGAATAATCTCAACGATAGGAGGAATAAGAGAGTCCCCCTAGATGATGGAATGGCCAAACAGTTCATGGAACGGTTGGCCGCTCTTAAGAAGGTCACAGATCGCTTGGTCCAAAAACAAGAAGGCAGAGGTTTCGATTCCAAATAAGAGGAAAAGGAGCCATGCGCCAAACACTTCCTGGATGCGGTACTATCAAATGGGTTCAAGATGCTGAACCTACCCACCTACACTGGGAACGCAGACCTCAAGGACCATTTATCCCACTACAATCGCCTGATGACCATGGCTCACGTTTATGACAACGGTAAGTGCTTATGTTTCTCGATCACTCTAGCTGGGCCTGTAGAAGAGTGGTGGAAAAGACTCAAGCCGGGATCAATCCAATATTGGTCCGGATTGCAGTCAGTGTTCCAGAAGCAATTCGTGGCCACCATGAAGATGGACATGCAAATTAGTGCGCTGGCCAATGTCAAACAACATCCTACGGAGACCCTCAAGGCTTACATCCAACACTTCATGGAGGAAGCCTCGAAAACTAAAGTGGATGATGGACAAGGCCTGGTAGCTCTCCGATCCGAGATTAGAGTTGGATCCCTTCTTTGGGATGACATGCAGCGCAGCAAGGCGACTGCCCTTGAAGAGTTCATCAGAAGGGCACAAGGTTTCATCAACTGGGAGGAGGCCCGAATCCAAGCCTTTGGGTGGCAGCCAGCAACCCAGTCAATTGGCCAAACCTTCCCTGAATACGGAATGCAGTATCCCGCAAATTTTTATTTGGCATCCCCGACGACTTCCGGATCCGCTGGTACACATAGGATGCCATTCATGACAATGACGGTCTATGGGCCCACTTCAACAGTATATGTTCTGTCTCCATCAACCCCATTTTCCAGGTATGGAACGACGCCCACCAGATACGGTGTCGCGCCCGGCGGTGCCCAATCGCTCCAAAATAAAGGAGCTGAGGCCAACATAAACCCTTCCTGAGGAAAGAGATCAGGCAAAGGTCAGAAACGGTTCGAGCCCTCAAAAACGGGAAAAATGGGTTATGAACCCCAATACACAGAGTACACTAACCTGGTTGACACCAGGGAAAACATGTATCTGACAACGAGCAATGTAGTCTGTTACCAGAAGCCAACCCCCATGTTCAAAGGGGGAAATAATTCGAAGGACACCAACAAGAGATGCGCCTACCACAAGGATGAGGGTCATACGACCGAAGAGTGTCAACTGCTAAAGGACGAGATTGAGAACCTGATCAAGTTGGGGCTTCTCCACCAATGGGTCAAGATGCCAATAGGGGTTTCAGGACTGCCAGCAGTTCCCGGACAACCTACGGCCCCAAGTGCACCTGGATCGTACTGACCTCCTCAGGGAGGGTACGATATAGGTTTGAGAGCACAAGCCCCTCAGTAGGCCCCAATTATGCAATAACCTGGACTTGGAATGCCATATACTCCCAGAACAGTGCCTCCATGAATAGATGGTCACGTGGCCACCATATCAGGAGCCCGCATCTAGGAGGACCATCCCAGAATGATAATAAATGATACCTCAACGAACTCAATCAGGACCATGAGGTATGCCCCTTGCTCCAGACTCTGACCCAATGCCCGAAGTTAATGAACCTGCCTATCACGTTCATAGAAGAGGATGCCCGGAACGTTCATTTCCGGCATCATGATCCCTTGGTCATTGATGCCCAAATCGCCAACAAAAGGGTATCCTGAGTGTTGGCGGATGACGGGAGCTCCATCAATGTACTATTCAAGGTGGCCTTCACAACAATTGGTTTGACCGAGGTAGATCTAGCTTTATGCCCAACACAGATCTACAACTTCAATGGGGATTCATTGTTGCCGATGGGTATGATTCAACTACCCATGACGTTGGGGAACAAGATTCAGGGCTCGTTCAAATATTGTACATTCGTAGTGGTGGACTGCCACACCACATACAACGCTATTTTTGAAGTTCCCATGCGATAACAGAGGAGTGGCAACCGTTCAAGGAGATCAGAAGAGCACCTGAAAGTGCTATCACATCTCCGCCCGACTAATCTACATGGTCCATGAAGAGGAAAACACTGATCCAATTCCACCAAAATAGCCAGCACAGAGGGTGGTCCGAGAAGAGGATGAATTGGATCTGCGGATACGAGTGGATAAGGCATTGGACCCCATGGAGGAGGTGTGCATCAGTGACAGCGACCCGACCAGAGTAATCCGAGTCGGGAGGCACATGATGTTATATTATTTTATAATATAATGTAATATTATATTATATTATAATATAATTTTTTAGATTGAATAAATATGATAAAGAGTGTCACATATTGTAACATATAATAGAGAGTTACAATATTTAGATATATGAGATATATCCAAATAATGTAACATATTTGGTGTTACAAATTTTTACCTTCCAACTATTATCTTTTATTGTGTAAATTTGTTGTTACACAATATTGAGATGAATTTAATAAAGCCATATCTGAAATGACTGTTAGAGATATGATTTTAACCCCAATAATGTGTTTTGGGAGTTACAAAATCATTTGGGAGGGTTTGGAACCGTTTGGAAAAATAGCACATTTTTAAGTGTTGAAATTGGTCGGTGGCCGCGGCTTGTGGGATAGAGACCAGTGGTCGCGGCCACAGGCCAAAAACTGACCAATTTTTCAGTTTTTTCAATATTTTTTGAACGGTTAAAAAAAACCCAAATAACTCCCAAATCTCATTTTTAATTCCATATTAATCCAATTAAACATTAGTAACATCCATGGGGGTTGGTGGAATTTGAAATTCAAAGGGTGTCTCTAAACTCTATAAATAGGAGCCTATAACTCACTTGTAAGACACAACTTTTCTATCCATTAGAGCACTTGGCTAGAACACCTTGAGGCTTGATAATTCTAGAAAGCTTTTCTAATATCTGAGAGAGATCCCTTAGTGCTTGAGTTAGGGGGAAATAAGATTTTGGACAAAGGTTTTAAATCTTGTTCAAGTTGGTGATCCCCAACCCTCTTCACTTAGGTTGTGTAAGTGAGAGATTTCTTGTATTTTTGCTCTCCATTTTATTGTATTGTTTTCTTCTTATTCTCTTGTTCTTTTTACTTGTATATTTTTTTTAAGAGTTGTAATCCTTTCTTTTGTTTCAACCACCTTTATTTTACTTGTAATCTTTTGCTTAGAGTTGTATGCTCGCCATTCTCTTATTCTTCATTTTCTTTGTTTATTTGTAATTTTCAGTTATAGAGTTGTAACTTCTTTTTAATCAATCATTATTTCTTTGTAATATATTGCATATAGTTGTAATTTCTTACCATTTCCATTAAGGCAAATACATTTTTTTCCTAACATTCAAAAGCTTAACCCTTTGTTTGTTTCAATGGAAGGTGAGACCATTAAAATCATGAATCAAGACCTAGTGAGGTTGGATAGGTTTGGTGGGTCCAATTTCACTAGGTGGCAAGACAAGGTGAGATTCCTTTTGACCACTCTCAAAATCGCCTACATTCTAGAATCCACTCTAGAACCTCTCCCAACGCATCCGACAAGGACACTCCCGAGGAGGTGGAGAAAAGAAGAAAGAGGGAGGAGGACAATCTCCTTTGTAGGGGTCATAACCTCAACACCCTATCCGATAGGCTCTATGACCTCTACACCGAGACCAAATCGGCCAAGCAGATATGGGATGCACTTGAGAAAAAGTTCAAGGTGGAAGAGGAATATACCAAAAGGATTTTGATATCTCAATACTTCGATTTCAAATTTTCTGGTGATAAACCTATTCTTCCTCAAATTCATGAATTGCAAATAATTGTTAACAAACTGAAAGTTTTAAAGATTGAGCTTCCCGAGGCCTTTCAAGTTGGTGCTATAGTGGCTAAATTACCACCAACTTGGAAGAGCTATAGGAAAAGAATCATTCATAAGAATGAGGATTATTCTTTGGAGGAGATCCAAAAGCATATTCGAATCGAAAAGGAATCGATATGTAGAGATAAACTTGTGGAGGGGTCTAATGGAGAGACTTCCAAAGCAAATGCGCTGTCACAACCAAAGCATCCCAAAAACAAAGGGAAAAAGGGTAACGAGAAACCTTTGGGTCCAAAAACCAACCCAAACAAGTTTAAGGGTGAGAAATGTCATTGCTTTGTGTGTGGGAAAAATGGTCACTATGCTATAGAGTGTAGGCATAGAAAAGACCAACAAAGACCTAAGGTGAACGCAACTCAAGAGGAAAACATAGTTGCTACCCTTAGTGAGGTGAATGCGGTCCAAGGCAAGGTGGAAGGGTGGTGGTATGATACATGTGCTACCGTCCATGCCACCTATGACAAATCATTGTTCAAGACCTTTGAAGAGTTAAAGGGCAGAGATTCAAATGGGCAATGAGGGCAAATCCAAGGTACTTGGCAGAGGTACCATTGAAGTCTTTTTCACTTCCGGTAAGAAAGTTACATTAGTGAATGTACTTTATGTTCCCGAAATGAGTAGAAACTTGGTAAGTGATGATTTGCTTGGCAAGCCCGGCATTAAAGCCATTTTTGAGTCCGATAAACTTATACTTACCAAATCAAATGTATTCTTGGGAAAATGGTACTCTTGTGTGGGAATGGTTAAATTGTGCACCAATGATGTAACTTTCAATGTTATCAAGAAAAATGCTAATTCCGCCTCTATTGTTGAGTATGATTCTTTATTTTTGTGGCATCTTAGACAATCACATATAGGTTTTTCAACCATGAAAATAGTAGTAAAATGTGGTATGATTGCATGCAATATTAAAAACTATGGTAAATGTGAAACATGTGTTCAGGCAAAAATGATTAAGAAACCATTTCTTAGTGTAGAAAGATCATCTAATTTACTAGATTTAATCCATAGTGATCTTTGTGAATTAAATGGTGTTTTAACTAGAGGTGGTAAAAGGTATTTTCTTACTTTTATAGATGATTTTAGTAGATATACCTATGTGTTTCTTTTAAAGCATAAAGATGAAACTTTTGATGCTTTTAAATTGTATAAATTAGAAGTTGAAAATCAACTAAATAAAAAGATTAAGGTTCTAAGAAGTGATAGAGGAGGAGAGACTTCTCTAATGAATTCAATACATTTTGTGAAGAAAATGGTATAATTCATGAGTACATTGGACCTTATACACCACAACACAATGGTGTTGCCAAAAGGAAAAATAGGACTTATCGAGAGATGATAAATTCTATGTTGGTGTTTTCTAAGTTGAACTTCAACTTATGGGGTGAAGCACTTTTAACCGCTTGTCACATTCTTAATCGAATACCGATAAAGAAAAATGAGATATCTCCATATGAGTTATGGAAAGGAAGAAAACCCAACATAGGGTACTTCAAAGTGTGGGGGTGTCTTGCATATTGCAAGAAAAACAAACCTAATAGAACAAAGTTAGGTTCAAGAGCCATAAAGTGTGCTTTTTTTTGTTATGCCAACAATGGTAAAGCTTATAGGCTATTAGACTTAGAGTCTAATATTGTGATTGAATCTAGAGAAGTTGAATTTTTTTAGAATATGTTATGCGACAACAATTCTTAAGCTTCAGCATCTCTAAAGGAAAATTTGTTATATGAGAACAATTCTCAAGCTTCTACATCCAAAGTTAATTCTCAAGAGGAGAATTCTCAAAAGGATGTAAAGCAACCCTTTGAACCTAGAAGAAGTCAAAGGCTTAAAAATCATAAAAGTCTAGTAGTGGATGAGATAAATTCTCAACAAATTTCATTCTACATGGTAGAAGGAAATAGAGAGGAAGTTATTAGGAAAATTCCTATTGTACTTCTCGTTGAGGATGATCCTAAGACTTATAGAGAAGCTATGCAATCAAGAGATAGTGCATTTTGGAAAGAAGCCATCAACGATGAGATGGATTCCATTCTTTCCAATAACACTTGGGAATTGGTAGACCTCCCACCGGTGTCTAAGCCAATTGGGTGTAAGTGGGTATTTAGGAGAAAATACCATACTGACGGCACTATCCCAACCTTTAAAGCTAGATTAGTAGCTAAAGGGTTTAGGTAAAAAGAGGGTATCGATTATTTCGATACTTATGTGCCTGATGCAAGAACAACTTCTATAAGAATTTTGTTCACTTTAGCTTCTATACACAACTTTTATGTTCATCAAATGGATGTCAAAACGACATTCCTTAATGGTGACCTCAATGAGGAGGTTTATATGGAACAACCCGAAGGGTTTGTCCTACCAAAATATGAACATAAAGTTTGTAGACTTGTAAAATCCTTATATGGATTGAAACAAGCTTCTAAGCAATGGCATGAAAAATTTGATCAAGCCATCATGTCTAATGGGTTTAGACATAACAATGGAGACAAGTGTTTGTATTCCAAAACTTGTAAGGGATATGTGATCATTGTTTGCTTATATGTGGATGACATGCTTATTCTAAGTAATAGCATGAAAGGGATAGAAGAAACAAAGAGGTTTTTATCATCAACCTTCAACATGAAAGATCTTGGAGAAGTTGATACCATACTCGGTATCAAAGTAAAGAAACATAGTGGGGGTTTTGCATTAGGGAAAGCCCACTATGTTGAGAAAGTATTGACCAAATTTAACCATCTCAAGGTTAAAGATGCCAATACTCCATTCGATCATAGTGTAAAACTAGAGAAGAATGAAGGAAGAGCGGTGACTCAATTGGAGTACGCTAGTGCTATAGGGAGTCTAATGTACGCTGCCCAATGTACTAGACCTGATATAGGATTTGCAGTAAGTAAACTTAGTAGGTTTACAAGTAATCCAAGTGTGGATCACTGGAAGAAAATTGGAAGAGTCCTAGGTTATCTCAAGAAAACCAAAGGACTAAGCCTTCACTACTCCAAATTTCCTTCGATTTTAGAAGGATATACAGATGCAAGTTGGATATCCAATCTTGGGGACAACTTGTCCACAACCGGTTGGGTATTTACACTTGGTGGAGGTGCAATTTCTTGGGGTTCCAAGAAACAAACCTATATATCTCATTCCACTATGGAAGCATAGTTCATAGCTCTAGCTGCTACCGACAAAGAGGCCGAATGGTTAAGGGATCTGTTGATAGAGATTTCCCTAGTCAAAGATAATGTATTTACTATATCGATACATTGTAATAGGCAAGCGACATTGGCTAGAGCATATAGCGGAGTGTATAATGGGAAGTCTAGACACATTAGTCTAAGACATGGCTATGTAAGAGAATTGATTCAAAGAGGAGTTATCTCAATATCCTATGTGAGAACAAGTGAAAATCTGGCGGATTCTTTCACTAAGACACTAACGAGGGATTTAGTGGCTGCATTATCTCGAGGGATGGGACTTAAACTCCCTAAAGAGGTTCACGATTGACGGTAACCTATCTTAACACTAGTTATTCAACTAGTGTTAGGTTCAATAGGTAACAACAAGTCAATAAAGTGAATATTAGTTGTACTCAAAACAAGTCCCATATGAGATATTGAGTACTTGTGTGTTACCTAGAGGAGGGTTAAAACCGAAAGGTTTTTTAATAGAATTCAGTCTTGTAAAGACAAGTATTTTTGGTAACAAAATACTGTAAGAATTCTACCTATATGGACCTAGGGGTGGTGCTGCCTCTCATGAGAATTGGGAGTATTGTCAAGAACGTCCATAAATGGGAAGTGCACATGGCCATTAATGGTGCAAAGCGAGACATAGAGGTTTCAAGTGAACATCGCAAAGGTGTGTGTGTTATCACCGATTTGTTATCATGAAAAGATGGTTCAATGCCTAGTGCAACCAAATTTTCGACAAATTTTTTGATAATTACACTATAGTAAAGTTCAAGTTGAAAAACACTTTGCTTTATGCACTAATGCAATGACTCCTATAAGAGAGAGTTCTTATTTAATCAAGTGGGGGATATGTTATATTTCAAAATATAATGATTGATTAAATAAGTGTTACAATAGATAACTATTTAATCTAGTGGGGGAATGTTATATTATTTTATAATATAATATAATATAATATAATGTAATATTATATTATATTATAATATAATTTTTTAGATTAAATAAATGCGACAAAGAGTGTCACATATTGTAACATATAATAGAGAGTTACAATATTTAGATATACGAGATATATCCAAATAATGTAACATATTTGGTGTTACAAATTTGTAACTTCCAAATATTACCCTTTATTGTGTAAATTTGTTGTTACATAATATTGAGATGAATTTCATAAAGCCATATGTGAAATGGCTGTTAGAGATATGATTTTTACCCCAATAATATGTTTTGGGAGTTACAAAATCATTTGAGAGGGTTTGGAACCATTTGGAAAAACAACACATTTTTAAGTGCTGAAATTGGTCGGTGGCCGCGGCCACTGAATGTTGGTGGCTGCGGCATGTGGGACAGAGACTAGTGGCCGTGGCTACAGGCCAAAAACTAACCAATTTTTCAGTTTTTTCAATCTTTGTTGAACAGCTCAAAAAACCCAAATAACTCCCAAATCTCATTTTTAATTCCATATTAATCCAATTAAACATTGGTAACATCCATGGGGGTTGGTGGAATTTGAAATTCAAAGGGTGTCTCTAAACTCTATAAATAGGAGCCTATAGCTCACTTGTAAGACACAACCTTTCTATCCATTAGAGCACTTGGCTAGAAACACCTTGAGGCTTGATAATTCCAGAATGCTTTTCCAATATTTGAGAGAGATCCCTTAGTGCTTGAGTTAGGGGGAAATAAGATTTTGGACAAAGGTTTTAAACCTTGTTCAAGTTGGTGATCCCCAACCCTCTTCACTTAGGTTGTGTAAGTGAGAGTTTTCTTGTATTTCTGTTCTCCATTTTATTGTATTGTTTTCTTCTTATTCTCTTGTTCTTTTTACTTGTATATTTTGTTTAAGAGTTGTAATCCTTTCTTTTGTTTCAACCACCTTTATTTTACTTGTAATCTTTTGATTAGAGTTGTATTCTCACCATTCTCTTCTTCTTCACCATCTTCTTCATTTTCTTTGTTTATTTGTAATTTTCAGTTATAGAGTTGTAACTCCTTTTTAATCAATAATTATTTATTTGTAATATATTGCATAGAGTTGTAATTTCTTACCATTTCCATTGAGGCAAATACATTTTTTCCTAACACATGAACTCGAAGGTTAGGGCTGCCATAATTACCCGGGTAAAAGAGAACCGGGATGTCTTGGCCTGGTCTCACTCAGAAATGACTGGGATTGACTGCAACATCATATGTCACACCTTAAACATTGATGTAAATGCAACTCCCATCCGGAGAAGCGGAGACCACTAGGGGCGGAGAGGGCAGAAGCCCTCAAGTTAGAAGTAGAGAAGTTGTCATCAATTAAATTCATTCGGGAGGCCAATCTGGAGTTTATGCCAAAGCCGAACGGGACGTGGAGAACTTGCATTGACTTCACTGATCTTAACAAGGCCTACCTGAAATATTGTTTTCCTCTCCCCCGGATCGACTATATGGTGGATGCTACATGTGAGTATGAGATATTGAGTTGCATGGATGCTTACTCCGGCTACAACCAGATCTGAATGCACGTAGCAGATCAGGAACACACCAGCTTCCAGACAGACAAAGGTGTGTACTACTACATCGTCATGCCCTTTGGGCTTAAAAACGTCAGGGCCATCTATCAGAGGCTGGTCAACAGGATGTTTCGGGATCAACTGGAGAGGAACATGGAAGTCTACATAGTCGACATGTTTGTCAAATCCAACTCCTCGACCGGACGCGCAGATGATCTGGCAGAAGCATTTGGCATCATTCAGAAGTATGAGATGAAGTTGAACCCCAAAAAATGCACCTTTGGTGTGGCATCCGGGAAGTTTTTGGGCTTCATAGTAAGCTCGAGGGGAATCGAAGCCAACCCAGACTAGATCAGAGAGTTGATCGAGATGCCTTCACCACATAAGCACAAAGGCGTTCAAAGCTTGACGACAAGAATAGCCGCTTTGAGTCGCTTCGTCTTAAAGTCCACGGATAAGTGTTTGCCATTCTTCAATATACTTCGCAGAATCTAGAGGTTTGAATGGACTACCGAGTGTGAATAGTCCTTCTAGAAATTAAAGGAGCATCTAGCCCAAGCACCAATGTTGTTAAAACTAGTGGATGGGGAGCTTTTATACCTATATTTGGCAATGTCATAATACACCATCAGTACTGCTTTAGTGCGAGAAGAAGGAAAGGTTCAGCTCCTGGTCTATTACGTGAGCAAAAGGTTGTTGGGCACAGAGTCCAGATACCCATTAATTGAAAAGTTGACATTTTGCTTACTAATCGCATTCAGGAAGCTGAGACCTTACTTTCAGGCCCACGCCATTAAGGTATTGAAAAACCATCCCCTACGACAAGTATTACAGAAACCCGAATCATCGGGAAGACTCTTGAAGTGGGCCATGGAGCTTAGCTAGTTTGACATAGCATATGTCCCAAGGATTTCTATCAAGGGACAGGTCCTGGCCGACTTCATCTTAGAATGTACCAGGATAACCGAAGATGAAGAACCCGTAGACCCCATAATTCCTCTATGGAAAGTCTTCGTAGATGGAGTTTTGAATGAAAATGGGGCCAGGGGCGGGATCATCTTAATATCTCCTCGAGGTCATCTGTTGCAAATTGCCCTACGCTTCCAGTTCTAAGCATCAAACAATGAAGCTGAACATGAGGTCATGTTAGAACTACTACAAAAACACCATTTTAGGACACTTTTTTAGGGCACTCACCTAGATGTGAGTCCTAAAAACAACTCCTGGACTTTTTAGGACTTGCGTTGCGAGTCCTTAAAGAATTTCTTTTAGGGCTCCTGAAGCGATTTCTAAAAACTATGTGTGTCCTAAAAGTTTTAGTTTTTTTTTTAAAACAAACCCCTCCTGGACATTTTAGGACTCACGCGAGTCTTAAAAACTTATGTGTGTCCTAAAAGTTTGAATTTTAAAAAAATTCAAATTCCCTCCAATTTTTTTTAACTAAAATTGGGAGTCCTAAAAACTTATGTGTGTACTAAAAGTTTGAATTTTAAAAAATTTCAAATTCCCTCCAATTTTTTTAACTAAAATTGCGAGTCCTAAAGAAATATTTTTAAGACTCGCATTGCGAGTCCAAAAAACTTATGTGTGTCCTAAAAGTTTGAATATAAAAATATTTCAAATTCCCTCCAATTTTTTTTTAACTAAAATTGCGAGAATGATTTTAGGACTAGCATTGCGAGTCCTAAAAACTTATATGTGTCATAAAAGTTTGAATTTTAAAAAATTTTAAACTCCCTCCATTTTTTTAACTAAAATTGCGAGAATTTTTTTAAGACTCGCATTGTGAAACCTAAAAACTTATGTGTGTTCTAAAAGTTTGAATTTCAAAAAATTTTAAATTCCCTATAATTTTTTTTAACTAAAATTGCGAGAATCCTAAAAACTTATGTGTCCTAAAAGTTTGAATTTTAAAAAATTTGAAATTCCCTCCTATTTTTTTTAACTAACATTTTCTTATTTATTACTTGACTAATAAAAATATAACACAACAACCCATTCTTTCTCTCTCTCTCTCCTTGCTCTCTTCCCTCATTTCTCTTTCTATCCCTCTCTTTCAAAAACTCCACAACCAAGCCACGGATGACGGCACTCCAACCACCCCCTTCCTACACGTGCTGGTGTAATGGTCGTAGAAGGTCGGCGACCTTCAACCCCTCCGAGCCCATCCCCTCACGTGTCGCCCTTCGCCGCCTAAAGTCATTCAAAGTCGCGGTGGTGCTATTTTTCCCAAACTCTTCCGAGTGTTTTCCGACCGCCTCGAGCCACCCCGACCCAAACGAACACCACCAATGCATTCCTTGCGCTTTGGACATCAAAACCCACTAAAGGATTGATCATTTTCCCGAACCACCACCGTGGGGTGGTGGCGCCACCGTTAACGTCAAAGCTCCGAAAAGAGGTTTGGCTATCAATTAATTTTTTTAAAATTAAAAATAAGACATTTTAGGACTCGCATTGCGAGTTCTAAAAACATTCTTTTAGGGCTCGCAATGCAAGTCCTAAAAACTTACTTAAAGCCACTAAACGAGATTTTTTAGGACTAGCAAAAATCTCAGTTTTAAGGCTCTCAAATAGAGGACTTGTGCCTCGGGAGTCCTAAAAAGCCTTTTTTGTAGTAGTGTAGCCGGATTACATCTGGCCCGAAAGGTAGGAGTAGCAAATATAAAAGTCCATAGTGACTCCCAACTGGTGGTCAGGCAGATTTCGGGGGCATACCAAATGAAGTGGGAAAAAATGGCCGCCTACGTGACACGAACTCGGGAGTTACTCCAATCCTTCAAGAAATACTTCAACTGCCAGATCCCTAGGGAACAAAATGTGTTTGTAGACACAGTGGCAAATTGACCACGGATGTTGAAGAAGAACTCTCTGGGGTTGTCCCGATCGACCAACTTCCTGCACCTAGTATTCAAACCCATGCAACCATCAATGCCATAGATTACTCCACGTCCTGGATGGGCCCTCTCATCCAGTACCTAACCACTGGGGAATTGTCTACGGATAGGGCTACCGCCAGGAAACTTCAGTGCCAGGCCTCTACATATGTCATGATGGCTGGAAAACTGTATCGCAGGTGGTTGTCCATGCCATATCTTCGATGCGTATTCGGGGACAGAAATGTGTGCAATCATGCACGAATTGCACGAAGGTTTTTTCGGAGATGACACAGCTGAACTTAGCTTGTCTAAGAAAATCCTAAGGCAAGGATATTTTTGGTCAACAATGAGAAAGGATTGTGTTGATTACGTCTACAAATGTGAGCAGTGCCAAAGGTACGCGAAGATCCCGTGAGCCCCTCCAACGAAAATAACCTTGATGACTAGTCCTTGGCCTTTTGCAGTGTGGGAATTCGATTTAGTAGGATTGCTCCCGACCAGAAAGGGTGGGGTAAAATACGCCATTGTGGCCGTCAAATATTACACCAAGTGGGTCGAAGCGAAACCAATGAGCACCATCACCTCCAAAAAGGCCATGGACTTTGCCATCAACAACATTGCATGTCGATACGGCCTCCCTCACAAAATCGTGTCTGAAAACGGGAAGCAATTTGATAACGTCCACTTCACTGATTTTTGTGAAAGACATGGCATCATCAATAGCTTCTCCGCGATTGCAAGGCCTCAAGGAAACGGGCTAACAGAGGCCATGAACAAGATTTTGCAGGGAATATTATAGAAAAATACAATACATACTCCCTATTCGATGGTGTACGGATGTGAAGCAGTCATCCAAGTAGAAATGACGGTACTGTCCCACAGACGGGACACCTATGATCCCGTCCAGAACCACGCCTTACTCCAAGAATCCTTAGATCTCATTGAAGAGATCCAGAAGAATCATAGGTGCATTGAAGATGTACCAAGGAAAGATCGCCAGGCACTTTAACACTAAAGTTAAGAGCCGGAGATTCGAAACTGGCGATCTATTCCTTAGAAGAGTCTTCCCTGCAACCCAAGACCCAGAAGTGGGGTTTTTAGGACCAAACTAGGAAGGACCCTATGAAATCCAAAACGAAATATGTCCAAGAATGTATCGCTTAAGGCAATTAGAAGGATAGGAGGTCCTAAGGGCCTGCAACGTAGAACACCTCTGCCAATACTGTCAGTAGTCGGGAGGATCTGATTCTGTTTTCCTTTCTAATTTTTCTTTTTTTACAATGTACGCCCCAGGGCGATTTCTTGTTTAATGAAAATGGTGTATACAAAACATCATAAGAAATGTTGTAAGGAAAGAAAAAGTTCACGTTCGTCTTAATTTTTTACACAAACAAATGACCTAAGACTACACTCTTCGATCACTTGGGGGGTATGACCATCTATTCAAGTAAGTCCAGGAATAAAGATAAAATAGGATGCAAAGCTCAAAGCTTAGTCCTAACTCGGACGTACATGGTCCGGGGGGTTCAAAACCCAATAGGACGCACAGCTCAAAGCCAAGTCCTAACCCGGACGTACATGGTCTGGGGGGTTCAAAACCCAATAGGACACAAGGCTCAAAGCCCAGTCCTAACCCGGACGTACATGGTTCGGGGGGGTTCAAAACCCAATAGGACGTAAGACTCAAAGCCCAGTCCTAACCTAGACATACATGGTCCAGGGGGTTAAAAACCAAATAGGACGCAAGGCTCAAAGTCCAGTCCTAACTCGGACGTACATGGTCTGAGGGTTCAAAACCCAAGAGGATGGGGGGTTCAAACCCAATAGGACGCAAGGCTCAAAGCCCAGTCCTAACTTGGACGTACATAGTCTGGGGGGTTCAAAACCCAATAGGAGGAAGGCTTAAAGCTCAGTCCTAACCCAGACGTACATGGTCCGGGGGTTCAAAACCCAATAGGACGCAAGGCTCAAAGTCCAGTCCTAACCCGAACCTGGGTCGTTGAACCTGAACTTTAGGTTTGAAATAAGGTAATCAACTAATCTCCGATGGTCCAGATCATTTGAACCTGAACACCAGAGTCGAGACAAATAAATCAGACGATAGTTATTTACTCCTTAATGGTCCAGGCCATGGGAACCTGAACATATGGTTAAGAAGAAGTTAACTAATTAATTCATATCTAAAAGAAATCTCTAATGGTCTAGGCCGTTGGAGCCTGAACTATAAAGTCTAGTTATATTGACAAGTCCAAAATTGTACAGGCTGTCAAGACCTGAACATGGGTCTTAGGATAGGCTAAATACATTCGACAACATTTCCCTAGTGGTACTGACCGTTGGAACCATGACCCAACATTCGACCCAGATTCATGCAGAGTGATAGAACACTTAGTGAATTTTGATGAAAAACAGACGAATGTAAAATGGAAATCATAGTACAGAAAGTAAAATCAATATATAAATAAAAATGATAAAAATTGTCTTGGACGCGTTCACGTCCATAAAATAATACAATTGCAAAGAACAAGAAGGAAGCCCTAAATAAAATACAAAGGCCCAGACCTAGGCTTTGTCCTGAACCGGGACATCCAGAATATTCTCGCCTTCCTCATCCCCAGCTAAGAGCGCCGCATCAACTTTCTCCTTGGCCTCAAATTCAAACCTTTTTACAGCCGGATCTAGATAGACGGGGAGATTCATGTTCCTGTCTTGGAGCCATACAATGTCAATGGCCTCATCAAAAAGTGGCCTCCAGCAATGCATCAGCCTGCTCCTTCGCTTGGCAAGCCTCCTCACTCCGCTTCATCTCCAGCTGAACCATGCCATCCAAGGCTTGGTTCTGGGACTCAAGGTTTTCCAACTTCTCCCACTCCTGGAAAATTTGGGCCTCAACTGCCTCTAGAAGGGCCTTGATCGAAGCCTCTGAGCCACAAACATGATGTATCTCCACCTCCAGGTTGTCCACCAACTTCTTATGGTCGGCGTCCTTCCTGGACAAAGCTTCCTCATGCTAGGCTTGAACCCGGGCAACCTCATCATGGTCAACCTTAATCTAGGCAGCTTCCTTGTCTGGGCCTCCTTAGGAGCTTCCCGCTGGTTAATGGCCCCCTCCAGCTCCATCTGAGTCGTCTCCGGCTTCATCTCCAATTCTGCCACCAGATCCACGTTCTTATGTGCCAACAAGGCATCTTGGAACAAACCAAAGTTAGAAAATATATAGGAAATAGGTATGGTAAAATAAAAGATCATAAGGGCATGTGATTTACCGCGATGGCCTGGCGACGAATGGCCTTGGAAACGAATATGGCATCTTGTCTAGCCATGGTAGCATATCGCTTTAGCTAGAGGGTGGACATGGTATTCCCCACATGGGCTAGCAAATTAGCAGCCAACGGAGCTGTGTCTTGACCCAGTGCACACCGAAACCCAATCTCGGCCGCCAATTGGTCCATGAGAGGTTGGTGAGCGTTAAAGGCCTCTGGACGAGTGGAAAGCTCCACCTTCTGCCGGTTGAGTAAAGCCCAGGCCACTTCATCTCTTTGGTCTCGACCTTCATCCCATGACCAAGAAACCACTTTCATCCTCTCTTCCTGGAGGATCAAGTCCTCCTCTTTGCCAAGATCTGGATTGATAAGAAGCTTGGGCGCATCCAGAAGCTGCGACGTGATGATCAGGCTCTCTCCAGAGGAGTGTTTCTCGACCAAGGGAAGATCCTTGGTCTTGGCCCTCTTAGCCCGCTTGGGGGACTCAACAACAACAGGGTCAGTTTTCCTCTTGGCCGCCTCTCCTCCTTCGAAAAGCTTCTGATCCAAATTGATAACTTGGAGAGGAGTATACGGGGGTGGGACTATTTTGACGTGAGTCACCGGGAGGGTACTTGCAGCTGGAGCCATCTCAAAAACTTCCTGGACTAGCCTTGAATCCCTGAGGATCAGCTCTATGATCTTCTTCTTAGCTGGGCCCTTGGCGGCCCTCTTTGCCGACGCCTTGGCTGCGGCCACCCTGGCCTCGATCATTTCCTTCATCTTGGCCACAGGGTTGGCATCTCCGGATCACCTGAGATAGACATACAAAGAAACTAATGAGAAAAATATAAGAATAAGGATAGAAATAAAAAACGAAGTAAATATTCATATCTAATGTCCTCTGGGGCGAACCCTTATCTAAAGAGCGGGCATGACTCAATTCCCTTAGGGTGAAAGAGTGAATTTTGTCCCCCATGTCATCCATGTCCTAAAAGTTACCATATTGTAAGAATTAGGATGAGTACATGAGGGTCAGTGTGTCTATAACAATGGGGCAAGGAAGCCCCACTTTGCTGATAGTCTCAGTCAGATAATCTCGGTATCGTTGCCTATTCCTAACTGAGTCCTCAACATGAGGAGCATAAGTTAAAATTGGAGGCGAGTTACCTTGCCTCAAAATGCTAGCTCCGGGAAATCCCGTGTTTGGCTGCCTCCCCTGGAGAAGGGCATCCAATTCTTCGAAGTCGGCCCTCTCATCCTGATGGGCCTGCTCCCTCTTCACTTTCTCTGCATCCACCTTGACCGCGACCTCCACTGCCTCGATGTGGATGAGCGCTAGCTCCTCCCTCAGGGTAGGACCCCTTTCACATTCCAGCCCCCGGAAGCTAGGGGCATCCATCGACTGGTTAGTGGCCGACATCCCGACCAACCAATGGTTCTCCATAGTTACGAAGCCCCCCACATCCAGCTCCTCGATGCTCAAAGTGGCGTAGAATTTCTTCCGCTATAGGATCGATTCGGTAAGCTAGGTCTGAGCATATGGACCTATATTCCAGGACTGTGAGTATCCAGTAAACAAAATTGATGTATAAAGAAAAAAGAAGTGGAAAATAACAACTTACCCACACGCTGGAAGTCTAGTACCAAAGGTGGGTTCTTCTCTAAGAGGAACATGGATGTCATGAACCAATAATGCCTGATATCCGGGTGGTGTTTCCATGCGCTGAATGGAGCCATACTGATTCCGCGGGCTTTTAATCTATAAAATTTGTCCCGCATCTTGTCTTTGGAGTTGAGTTGAGGCTTCAACTTATAGAAATACAACACTTCGGTGGGAATGGGATTCGGGATCTCCTTCAAGGCGCAGAATATGAGCCATCTCGCAAGCAATTTTTACGCTTGGGGGAGAGGCTGGAAGGGCGCGATCCCCACAAACTTGGGGAACCACGCGAAGTAATTGTGTAGTGGGAAAGTAGCTCTCACATTAACTGGGACCACGTTCTAGACCCCGAACATGCCTACGCCAGTATGGGCCTTCTCCTCCTTTCGGGCCAGTCAGTTGTAGAAAAGTCTTGGAGTCGTCTCTACTCCAAGGGCTTTCTCCAGCTGATGTGGCATCTGATAATTCTGAAACTCATTCTTCTCCTCGTAAATTTCCCACGTGTTGCCAGTGGGGAGTCTAGACCCTTCCAAGATTAAAGGGCCCGCCTGGAAGATGTCTTCCAGATGAAGAGTGACACCACGACTCATGATCAGGGACATGGAAGCAACAAAGAAGACAAAAACCAAGCAGTTAGCACCAAAACTGAAGAAAATTAGTTAAGGTATGGGGGTTCTCCTAAACCTTCTTCGAGAAGTCCCCTCTGGACCCAAGTCCGCGATCAATAAAGATCCCTGGAGCTTTCTTCAGGAACTAAAAATTAGAGGTTTCTCTAACTCTCCTAAGTCAACCTTGGGACAACTAGACATGAATTATCACCGAGAAAATCTACAATTCAGACCTACACTATCCTACCTATAACTACCTTACATGGTGGACACAGCCCTACTAGTTTTATGGTCGCAGGAATAACATTACAATAAAAAAGAATAAACAGAGAAAGAAAAACGACCAGAAAAATTACTGACAGGCATTGAGTTTGAAATTTGTAAAGTCTTAGGCGACAAAGTCGACAGAATCTCAGCCTTAAATCTGAGAAGGCGATGCAACAACTCGTCTACTGGCTGGACTGGGACTAAACTGTCGGATGGCCGAATGGAAATAAGTCAAACAGACGGACATAGAAATGAACTAATTGCTGAAAAAGCTCATCGGTAAATTGGGATATAAAAAGCGCTCTTTTCTGTCTGAATATATAGAATGTGTAAAGTTTGAAATGAAACTGTCAATGTATTTATAGCGTAGAAATCCACTATTTGATCAAACGATCCACAATGGGGAACCCAAGAGTATCCCCATCCAACGGTCCCGGATGGTGCAGAGGCTTTGATTGCCCTAGTCGAATACTTAATCGTGGATTCGTCTATCCACGATCTGCACCTACCTCATCCAACGGTCTATGTCAAAACTCTTAAGGCTATCCCCATCCAATGGTCCCAAATGGTGCAGACATACAGATGGGACGTCTCAAGAATTGTGCTAACACCCATCGATCACTTGGGTCATCGAAAGATTCTTTCCAGATCTTTAGGGCACGACTGGCACACACACACCATCAACCTGAAGACACGTGTGTGAAACATTGCGAATTTGAAAGGACGGGAATCACCCAAGTGGCCCCTAAGTAAATAAACACGACTTCTGGAAAACGAACTGGGATATTTGGATTTGATTCAGGAGAGTAAGGAAAGTCTCCACCATGCAAACACGGATGAAAACTTGGGGGGTAAATGTTATTCCTGTTTTCCACCCATAACACGTGTCATGTTCTAGTGGGTTCGGGGGTCCTCTTAAAGAGATCCAGGCCCATCCTGAGCCCGATGAACAGGGAAGAAGAGTGTCCTAATAGCCCAATCGTCAATGAGCCCAACAACGTTTGGTGGGCGCGACCATAACAGGGAACCAGGACCAAGATGTAGGCCCAACTCATCTTCCCGGTCCCAACCTACCTGTATCCTCCGGGATGCCAATAGAGGTGGTAGGCTCACTAGTTTGGGAATAGACCTTGCCAAGAATGAACCCGAGTCCTAGTGAAAAAACCAGGACTCTAGTAAGTGAACCGGGACATTAGCAAAGGAACCCAGACCAGATGTCCGGATAGGGCAAGTTTGATCTTCCCTGACGCTGACATGTCTCCAAGAAACATAGAAGTTGGTCTCCTCAACTAACCTACAGAAGAGGTTACGCACGGAATGTACGCTGTTCCTAGGAAACAGTACTGTCACTACTCTGATAGATCCTTTCCCCAGGATCCCCTTAGAAGCCCATGCAGACCAGTATGAAATTACGTACTATTGGCAGCTGTAAGGCTTGGCCATGCCTAAGTTGGCCCAATGGGCCCAGATTACTACATTTTGTTATATAATAACATTCTTTGTATTATGACTCCATTAGTGAGTAAACCGTGATTACATCCTTATTGGGCCCGGATTAGTCTAGCCCAAGCCCACTGCACTTGACTGCCTATAAATAAGGCCACTTGTGCACTGTAGCAAGGATCCTAGATTTTTGCTTGTAAGCAATTACTGTGCTCAAACTTGCAGGAAACTCCATTGTCAAAAGCTCTCTTGAATCTAATACAATAGACTCATGGACTAAGGCTCATTAACGCCCCGACCACGTAAAAATTTGTTTGTTTTTCTTTGATCCTTTTTTTTTCTAGCTCTTATTTCTTAATATATTTCTAGTTTCTGAAAAACTCAGTAAACACCAGCCATGGCAGTTCAAGCTCATACACAATGGGGTTCTTCTGTGGTTCGTACAAACCATCCTCTGAGAGGTGGGGAAATACTTGAAAAATTCAATGGACAAAATTTTAATAGGTGGCAGCAAAAAATGTTTTTCTATCTGACTATGATGAATCTTGCGAGATTCGTTACCAATGATGAACAAAATCTCATTGAAGATGAAAAAGATATCCATGTCATTATGAATGTTAAAGACTATATAAGTGATGATTTTCTCTGTCGAAACTACATTTTGAATTGTTTGGAAAACTCTTTGTATGGAGTCTTTGATACAAAGAAAACAGAGAGAACTGTCAAAGTCCTTAAACTGGAAATATACATCTAGGGATGTTGGTGCAAAGAAATTTATGGTTGGACGGTTCCTAGATTATAAAATGGTAGATTCCAAGTCTGTGAGTAGTCATTCTCACGAATTCCAAATTATCTTGCATGAGATTCACTTTGAGGGTATGATCCTAAGTGAGACATTCCAAGTAGCTGCATTGATTGAAAAGATACCCTCTCCTTGGAGGGAGTTCAAGAGCTATGTGAATCACAAACGAAATAGGTGAGCATTGAAGAATTAATTATTAGACTTCGTATTGAAGAAGACAAAAAGATTTCTGACAAAAGAAGCTCTAAAGATGATGTGGCTAAGGCCAATTTGGTGGAACAAGGTCAAAATTCTAAGGGAAAGAAGAACTACAAACCCAATGATAAAGGGTTCAAGTTTGGGCCAAAAGGAGGAATCCCCAAAAAGCCATTCAAATTTCTTGGCAAGTGCTTTAACTGCAACAAGCCGGGTCACAAGTCCACAGATTGTAGATTGCCAAAGAAGAAACAAAATAATGAGGCTAATATGGTGGATAGCATCACCAAGGATGTTGATCTAATAAATCTATTAGCCATGGTTTATGTGATAAACCTTGTCAATTCCAACCCAAAGAGTGGTGGATTGATACTGGTGTCACTGGGCATGTATGCTCAGACAAGAGTATGTTCAAATCTTTTGAACAGGTAGATAATGGCGAGATGCTTTTCATAGGAAACTCTACCACATCTCAAATTGTGGTTTAAGGAAGTGTGATCTTGAAAAGGAGCTGACTCTGAACAACATGTTGTATGTACCAGAGATTCGTAAAAACCTAGTGTCTGGTTCACTGCTGAACAAACACGGATTTCATATTGTATTTGAGTCAGACAAAGTTGTTCTGTCCAAAAGTGTAATGTATGTGGGAGGGGGTTATGTAATTGATGGGTTGTTTAAACTCAATGTAATGGTTGTTAAACCAAATATCAATAAAGTTAATAACTTTTCTACTTATTTTCTTGAGTCTTCTAATGTTTGGCATGGTAGACTAGGACATATTAATTATGACACTCTATAAAGATTAATGAACTTGAAATATATACCAAAATTTCATATTGCTTCAAATCATAAATGTGAAACATGTGTTGAGGCAAAACTAACAAGGTCATCCTTCAAAATGGTTGAAAGGAGTAATGAACCCCTAAATTTAATACATAGCGAAGTATGTGATTTAAAATTTGTTCAAACAAAGGGGAGGCAATAAGTATTTTGTTACATTTGTCGATGATGGCAATAAATATTTCTATGTGTATTTGTTAAAAAGCAAAGATGAGGCTATAGAGAAATTTTTTCTCTATAAGACCAAAGTTGAGAATCAACTTAACAAAATGATTAAGGTGTTGAGAAGTGATCGAGGTAGTGAGTATGAATCACCATTTCTTGAATTCTGTGCTAAACATGGAATCATCCATGAAACCATTGCACCTTATTCACCTTAGCAAAATGGTATTGTTGAACAGAAAAATCATACATTGAAAGAAATGATGAATGCAATGTTGATTAGTTCTGGATTGCCTCAGAACATGTGGGGAGAAGATGTCTAGTAAGCTAATCATCTTTTAAATAAAACACCCAAAAAGAAAGAAGATAAGACCATTTATGAGTTATGAAAAAGAACAAAATCTTCCTTCAAATACTTAAGAGTGTGGGGGTGTCTTGCCAAAGTAGTTGTACCTTTACCAAAAATGGTAAAAATAGGTCCAAAAACTATTGATTACATTTTCATTGGTTATGAACATAATAGTAGCGCATATCGGTTTCTGGTGCATGAGTCTAAAATATCTAACATACACAAAAACACGATAATGGAATCCAAAAATGCATCGTTCTTTGAACACGTATTTCCATGTAGACCAAAAGACGATTCAAGTTCGTTAAATCGAACACATGAGACTATTGCTGAAAATAGTCATGATCAAAATCAAGAGTCTGAGGATGAACCTAGACGTAGCTAATGAATTAGAGCAGAAAAGTCTTTTGGTCCATATTTTCTGACCTATTTGCTAGAAGGTGAACCTCAAAGATTTGATGAAGTTGTGAACTCCACTGAAGGCTCTTCATGGAAAGAATCTATTTATAGTGAGATTGAATCCATACTTCAAAATCACACCTCGGAATTAGTAGATCTTCCTCCAGGATGTAAGCCTATAGGGGCCAAATGGATTTATATAAGGAAAATGAAAGTTGATGGTTCAATTGATAAGTATAAGGCACGACTTGTAATTAAAGGTTATAAGCAATGTGAATGCCTTGATTACTTTGACACTTATTCTCCGGTGATGAGAATAAGTTCCGTTAGGATGATACTTGCTATTGTTGCATTTCACAATCTTGAAGTACATCAAATGGATGTGAAAACTGCTTTTCTAAATAGGGATTTAAATGAATAAATTTATGTGGAATAACCCGAGGGTTTTTCCTCCCCAGGACAAGAAAGAAAAGTTTGTAAATTGGTGAAATCTTTATGTGGTTTAAAGCAAGCACTAAAACAATGGCACGAGAAATTTGACCAAACAATGTTGCCAAATGGCTTCAAAATCAATGCATGTGATAAATGTATTTATGTTAAAGAAAAAGATAATGGCTATGTCATTTTGTGTCTTTACGTAGATGACATGCTCATTGTTGGAAACAGTGATAAGATGATCAAATCTATCAAGAGTATGTTGAACTCAAAATTTGACATGAAATATATGGGTTTAGCAGATGTCATTTTGGGGATTCAAATCTCAAGGATATCTGATAAGATTATTCTAAGTCAGCCACATTATGTGAACAAAATTCTTGAGAAATACAACAAATAATATTCTGGTGTATCAAGAACCCCTGTAGATTCGAGTCTACATTTGTTCAAGAACAAAGAGGAGAGTGTCTTTCAGGTAGAGTACTCTAGAATTTTTGGAAGTCTAATATACTTAATGAGTTGGACAAGAGCTGATATAGCCTATGCAGTTAGTAAACTGAGTAGATACACAAGTAATCCAGGGTCTGACCAATCGAGGAATAACAAGAGTACTTAGGTATTTGGGATTTACTCATAGCTATGGGCTGCACTATACTAAATACCAGCAGTACTTGAAGGGTATTGTGATGCTAATTGGATATCTAATATGAAAGACTCAAAATCTACGAGTGGATATGTGTTCACACTCGGTGGTGTAGATGTATCATGGAAATCTTCTAAACAAATGGTAATAGCTGGATCCAAAATGGAATCCGTGTTTATTTCCTTAGACAAGTGTGGCGAAGAAGTTCAATGGCTTCGTCAATTTTTAGAAGATATTGCAAAATGGTCTAAACAGTGCCAGCTATTGGCATACATTGTGATAGTCAATCTGTAATTTGTAGGGCACATAATAATTTGTATAATGGTAAGTCTAGATATATACGTCGTAGACACAATAACATTACACAACTACTCTCAACTGGAGTTATCTCTATTGACTATGTGAAGTCAAAATAATATTGCGGATCTGCTAACCATAGGGCTAAATATAGAGTTGGTTGAGAGATCATCAAAGGGGATGGGACTAAAGCCCGTGAATGAAAAATCAATACAGTAGGCACCCAACTTAGTTGATTGGAGATCGCAAGATCTAGGTTTAAAGGGACAACTAAAACATTAAAAACTATGTTGGATCACTGTGGGGGTTATTCTCATTGTCCATTCCTATGATGAAACAATGATAACCATAAGGAAAAGGTTTAAGCTATGATTTTAATGATTTCTTATGTGTCGAAATGTCGAGCAGAGTAATTCGGGTTACTCTTAATTAAGAAAATCACCTATTTGAGAGAGAAGATGGGCTGCTTCTATAGGAATTGAATAGGGTTCAATTCCTAGAATATCTCTTGCATAACCAAGGAATTGTTCATGGCCAAAAACGAACATAATATTGAGAACCAAAATATGTCAGGAAAGATTCATGTGTGCGGCATATCATCATTTACATAAATGGAAAAATAGTTAAAAGACATCGTATCTACTGATTTTCCACAAAAGTAAATAAACTTACACAAGGGAAGGTTCAAAGGGTAACACCTACCTATCCTATGCGGGTTTCTAACGTTGAACTCTATCACCTAGGTCTAATTTTTTTGTTGTTTTTTCTTGATTCAGTTTTTCATTCATGTGGGGGATTGTTAGAATATTTTGTTGGATTGAAAAACATATGGGAGTTAGTCCCACATTGGTTATGAGAGAAATTTTTCCTCATACTTGGCCTATATAAGGAAGTCTAGGCTTAGTAGTTTAACATATAAAATTCCTTAAGTTTAAGGTATATAAATATATTAACTATATTTATATTATGCTTTTAGTTAAAATTTTTATATTCTTATTGTGGTAGAGTTTGTGCATATTTGGGAGACAAACGTCAAAATCTCTTGGAGGCGGCAAATCTGTTTTAAGGAAATTGTGTGCTACACAGGCCTCGATTTTTTATTTTGTTGTTATTAATATGTATTCATTATAATTATTGTCTAGATGAATTATAATTGCTATTTATATTATAGTTATTTATATTGTTTTATTTATAATTATAATATTTATGTATCTTTAATTTAGTAGATATAAATATTATATTTATCATATTGTGTTTATTCAAGTATTATATCTAATTACGTTATATTTTTCTCACAAGCTTATCATAGGTAGAAGCTTCATCTATTGCATAAAATCTTCTTGTTGGATTTTTCCTATAATATCTTCTTGAATCTTGTACTGCTCCAAAACAAAAGCATATAGTCTTTTAAAAGTTTATAATGAATTAACATACGCAGTCTTGTTTAGCATATCTCTCATTGGCAAACCCATTCTTATTTTTCTTGCAATAGAAATAATCCTTCCAACTCTGAATAATATTAATACTCAATAATCTTTAGTTTTTAGGTCCACCTAACAAAATAATAATAATAAAGTTTTTAGCTTACTTTCTCGCAAACAGTAGAGTACTTCATGCATTAGTTTACTTCCCTAGACACCATTTAAAAGTTGTCTTATAATGATTTGGGAAAACCTTCTACGAGGCACAATACAGTGAGACTTTTGCATTCCCCGTGTTCCTGATCAAACGAGAGAATTAAAATCTTTAGCATTGCTACCTATATGTTGGAAGGTGTTTTCTCGCATGTCAAATTCTATGGGCAATGTTTTGAAATTTGATTGAGCATCAACCAACATTAATCAAAGAATATTCAACAATGTTTATGCTCAACCATTAGACATTTATTCATCTTATTTAAGGCATCAAAACAGTTTTGAGAGAGGCATTGTTACCTTGTGCTCATGGTTCACCTTGTGCTCATCACATTCCATCAATCTATACACACAAAGAGAAAAAAAAAAGTGCAAGGGTATGATGAACATTACTCTCTCACTCTCTAAACACCCATGTATCATCTTCATCTCACTCACTACACCATAAGGGTATAACCCCTTTTAATGAGAGATAATGGGCCTATTGGGCCTAGATGCCCAATGAGAGAGAATCAATTGTCTTGGCTCAATGGGCTGGCCAAAGACGTTTTAGAGCGTGTCCATGGGCCTCAAACGTGTTAGTATGTTATGTCCATCCCATTATGACCCGATAGTAATACTATGCAATACTGATTATGCAAACATCCTTATATGTTGATAATGACACTACGTGAGCAACCTTAATTATGTTAGTCCATATAAAATATTGGATTCTAACATTCTCTCACTTGGACAACATAATTACACTAATAAGTGCTCACTGAATAATAGTGTCTCTACGCAAGAATCTCAAGAAACATAAGTGTCTACAAGCTAACTATGCATCATATTGTATCATTAGGATACAAATATAATACATAACGAGACATCGGAGACTCACCAAGCATGGAGATGACTACTTGTATGGATCCACTCGAAACGTAATATCGAGACTAAGCCATTGGCTCGCATCGTTATGATATTTTCAGCAAAACGAGTGTCACACATAATATCAAAGAGTGATCCACAATTTGCATGTATTCACTAAAAATAGCAATCCTCTCATATCCATCACGCATGATAACGATGAATTTGACTAACTAAATATACTTTAGACACCTCCCAATCCACATAAAAATGTTTTTTCAGTACACTCAATTAGGTAAGCCTTGTCACCCTAGTCATGAACATGTTATCTACAAGTGCGTGTTATAATGCGAATAGAGGACTCTACAATTTTCTCAGCACAAATGGAAAGTCGTCAACATTAATGGAGTCACAAAACTTCACAAGTTTTGAGATAAAGATATGATTGTGACATTTTCTTTAACATAAAGGTCAGTAAATTCACACTAGAGTCAGTGACTCACAGTACTGAAACGAAATATCGCCGTCATATTGTATAATAAATGTCTTCATAACGCATTGTACACTCTACCCTCTATGAGCGAGGATGTTGTAAGTGTCCATACAACACCTGACCACAAAATAACTCCTCTTACCATTATTCATTCATGTATGATAGAGGATGTTGTAGGTGTTCGCTTGACACTTAATCACAAAATAGATCCTCCTTCGATTATGATGGCTTAGAAATGGACTTTATCATCCATGCAGCAAGTCCAATCGATACCACTGAAACCAACTATTGTATGTCATGATGTTGGTTTGTAGATTGATAACACATCCTTGGTACCATAAGGATGACAACTATAGCATCTACCTAGTATCCTTACTATAATTATCAAAAGAGGAATGTGCATACTTGAGAAAATATGATGATGCCTTCAATAAGCATGCATGGGACAATCTCAAAAAATTGATCTCTCGTTATCTGTCAATATATATATATGTGGACTTTAGTCCTTTTATACTACATCACATGTTAGACTATTCCAAATTCTCAATGAAATCAAAACATTAATCTCAACAACAGTTAGTCAATGCAAACCATGAGACAATTCATCCTACTATTGATCTCATCATGAAGAATCTAAATACCTAGATCATGCAAGATTTCTCCAAGAATCTTAATCCTACAGAGATTTTCATATAATGGTTCATTTATCTTGAAATAGATCAGTATCATAAAAGTACGAGCAATCTACCATTATCATGTAAAATATAAACACATCATTGCTCCCATTGATCTCTTATCATAAATATTGACTAACGATAATGTTTCGAATTGACCCTTTTGAAAATTTAATAGTCACTATGTTGATGCCTTTCCACAAAATGGATTTGATCTATTGAACTCAGGTGTCTTTGTCAGTCACCATCTCAAGTCTTAATTGATCCATATGATAGTCTTAAATAAGAATTCAGCTCTCACATCCGTGAACATTGCTTTCCAAGTCGTCGTTTAATTTACCATCCAATAATATTACAAAATGAACAAGTTCCTTCTATCAAAATAATGACTAGCTATAGGCTTTAATCCACCTCAATTTTATCCTCAAATCGTCTGTTTTTAACTTGAACTTCCATCAGAATAAAAAATTCCCAATTACCATGTAATTAAGCCTAAACTTTCATGCTTGAACATAGCTTGGAAATCATGATATTATTATTATATCATCTACCAATAAGGATTAAGAATTACTAATGGCTCTCGATTAACAATTTAGAGGTATATGCCATCAAACTTATTTCATGCTTGGAAACCAGGTCCTTGAAACTATTTCGATCATTTATCTTTGCTTGTTCATACATGGAGTTTCTCATCATATTCTAGCCAAACATAGGGCCAACATAAGTAACAGAAGAAGTACAACAAAGGATAAATCCAATTTTCCCTAAATAATCCTTTGACCCCTGACTAATGTCAACATAAAAATCCAACTTGGACAACTTTATTTACTATCATCAATAGTAGATGAAAGAGACAATTATATGAAACTTAGTGCTCTCGAAGATAACCATTGAAATAATCACCTTCTCTTTCACGATTAAAATTCGAGATTGAGATTGTCAAAAGAATAAGGTCTACTCTGAACTATAAAACTCTTGAAAATAGCCATAAAATCAAATCCTTATTCAATGACAACCTATATGAGGTTATTATGAATAAAACGATAGTAATCATCGAATCTTAATCTTTTGAGAGTCATTGCAAATGACATAACACATATTTTCTCTTTAAAACACTTAACATAGTTGTGAACATGAAATTATGTTTGTTATTATATTAGTCCATACAAAATTCCAATATCTCTCCCACTTGGATTAATATAATCAATAAACACCATACTAATCTACATTATCCAATAGGCAATCATATAAATCATGCATAACATCATACCGATAGGATATGCATATTACACATGATTTGACCCAAAAGACATTCAAAGATAATAACAACCATTAAAACAACATGCATGTAGTACAAAAATTGAGACTATACATTCGTCTCGTTTTGTATTTGTCACTTCTTCAAACAATACACATAAGAAGTGACTACATATCATTATGCATGATTTGATTAATCACTTTAGGTGTTTTCCACTTTGAAGCTTTCTAAGACACAAAAGCTTTTTTTAAGACTTTGATGAGTCAAAACTTTGAGAAGACTGTGCTCAAGATAACCATGCAAGAGAGATCTTAACAAAAGAGTAAAAAATACTCAATATCTCTCAAATCTTATACATGGTATTATAGATCATAAAAAATCTTATGGACAAACAGATTAATATATATATATATATATGCATGTGTACTAATCTTAAATAAGTCAAAGCCAAACTTCCACTAATCTTTCCATTTGTTATTCAAAAATTGATAATAAGGTATCAATGTCACTACTATATGGAAAGTTTTGTTTCATTAAGTTTAATCAAACAAAAATTGTTGTCTAAATATAGATTAGCTATCCTAAAATTTAGTAGCAACAACATGATATTGAGTACACATGCATTATCCCATTAAGTTCAGATTCATCGTGTTTACGGACATCCAAAATTAACACGATTGTTGCCTCACAAATAGATAATGACCATGACACATCCATTGCCATATTCATCCAAAATTTGTCCACTTATGATCTATGTCATATCTTGAGCCTTAATTATATGGAAATCATAACAAATGACTCACTAATTCCACCGAAACTATTTCAAAGCATAAAAACAAAGCACTAGTCTTCTGAACTCATCATTATTTAAAAGTAAGAATTTCACTTCAAATGTCTCGGGAAATGCCTAAGTAATCTCATCCTCATAAAGGCTATCAAAATAGGATTGATCGACACAAATATACCTCACTATAGCCAATTGACATCCATATTAATACTCCCATTGATCATGGAGTAACTTGTCATCTTTTAAAAATCTCGTGCCATCAAGATTAATTAATTCTAAGACCTAGTCCATTTTTCTAATGAGAGATCAATATGTCAAAACATATGAGTTATTATCCCATTCGATAATCAAAATGGCAAAGATTTTAGGATTTCTTGAAGCTAAAGGAAATACTAAGAGCAATAGTAATAAGCGTGTAAGAAAAAGGATCATGATATGTGCTCCTTTCCTTAGCTCTCTCAATGATCTATTAGCATAACTGATCATATCATGCTCGAATCATTCTAATAAAACGTATGACTCTTACAAAGGTAAGGACAACCACATCAAGTATCACAACCAAATGCATCAATCTACTGCTGACGGTACAAAAAGGATTGTTCAAATTCTTGACATTCAATGTGTTTTCTTCACCATCTAAGCATGCTACCCAACAATAAAATCATTGATAGTATTACTAAATTGCATGCATGGATCCTAGTATTAATTGTGATTGATATGGGAGAAAAATGTTAACTAAAATCACAATTCTCAATAATTGACATGTGAAAGCTTACGACAGGAAGCATAACACATTCAATGTATAGTTTTAATCTCATGATCATCAAATAAGGCCAATTGCACATCTTAGAATTTCTAACATTAGCAAAATGGCAACAAAAATTTGGTAATAATTTTCATGATTAATGCGCCAATAATAATCAATAATTTATTTCAAATTATCCATAGTATATGCCTAAAAGAATCTATAATAATAACAAAATTAAAAAAATTTACAAAAGACATATATAAAAAAATCATGAAAAACAAATTAAGATTGACCTTGTATAAGATTAAATTAATTAACAAAATTCTAAAATTTGTAAACTTAGACTCACGACAAATGAGTACATAAGAATACAAATTTGTCACAATTCTCAAAATTTCATGATTGACAAAATTGACATGCTTAGACTCACAATAGGTAAGTACATAAGCAATCAATTAATTATTCAATAACATTATTATATTTTGACAAAATGCCTATATAAAAAAGATAATTTTCATGGCATGAATAAAATTATGTTTACAATCAATGAATAATGCATAATAAAATTGTGAGATAATAATTATGAGAAAAAAATTAATTTTAATTTAATTATATGATTATGTGTCAATTGATTGACCAAACCTAAAATATAATTACAAAATTAAGTGGGAAAAAAAGAGAGAGCAGATTTATGGCGTGTGCAGGGTTCTTTTTGGACCAAACATTCACCGGTTTGATAAATTTTTTTTAAATTGTTGAATGAGATGTTGTTTACCACAAATGACATGTCATTTTTTCTTGGACTAGCGAACAACGATTCATACGCTTCTCCTTCTTCGCCCGTTTGGAGCTCGCAGGACCAGAACCGGGTCGATGCGACCCGGCCTCCAACCCGCCTAAGAATGGCAACCACGACCCCCGTTTTCACTGGCGTTTATGGGGTTTTTCATCCCCAACATGTTTCTAATCTTTCCCAAGCTCCAAAACAGCCAATAAATGCCCAAAAATCTCCATTTTAGATCAACATATTCAAAGTCATTTTCATGGTTTAAAAAATAGATTTCTCCATTCTTTGGTTATAACAATGCAATAAAATGCTTCCATAAAATTTTTCCCAACGACCTAAGAACATTTGTGAACATCAAAATGTATTTGAAATATTCAAATTAAAAAAAAAATGAATATGGGTCTCTCAAAACTGTGGGTGTGGAAAAAAGAAAGAAAAAATTAGGGGAAAATAGAAAAGATTAAATTAAGTAACCTTGAGCCTTAAAAATAGATGACCTAGATCTTGATACCAATTGTTGAAAATTTATTGAGCATTGTTATAGCCATGTTTTACTGCATGCTTTTTTTTTTATTTGGCAAATCATGATCCCAGATGCATCTAGGCTGTGCTTTGGTTGCATCTGGAGATCTTCGTGGTTTCATTTGCCACATGGGATAAGTTTGTTTAGTTAGGTCTTAACTAATTCCGTTTTAGTTTGTTAATAGGTTTTGATGTTAGGTTCTTTACCTACCTCTATACAATACTAAGTTTCAATTTTTGATAGTTAGCTAACAATTCCATTGTTACAGAGAGTTTCTTTGTTTTTGTTGTTTTTCTCGCTAACATTTTTGTTGCAGATTTATGGGTTAGATGTTCTTGGTTTTCCAGATTCTTCAAGGAGAAGAACAGAGGGATCTGTTCTCAGTATTTTCTGAAGGGATTTCAGAGTTGTTGAGCTGAAGGGATTTCAGTCATTCTTCTAAGGGATTTAGAAGTATAGAAAGTTGAGTGGGAGATTCAACTTAGGGTAAATTATAAATCTTGCTGTGAGTTCTAGATTGTTCTTTAGCAAATTGATATTTTGATTTTGTAATTTGTAAAGAACAAAAGTTTATTATAGTGAAGTAAATTACCCTGGTCTTTGTGACCCAAGGAGTAGCTGATTTTTATTAGTGAACCTTGTAAAAATTTGCTAGTGTTCTTTACATTCCAGCGTACTTGTTCTTTATTCCTTTGATTGAATCAAGTCTTTAATTCATAGACTCAAAAAGTAACTTTTCAAGCATCAACCAATATTAATCAAAGATTAATCAAAAATGTTTATGCTGATCAACCATTACACATTTATTCATCTTATTTAAGGCATCAAAACAGTTTTGAGAGAGGCATTGTTACCTTGTAATAATGGCTATGAATCATTATGCTTCACCTTGAGCTCATTACATTCCATCAATCTACACACATAAAGAGAAAACAAAAGTGCAAGGGTATGATGAACACTACTCTCTTAGTCTCTAAACACCAATGTCATCTTCATCTCACTCACTACACCATAAGAGTATAACCCCTTTTAGTGAGAGATAATGGGCCTATTATTAAATTGAAAAACAATACTATGAGCATTATCAGTAAATCAGATTCAAAAAAACATTACATGCTCATACAACAATCCAGGAACGCATTTTATTTAGAGCATTGAATTGAATATACATAGATGAAACATACCTGACATTGAGTCTCCAATGTTCATCCTTGAATCTCTCCACGATCTACACAAAACAATATTAGAAAATAAATGCAAGAGAGATCTTATGGAGAGCAACCCTTACCAAACCATATGCCACTGTATGTTTCCCAACAACATATATGTTCAATATATATGTCTCATATGCCTTCTTACCCTAAGGGGTATATTGGGCTTATTGGGCTTATTGGGCTTATATTATCAGATATGGTGGACTATGATTTAATGGGCCAACCTATAGTCTTTAGGGTGCTACCATGTGCCTCAATTGCAATTAGATTAATATTAACCATCCCATTATGGTCTTTAACTATTCGTAAGCACTCTAGAAAATGATTGTGATAATGGAATAATGTTTGTAATTATATTAGTCCATATAAAATTCTAACATTCTCCCACTTGGACAATATAATCAAACCACCATAATATTGTCTAACACATATATGGCAATCAAATAAATCATACATAATATTATACCGATAGGATACAAATATTACACATGACTTGGCCATGTAGACATTTAAATATCATAATAACCATTAACTATCAAACCAAACATGCATGAGGTACAATTGATTGAGACTATGCGCATTCATCTTCTTTTGTACCTGTCACTTCGTTGAACAATAGTATATACATATATAAACATATATACGTAATAACAACAAGAAGAAGTGGCTTCAATTATCATTATGCATGTTCAGAATGAAACACAAGCTATAAGCAATCCATACAAAATACTAGCATGTTTGATACATAATAACAAAACTCCCACTGAGCTCAACAAGCTAGGCTCCTAACAATCCCATTCGAGCAACATGCTCCAGAAATACACATATGGGTAAGTCTTTCGTTAGTGGGTCTGCCAACATGCTATTGGTAGGTGTGTACTCAATAGAAATGAGGGACTCAGCGACTTTCTCTTTAACAAAATAGTACTTTATATCAATATGCTTTGAGCGAGAAGTACTCCTAGTGTTCATAGAGAAAGCTACTGCTGCGGAGTTGTGACAATACAATTTCAGCGACCTCGAAATAGAGTCTACAACATTCAAAGCTGAAATGAAATTCCGCAACCATATTGCTTGACAAGTAGCCTCACAACACGCCATATATTCTGCCTCCATCGTAGAAGAAGCTGTGAGTGTCTGCTTGACACTTTTCCATGAAACAGCTCCTCCAGCCATCATATAAATGTAACCTGAAGTGGACTTTTTATCATCCACGCATCCTGCATAATCGGCGTCACTGAACCCAACTATATCAAGAGTGTCAGCTCGCCAATAAGTCAACATATGATCCTTTGTACCCTGAAGATACCTCATGACTTTCTTAGCCGCTTTCCAATGGCTAAGACCAAGATCACTCAAGTATCTACCCAACACGCTGACAACAAAAGCAATATCAGGGCGTGTGCATACTTGAGCATACATCAAGCTACCAACCAATGACGCATAAGGAATGACTTTCATTCATCTCTCTCTTTATCATTTTGTAGACATTGGGCCTTTGAGAACTTATCACCCTTCACTATCGGTGCCTTCCCAGGAGAACATGCATGCATATTGAATCTTTTCAAGATCCAATCAATGTAAGTCTTCTGAGACAAACGAAGAATACCATTAGCCCTATCCTGAAGAATCTGAATCCCAAGCACATAGGAAGCCTCACCAAGATCCTTCATATCAAAATGGCTAAACAAAAGTTGTTTTGTCTCAGACAACAGATCAGAATTATTAGATGCAAGCAGGATGTCGTCAACATACAATACTAGAAAAATGAAATTGCTCCCACTGACCTTCATGTATATACATTGATCTACAACATTCTCCTTGAAGCCATTTGCAGTGACAATCATATCGAACTTGAGATACCACTGCCTTGATGCTTGTTTAAGCCCATAGATAGACTTTTTGAGCTTGCAAACCATGTGTTCTTTGCCAGACTTCTCAAAACCAATAGGTTGAGTCATGTAAACATCTTCAAATAAATCTCCATTCAAGAAGGCAGTCCTCACATCCATTTGATTGAGTTCTAGATCAAAATGAGCAACTATAGCCATAATGATTCGCAACGAATCTTTGGTGGAAACAGGTGAAAAGGTTTCTTTGAAATCAATACCTTCTCTCTGGCTATAGCCCTTAGCCACAAGCCTAGCCTTATACCTTTCCACTTGCCCATTCGAGTCACGTTTGATCTTATACACCCATTTGCATCCAATGGGTCTGCAACCTTTGGGTAATTCAACCAACTCCCAAACTTCCTTTTGTGACATAGAATTCAACTCATCTTTCATTGCATCCATCCACAACACAGATTGAGGACTATTCATAGCTTCTTGATAGGTAACTGGCTCAAAAGTGTCTCCGACATCAAACTCATGTTCCTGTAAATAGACAAGGTAGTCATTAGGAATAGCTGACCTGCGGGTTCTCTGTGATCTTCTCACCATAGCTTCATCATCCCCAATATCAAGATTTTCACCTTGGTCTTGATTTTGAGGTTCATCATGAGTTTCTACCGGAATCTGTTCAATCACAGGGTCATCAACAGGAGCGGAAGCGGAAGCAACAGGTACAAGGACATAAACACGTTCTTCCTTGAATACAATTTCTCTTGACCCTTGACTTGAACCAAATTCTTCTTCAAAATAGACAGCTCTATCTGATTCTATCACTCTGGTGGTGTGAGAAGGACAATAGAACCTGGAACCCCTCGATCCAATAGTGTAACCTACAAAGTAGCCACTAATAGTTTTCAGATTAAGTTTCTTAGATTGTGGGTTATAGGGCCTTACTTCAGCTTTACATCCCCAAACATGAAAATGACGCAAACTCGGTTTCTTACCCGACCACAACTCATATGGTGTCTTTGGGACAGACTTACTAGGTACTTGATTCAAGATATAAGCAGCAGTTCTTAATGCCTCACCCCATAAAAATTCTGGCAAGCTAGAATGAATCAACATACAGCGCACCATGTCAAGAAGTGTCCGATTTCTCCTTTCAGCGATTCCATTCTGTTGGGGCGTCCCTGGCATTGTATATCTTGCATCAATACCACATTCCTGCAAGTATTTGGCAAAAGGCCCGGGGTTCCTTCCAGTTTCATCATAACATCCATAATACTCTCCACCTCTATCAGAGTTGACAGTTTTAATCTTCTTTCCCTTTTGAAGCTCAACATTCGTCTTGAAAATCTTAAAAGCATCCAAAGATTCAGATTTTTCACGAATGAGCTCAACATGACCATACCGGGAAAAATCATCAATAAAGGTGATAAAGTATCTATAACCACCCATAGCAAGTGGAACAAAAGGCCCACAAATATCAGTATGAATAGTCTCTAATACATCTGTGCACCTGTCTGACTTGCTCTTTCTAACCTTGGCAGTCAACTTTCCTTTTATACAATCAACACAGGCAGTGAAATCAGAGAAATCAAGATCCTGAAGTACGCCATCCTTCACCAATCTCTCCATTCTATCTCTAGAAATATGGCCTAAACGTTTATGCCAAAGCATAGAGGATTTCAAATCTGATCTTGCACGTTTTGACCCAACAATAGCATTAAGAGAAGAAGAACAAGAAGAAGTAGAAGTAACAGGAACAACATCATGTAAATCAAGCTTATATAAGTTTCCACATAAAGTTCCATTTCCAACCAACATAGAGTCATGATACAAAGTCAATTTTCCAGTTTCAAAATGAAGACTATAACCTAGTCTATCCAAAATAGATACAGAAATCAAGTTCCTCCTAATAGAGGGTAAATAAGCAACATCATGCAACTCCAAAACATGCCCAGTATTTAGCTGCAGTCTAACAGTCCCAAAAAATTCAACTCTGACTTTTGTATCGTCTCCCATGTATACATGCTCCTCCAACCTACTCGGTCTTCTTCGGTTTGCCACTGCCTGCAAGGAATTTGTAACATGAATTGTAGCTTCAGTATCTAACCACCAAGTGTTTGAGGGCACATCAATAATATTGGACTCTAAACAAACCATGGAGATACTTCTTGCCCTACCTTTTCTCATGTCCTTCTCTTCCTTGGCAAGAATAGCAGACATCTCCCCAACATTCCATTGCTCCTTCTGAGCATTGTAGCTTGATCTGATTGAATCAAACTGAGATGGAATGTTCTCCATCACCAACCACACCATGTAATCCTCACCAAGGTCCATATCCATGGCCTTAAGTTTATGATAGTGGCCCATGAGCTTGTCAATGTGAGCCCTAATGTCACCTGAACCATCGTAAACAGTGTGATGCAGCATGTTCAGATGTTCATTCTTCTCATTCTTTGAGAATTTCTTATACTTTTCCTTAATGGCAGCAAGAAAATCCTTTGCATTTTCAGACTTGGGAATACTATCACGAATGGATTCGTCCATGTGATATATCATAAGCATCAAGCAACAACGATTGGAGTGTTCCCAGTCCTCATAAGATTTCTTAACCTTCTCAGTAGCATCATTAGCAGGCTTAGATGGTTCATCAATTCTCAAGGCCAAGTCCATTTTCATGAAGGTCAAGTTCATCGTGATATTTTCAATCCACTGCTTGTGGTTGGTCAGCGTCAAGACGGCAGGAGATCTAGAAATGCTTACAGCTGAATGAGAAACAAGAGCAATAACTATTAAATACATGTTATGATAAACCATGTCATTTGTGCTCTTTTCTCATCAATATATGATCGCAAAATAACCAATGATCATTATGTATGCTAGAGTTCTTAGACAAACATACAAAATAGAACTCATACACAAGTAAGAACAATCTATTAAACATTATAATCAAAAACATTAATTTACTATCGAAAGGATAGATAAATTGTGATTCATAACGTTTAATAAATTTTCTTCACCATATTAAGCATCCTTACCAAGCAATTATTATCGATAGGATAATTAATTACTTATATAGATCTTAATGTAATTTTGGAGGAAAAAACACAAAATTTAAATAAATAATTATTTAAATGTTCCTCTTTACTAAACAACTCACATGCTTATTCTTACGACAGGCAAGAAAATAAACAATAATTGTTGACAATATATAATTAGATTCATGCCACAAAAGATTAAATACAAATACAATTATGAATAAAATTCATGGATTAATCTTGTGCATAAACATATATAAAATAGGGTATTAAAAGTTGAGTGAAATGGTGAAAAAATGGTCCAAAATGGACCTCCCACGTGTCCCCACGCCCCAAAAAAAAATTTCTGTTTTTTTTTTTATATAAATAACCATAAAAACGACATGTAGTTTTCTGAAAAACGACATGTAGTTTTCTGAAAAAACGACATTTAGTTTTATAAAAACGACATGTAGTTTTCTGTGAAACGACAAAAAAATTTTTTATCCAAAAACGACATGTCGTTTTTTTGAAAACGACAGGACCAATAAGCTAAAAACGACGTGTCGTTTTTTTTTAATACCTATGAAACGACATGTCGTTTTTTCCTGACAGAGGCAAAACGACGTGTCATTTTTGTTGTCCCTGTCCTTGAAAATCAGATCTACGGGTCTGGTTTCAACCTGGTTTCGATCCGGCTGGTTCTTGGCCATTTTAGGCCGATTTCAAGCGCTTTTTGTGGGGTTTCATCCATTCATCGTCACCCATCACCCCATCTCTTCCTATAACTCATTTATTCCCAACAAAAGATGAAAAAACCCATAAATCTGAAATGGGTTTCTCCATTGTTAAGCTTTAAAAAAAAGCTTGATATTTTCATAAATAAAATGCCAAAAAAAAGTTGAAAACCAGTATTCATTATCAAATCTAATTTCCCCATTAACATAGAATGATTTCGAAATTTATTGTGAAAAATTAGATTTTGAAAAATTGGGTATATATCAAAATTTCAAGCCCTAAAATCAAATTACCTGTCTCTGATACCAATTATTAAATTGAAAAACAATACTATGAGCATTATCAGTAAATCAGATTCAAAACAACATTACATGCTCATACAACAATCCAGGAACACATTTTATTTAGAGCATTGAATTGAATATACATAGATGAAACATACCTAACATTGAGTCTCCAATGTTCATCCTTGAATCTCTCCACGATCTACACAAAACAATATTAGAAAAGCAATGCAAGAGAGATCTTATGGAGAGCAACCCTTACCAAACCATATGCCACTGTATGTTTCCCAACAACATATATGTTCAATATATATGTCTCATATGCCTTCTTACCCTAAGGGGTATATTGGGCTTATTGGGCTTATATTATCAGATATGGTGGACTATGATTTAATGGGCCAACTTATAGTCTTTATGGTGTTACTATGTGCCTCAATTGCAATTAGATTAATATTAACCATCTCATTATGGTCTTTAACTATTCGTAGGCACTCTAGAAAATGATTGTGATAATAGAATAATGTTTGTAATTATATTAGTCCATATAAAATTCTAACACCTATTGGACCTAGATACCTAATGAGAGAGAATTAGTTGTCTTGGTCTAATGGTCTGGCCAAAGACATTTTAGAGCGTGTCCATGGGCCTCAAGCGTGTTAGTATGTTATGTTCTTCTCATTATGACCTGATAGTAATACTATGCAATACCAATTATGCAGTCATCTTTATATGTTGATAATGACACTGCGTGAGCAACACTTAATTATGTCAATCCATATAAAAATATTATAACACAATGGTCAACCAATTATTTATTTATTTTTCTATCTAGTGCCATTCCAAAAGGCCATCCACGCCTTTCTTGTGGAATTATGTTCTAGCCTAGTTTGATGCTTTTTTTTTATCAATTTTATTATTATCATTCTTATTATTATTTTAAATTTTGATAACTTTGTTTTTTCCAAGATATAGGACTCATATCAAACAGAATACAAAGAACAAATTATCATAAAATGTAGCTTAGCTAATCACCTAGAGAGAAACCATAAATTAGGGATGTATATGGTTAGTGCAAAGAAAGTTACATTTTAGTGAGAAGTTTTTAATCACAACATAGATTTTTGTAACTAGATATTATTTTTAGTCATAACAAAAAATTAATTGTAACTAAAAAATAAATATAGAGATAAGTTGACAAATTGTGACTAAAATCATTTTAGTCACAATCTATTATTTGTATACAGTAATAAAATTTCTTGCAAGTAAAAATACATTTAGTTACAACATATTATAATTCTGTGAAAGTCTTTTTAGTGACAACATAACTGTGATGTGATGATATTTTTTATATAATGTTTATATAATAATCAAATATAAATATTTATATATTATACAAAGAGGTAGTGATGGACAATGTTGACTGTGGCATTCTTAGAAGTCTGCTGATTCTGTCAAGTCTTTAGCCTCTATGACATCTTAATATAATATATATATATATATATGGAAAACGTCTTAATGGTTACTACCCACATATGGGTACTAACAATTATGATGATATGGCAACATAATGACTTGGTATAGCAAGTTACCAATATGTAAATATTTTTTTTCTATATTAATTTCGAATTTAGTTATTTTTTTTGCCATAATTAATGGTATTTTCAATCAATGAGAAACACTAATTATATTTAGAAATTGACATACATTTGAAAAATGAAAAAGTTTACAATATTATATTTTCATAATAAATACACAGTTTTCATCAGGTAACCCTTCCAAATATTTGAAAAAATCAAAATTTATTTTTAGAAATATTAACTAACAACTATAAATATGAACCATTGATCTTAATCTAATGGTTAATATTAAAGTAACCATACATGGGTAGTAACCATTAAGAGTGCACCTATAGAAGACTTCTCAATGGTTACTACCCATAGAAGGGTACTAACAATTATGATGATATGGCAACACAGTGACTTGGTATAGCAAGTCACTAACAGGTAAATATTTTTTTTCTATATTAATTTCGAATTTAGTTATTTTTTGTCATAATTATTGTTTCCAACTGATGAGAAATACTACCTATATTTAGAAATTGACATGTATTTGAAAAATGAAAATTTTACAATATTATATTTTTTTAATAAATACACATTTTTCATCATGTAACCCTTCCAAAAATTTGAAAAAATAAAAATTTATTTGTAGAAATATTAATTAACAACTATAAATATAGACATGTGATTTTAATTCAATAGTTAATATTAAAGTAATCATCAATGGGTAGTAACCATTAAAAGTGCATCCATATATATATATATATAAAAGCAATGTATAATGCCCCTTTACTTAGTTTTTATTTATAATAATATTAATTATTTTGTTTATATTTTTTAATTATCATATAAATTTTAAATAAATAAACAATATTATATATATTATAAAAAAAATGACAAAAACATATTAAAAATAAATTAAAGCAAAATATTATCTATAGTTTATAAAAAAAAATAATAAAATCAATAAAATAAATAATTTATTATTAAAAAAATTAAATGGTAAAATAAAAAAAAATATGTATATTTATGTCATATTTTGGTACTACATATACATTTGGATAAACAAAATACATTAAATGACAAAATAAATAATTAATAAAAGAAAGAAATAATAAATTTAAGCGCATAAATAATTTAATATAAAATTTTAAAATATGTGATAAAAAAATTATTATACCTCATTTATTACTTTTTATTTATTTTTTCAATTTATTTACTTTTTTTAGATGATTTTATTAATTTTTATTTGTTTTAATTTATTTACTTTAACGGCATTAGAAAAAAATAAAAGAAAATTATTAAATCTAATGAAAATACAACAATTTCTGTTAAACTCGTATTTATAATATATATAGATGTAGTAAGTAATCAAATTAAAAGTTCCATTGAAATTAAAATTTTGAAAATAGATTATCAAATGGCTTGACATAGGAATTACATTTTTTTTGTAAGATTATTTTAGCAGGAATACAAAATATAATAAGTCCACAAATTATGTGCACTTGATTAAATCTTAGCAAAGACAGGGACATTAAACTCTCCATATGCCTTAAACCGCGCAACAGAGAAGAAAGATCTACAGTACAGTTGTTAGAGCTATATGATTGATCATAAGTTCACAAATGACATGCACATGGAAAAATTAGATTTTTTATTATTATCTACAATGATAATATTCTATTGGTTCCCATTAAAAATTAGATACCAAGAATGACTACTTTAACCTTTTTTTCCACACGTAACACGATTAGAAAAGATTGACAAATTTAGCAAATCATTTGTCTTATTATTATATTTTTTTGGTGGCCTTTCCTTGACTGACGTAATGATCATTGAACAAATTAAAAATTTCCCACAAATTTAGAGCTATCTAAAACAAAGTAGCAACATGTGCTTTAAAAATTGAATTGTTTATGTAAAGTAATATGAAGCCTTAGCATATAAATACCACGCCATATATATGCCCATATATCTTCATCTTCAACACAAGAACCTACTTCAAGTTCAAAACATATCCTCCTTCTCATTTCCTCTTTGATCCCTTTTTGATCATATCATGGGTGTTTTCACTTGTGAAACCGAGTTCACCTCCACCATCCCTCCTGCTAGGCTGTTCAAGGCCTTTGTCCTTGATGGAGACAACCTCATCCCAAAGATCGCTCCTCAAGCCATTAAACAGGTAGAGATCCTGGAAGGAGATGGAGGAGCTGGAACCATCAAGAAGATCACTTTTGGTGAAGGTACACTTTACACTTCTATATTTTAACAGGCATAGTTAAGTTAGTTGAATTTGATTAGCATGGTGTGCAAGTATTAATGAGCTCAATGTGTCATACTTGATGAAATTTGCAGGGAGTAGCTTTAACTATGTGAAGCACAGAGTCGAATCCGTAGACCAAGACAACTTGTCTCACTCCTACACTTTGATTGAAGGAGATGCTTTGACAGACAAGCTTGAGAAAATCTGTTATGAGACCAAGTTGGTGGCATCCCCTGATGGAGGCTCTATTGTTAAGACTGTCAGCAAGTACTACACTAATGGTGATGCCGAAATCAAAGAAGAGAATGTTAAGGAAGGAAAAGAGAAGGCATCTCAGCTGTTCAAGCTCTTTGAGAAATACCTCAATGACCACCCTGATGCATACAACAACTAATAAACATGTTGAAACTATTTATGTGTTGGTCAATTTTCTTTAAAGTAAAAGTCTTCAATATTGTTTTGTGAGTTCTGAATTTCCTCATGGACTTGCCAATAAAAGTGAGACAGAGTTGCTTCTTGTTAATGTTTTTAGTTGGAAAGATTACAACTAAAAGATTCTATGTTTTTTCTCTTAAAAATAATGAACCTCTCTCTATTACTTTCAAATGGTTGTTGCTTTGAAATATTTTAAGAAATTCTTTGTTGTTCTAATATATTAATTAATAAATCATCAGAAATAATTTACACTTGCATGTTTTTACGAACAAAGGCTTATAAGTCATATTCCTTGTGGGAGCATTACTAAGAGAATTTATAATTATTCAACAAAACATCTACTCATCATTTTATTTCCTCATGTATGCATGACGATGAAGCGAAGATTTTGTAACGTGGTTCACACAAGCCATGTCCAAACAGGATCTCTTGTATTCTATTCTATGAGTTTTTTAGAGCATAGAAAATTAACGGTACCAGAACTTTCAGAGGTGAGGTTCTAGATAGAGTCAGATAAAACTCTTGCTTGTTTATCAAGAAAGAAACTCAGAGAGTCGCATGTGAGAAATCTTCTGCTTCATGACACGGCGGTCCTGGACAAACGCGGGTTAGACCATTTTCTTTTAATTCTTTTGAAAAATATTTATATATATTTTTTAAAATTTCCTACAAAATAGTCCCTAATACATATTTTTTCTTAAGGCCCAATACCATTCAAGGCTAGTCCGCTTCAGGTGTATTGTACTTTGATTTGTACAATTAGTTGGTTTAATGGAGTAGCAATTTATTAAGGTTGAATTCTTTGTTTTGTCGAATGTCAATCCTTAATAATAATAATAATACTAATAAAGAGTTCTTTAAATTGTTGTTGGGTGTGATAGTCAACATTACTTACTGATTTCACGGCTCACTGATCGCTTAGTTAAATTATTAGTTATTGCAGCTACTAGTTCGTTTCAAAGGTTTTGATTTTGTAACAAGCTAAACTAAAATGGCTTGTATATAAACGAGTATTTTAAGTGTGAAATTGGCTTATATTCTTGATAGTGAATGGATCCTTTGTAGTCCAACTACTTTGATTTGAATATAATTAAAGTTGATCAAAATCTTGATCAATTAATGTTTCCATTTTTCATTGTCTTGTTGTGATATTCTTAATTTCATCAAACTAGAGAAGGGAAATCTGCATATAAAGTACCTAAACTTTATATTTACTTGCGCATAAATACCAAAAAAAAAATTTCAGTGGTAAAAGTAGCAAAACGTTATATTTGCTATCATTCCGTAAGTACCAACTATTAAATCTTATTTTTATTTAGGAAATTTTCGGCTAAAATACCTAAATTTTGTATTTACTTTTGAATAAATACCAAAATTTTATTTTTTAGTAGTAAAAGTACTAAAACGATAAAATAATTAAAAATATTTTTTTTACCATTTTAATTTATTATAATAATTTCAAAAATAAAAAATAATTAAAATATATATATATCCACTTGTCCAAAAGGAAAAACAAAATTTAGTTGTATAGACACTAACTAAACATATGCATAATCTTGAATTGGTGCCTCCAAGAGATAACAAACTTTTGGATTTGATGAAGCATATGTACCCATAAATATATATATATATATATATATATATATATAACATCACTACTTGTATTTAGGTGAACACAATTTAACTTTTCTTTGGAAGCTACATTGACCATTCATTTTCTATGCATGCATAGATGTTGAGTTGAAAATTTTCACTTTAGGCTTATATATATATTCAAATATACACTAATTAATAATATTTGACTTTATATATTTTGAATATCAATTAGTAAATAAGTACACAGAGAATATAGTAGTATTTTCTTTGACCCAAATCATACTTAAATATAGCAACCTCATTATGCAGCTTAATCATTCTTATGCAAACCCAATGCAATTCAAAATGCAATTTAATCATTCTTGAGCAACTATAACAATCTCATTATGCAACTTAATCATTCTTATGCAACCCAATGTTATCTCAATTGAAAATTACAATATGTAATCTACTGCAACCTTAAATGCACGCTCATGCACCTAAAACAACCTCAAATGCAACTAAATTAGCTGAAGCAACCTCATTATGCAACTTAACCATCATTATGTAACTCATCATGCAATCTACTGCAACCTCAAATGCAATCTCCTTCAACCCAATGAAACCCCAAGCAAACCCATTACAATCTCAAATGCAAGTCTATGCAATTTCAAACAACTCACTGCAACCTCAAATGCAAGCACAATGCAACTCGCTCCATGCAATCTAAAGCAACCCAATGCAACACAAAACAACTTTTGAAAAACTCATTTGCAAATTTCATCCAAATGCAACTCAAGCAACCCAAAGCAACCTCAATTGCAAGTAAATGCAACCCACTGCAATCTTAAATGCAAGCCTATGCAACCTAATGCTACTTTAAAAACTCATTTGCAAATTTCATCTATGCAACAAAAGCATCATCAAATGTAAGTCTAATGCAACCTAAAACAACCTACTGCAATCTCAAATGCAAGCTTAATGCAACCCACTACAATCTCAAATGTAAGCCCATACAACTTAATAACTTATATGTTAATCCCATCCTCATGTAACTTATGCAACCTTACTCATGGTCTATATATATAATGCACGTATATAATATATGTTGTGGTGAGATAGACATACATCCTTATTGTTGTCACCATTTTAACTTTAATTTGTCATCTTTCCATGTGCATCACATGCCAACCAACTCCTTTCATTAAGCCATTCAAGCTAATTGATGCATGCATGTGTACAAAAAATGCGATGAGAATATATTTGTTCATAAAAATCACAGTGGAGTGTAGACAACTAGGCAGCTAGGCCACAAGCAACAAAGCAAAGAAAATGATAAGGAGAAGCAAGAAAACTAGAATGAACAAGAGAATCAACGGTAGAGGTGCCAGCGGTGCCAACAAGATTAGTAGCACCACCAAAAGTGACTTCCTTATCAGTTTCCTCTAACAAAATCAGTGGCAACCCAATAACATATTCACTCTCACAACCCACCCAACTTTTTTCCTATTCATTCAAATCTCATATAGGTCTATCTCTAACTAGAAAAAAAACAACAACAATAGTTGAAAGAGGAAATACCGTATATTTGAAAGAAAAAATATTAGAATATATATTAATGAAATATACATTTAGAAACCTTGTAAATGAATAAAAAATTTCAATAAATGTATTAATAAAAAAATAGCATGACAGTTTCAAATGTTAATAATCAAAATATAAAGAGGTTACTAATAGCTAAATATTTGACCAGTTTTGCTCGCATTCTTAGAAGTATGCTTCAAGTTTTAAGCTACTCGTGTCATTTCCCACCTCAACGACCTTTTCCATAATAAAATAACTAAGAAATCAAATTTATAAAATTAAAGGATAAATAAATATGAGTACTAGAAAGAGCATGTTTGACTCTTTAACTAAAAAACAGTTTTCTATTCTAAAAAATAGAAAATTATTTTTAGATAACAAATGGTGTGTTTGGTTTTGTTTCCTAAAAACAACTTTAAAAAAATTGAGTAAAAAAAACAAGAATTTTGAAAACACCTAAAGTATGTTCTCAAAAGTTCTAAAAAACAACTTTCATTTTCTTTATTCTCTCTCTCTCTCTCTCTCTCTCTCTCTCTCTCTCTCTCTCTCTCTCTCTCTCTCTCTCTCTCTCTCTCTCTCTCTCTCTCTCTCTCTCTCTCTCTCTCTCTCTCGATGAAATGAAGGAAGCTGCACTAATGGAGCTCTAAGCTTCCTCTCCGACTTCTTCTTTATAACGCCCTAATTTCTCATATATTACCGAGAACACAACGTTGGATCGTAATCGTAAATATTGCTCTTTTATTGAATAAAAACTTGAAAATAAAAGCATGGATCCATGGTTTTATAAAAATAAAATAATTTTCATTAACATAAAAAAAATGAGCAACATTTAAATAAAAATAAATAATAAAAGAAACATTCTTTAATAAAAATAGGCCCGCATAATCTTTCTCGACTATATGGTCCCCACGAGTACATCACGAAGCTCTTAGGTCCCACTCGCCACTGACCTTTCTATCCTTAATTTCCTGAAATAACAACATCATAAGGAGTGAGCTTCTAAGTCCAGTAAGGAAAATACAAACAAGGGTTATTCATATAATCAAACATAACATAAATTCACAAAATTCATACCAACACAAACCTCTAGATCATATCATAACTTAAGTCATAATTCTAAATCATAATCTAAGTCATAAATCATACTTTAAGTCATCATAAGTCATAGGTCATAAGTCATAAGTCATAAATCATAGATCATAAATCATAATCATAACTATAGTAACAAGTCAAATATAATAAAAAGATAAGTGTTTATACAGGGGTGGCTATTAAGCCCCGGATAAAAGTTCGTCATACACCGGACATACATCCGTCATAAAGTTTTGGCAATCGAGCCTACCAGACATAATCTGTCATACATCACTGGACACCTTAGGTCCAGACACACTTACCCCTTTATTGTAGCTGAAATGTTAGGTCATACAAACATAAACTACATCATAAACTATATCATAATACTAAACTACCTAATTTTCCTTACCAAAAACCGGAATATTAGAGACAAGAGCGGGATTGGAACTCCTAAAACCAAACATAAAGAATGGTGAATTTCTAAAGAAAAGAGATGAAAAGAAAACTAAACCATCAAAGAAGAAACTTACCGAGAAGAACCTTAAATTAAAAGAACTTAAACACCTAACCATCAAAACCATAAACAGAAGTTATGATTTGAAAGAAACTTAAGGAAAACTAAGGAATCATAAAGAATAGAACTTATGAATAGTATTACCTTGGATAAACTAGAACCGTTCTACACCTCGATATTGAAATCACACTATATCTCACTACCCAAGTGTTTATAAAGCTTAAGATGATAAAGCTTTTATCCCAAAACCCTAGTGTTTTTCTCAAGAATAATCTAAGCAGCTTAAAGGCTCTGAACTGTGCTTAAAGAATGAATAAAATGTCTGAGTGAAGGGTCCTATTTATAGAGTTCAAGGAGTGAAAATATCTCCTTCTAGATTGAATAAATAAATTATTAAAAATTGAATAGATTTGAATTATATGTTCAACAGATGCTTAGAACTCGGTCAAAAACGTTCAGAGGAAAGTCAAGAGGTTAAGGGTCGTTTCAAGCTTGGATTCTACGAAGATTCAACATAGGCCACTGGAGCCAATATATCGCCCCTACCAGCATATCAAAGGTTCGTGGTTTCGTTCGTACAAAGTCGACGTGTTTTCCGTATCTTCCGTAGGCGATATATTGGCATACATAGATATTTTAAATGCGTTTTTGCACTAATTTAGGATAATTTGAATTGATTAAACAACTTTGACTAAGTCAAAATTTGATCGTAACAGTTTCTGTAGGTTCTAGAGCTTCTAGATTCTTCTATTATTAAACTATTCATTTAAAATGCTTAAATCCTCAAATGAACAAGATTGTGACAAGTGTCATGCTCTTAAAATTCTATCTAAACCTTAGGTTATAATAAATAATATTCTATGTCCAATAATATTAATCAAACCTTATGTTATAATTAATATTTCTAAACTATAGGTTAAACTTATAAAATCCATAACTATTGCTATGAGTATCCAACTAAATCCCGGCTTGAACCAATATCCGCTAAAACTAACATACTATAAGCTATTACTATCTACTTCTACTACTACTACTACTATCCAACTAAGTAAAATCCTGAGACGCTACATTCTCCTCCTCCACAAAGCTCCATTATTCTCCTCTACTGAAGACTCTGTTAGAGAATATATTTTTTATACTCAATGGAAATATTGAAAAACCAATGTACAACTCTATGCAAAAATACAATAGACAAGATGATATTGGTTAAAGAAATTTTACAACTCAATTGCTCACAATACAAGTAAATAGAAAGATGTATAAATGAGAGAAAGAAGAGAATTATTAGAACTAAAACTCTAAAACAAAAGATATCAATAAATATGTAAATAGAAATAGAAGAAGAGGATTACAAACTCAATACACTAATAATACAAGAAGAAGAACATAATGAAAAGAAAACCAATAAAAGGGACAAACTCTCACACAACCAAAGTCTAGAGTAGTGGGGAGCACCAACTTGAACAAGGTTCAAAACCTTTGTCCAAAAGTTTATTTGCCCCTATTCTCTAAGCACTAAGGGATCTCTCTAGGAAATAGCTCTCTAGAATTATCAAGCATTTATGGTGTATTTTCCAGCCAAGTGCTTCGTGGATGGAAAATTTTGTGTCTTACAAGTGAGCATTAGGCTCCTATTTATAGAGTTTGAGATACCCCTTTGAATTTCAAATTCCACCACCCCCATGGCTGTTACCATATTTAATTGGATGTTTATGGAATTAAAATGCAGATTTGGGAGTTATTTGGAATGTTGAAACCGTTCAATTTGGAAAAAACTAAAAAAACCAAAGAGGTTGTTAGCCTTACTGGCCGCGGCTACTGGCTTCTGTCCCCCAAGCTGCGGCCACAGGCCATTTTCATCACAAAAAAGTCATTTTTCCAAAACGTCCCAAATCCTTTCCCACATGATTTTGTAACCTCCAAACACCTATTCGGAGTTAAAAACATGTCTCCAACAACTATATTTCATCATGGCTTTGTGAAATCCAATCTCAAATTGGTAACATATAATATACACATTATTGTGTAATATTTGGGAGTTACAATTTTGTAACTGATTTTGTAACTCCAAAATATGTCACATTTTGGCACACACATGTGTCTAATTTTTGTGACTCCCAATAATATGTTACAAGGTGTGACAAATCACATTTTGTCATATTATTTAATCTAACATTATATTATATGAAATAATATAACATTCCCCCACTAGATTAAATAATCAATTTTTGTAACACTTATTTAATCAATCAAACATTATATTAAAATATAATATTCCCCCACTTGATTAAATAATCTCTCTCTATAGAAACCTTTGCATTGGTGCATAAAGTAAAATGTCTTTCGACTTGCATTTTACCTTAGTGTAATTATCACAAAGTTTGTTGAAATTTTGGCTGCCAAAGCATTGAACCACTATCCCTTGATAACAAACCGGTGATAACACACATACATTTGCTATGTTCACTTGAGACCTCAATGTCTCGCCTCTGCACCGTTAATGGCCATGTGCACATTCCATTCATAGACTTTTCTTGAGAATGACTCCCAATTCTCATGAGGGGCGGAACCACCCCTAGGTCTATATAGGTAGAACTCTTGCAATATTTTGTTATCCTTAAATACTTGTCTTTTCAAGATTGAGTTCTATTAAAAAAACCTTTCGGTTTTAGCCCTCATTTTGGCAACAAAGTAGTACTCATATCTCAGACGGGACAAAATTTAAGTACTACTGCTATTCACTTGATTGACTTGTTATTACCCATTGAACCTAATACTAGTTTGGTTACTAGTATTAAGATAGGTTACCATCAACCGTGAATCTCTTTAGGGAGTCTAAGTCTCATCCTTTGAGATGTAGAAATGATTCCATTTGAATCATTTTTTTTCTCATGTCTGCATACTTAGACACTCTCATTATTTTATTCAAACTTTGTTGCTAGCCATAGTTTGATTAAAATAATTGCCTCTTTAAAACAGTGATTTTGACCATAGTCAACAACCCCACTATTTTATAGTTTAATATCCAAGATAAACATTTGAATATTAATTCTAGAAACCTATTTTGTTTCTAGAATTCTCATTTATGGTTTAAATTGATTCCTTCTTGAATCAAAATATTACAAAATAATAACTTTATACACCAAGCATGTCTAGATTTGTTCATTCTATACACATATTGCCAATGTGATTTAGAATGTGGAATTCCAAATCATCTATTTGATAGGATGACCAAATTAATCAATTGATTAAAAACAAAATAAATTGATTAACTTTGGAGCATCACCCCCACATTTCTCACATAGTGATAATAAAATATCACTTTAAAATATAAATCTCTTCATTTCTATTAAGTCATTTATCCTCCAAGATAAATCTAGACTTATGATTCTCAAAGTTCATCATGAGTCATCTATGCCGCATGATAAACTCTCAATAGATCAAGATAAAAACATCAATGTTTATCTTGATTTATTTACTTGCTAAAGCAAGACACATTTATTTCAAAGCAACTTTACTTTTAGTTGTCTAAATAATCTCAAAATCACTTAAACAACTTTTGTGCATTTTTAAGAGTCTCTTTGAGATTCTTTTGCAAACATCAATTTGACATCCATTGATTTTCTCATCAAAATGAAAATGTCAATTTTTTAAACACTTTAAATCAAAGAAAATAAACCCTCATTGATTTATTTAAACACTTTGATTTCTTATGTTTTTGTTTGAAATTATCTCCTCATTGAGATTAATTTAAACATATCACCATCTTTAACCAAAAATGAATAAAGTTCTCTTTTATTCACTATTGGTGTAAAGATTCAAAATTACTTCTCCAATAATTTTGAAATGTCTCCTCATTGAATATTTAAGAATTATTGTCACTAAATAATTCTCAAATATATTTCATTTGACCACACTCTAGACTATAAGTCTATTGAGTCAATATGTCATCCTACAATTTTTTAATCCACTTTGATCCATTTTTCTTGCAATGGCAAGACACTTATCAGAAGATGTAACCCCCTTAGGTTCATCTTTTCTTATCTCATAATTGAGATGCTCAACACTTTAAATGAGAATTTTAATTTATCAAATTACTCTTTTTATTCACAAATTACATACTAACAATATTATAGGATAAAACCCATTAACATCTCACAAATGTTTGCATGATTATAATTTCACATAGTTGTCAACATACATGACTAATATCATACTAATATGGCTCTATATTAATATGAAAACATGAATTACAAATATCATACACATATGATTTCACATTTCTATTGATTCACAAAATCAATATATCTATACATGTCATATAAAACTCATATAGTTGTCATTCTAATAATTTATCATTATCACATAATAAGACAATTCTATAACATGCTAGCATTTTACCCAATAATCTACTAGATTATTTACACATTGATTACATAAAATAAAAACTCAAGATATTATATTATCTTCTAATCTAACCACTAAAAAAAAAAGGAGATTAGAAAACAATGAACCTCATTTATAAACTTTTCTTCTTCTCATTTCTATCATTATATGAAAACCATTAGATCTTCTAAGAAAACCAAAGAAGAACATTACCTTATCTTACCATCTTTTCAAAGTTGGATCCTCATATGATCTCCATGGTTTCTCCTTCCATTGAAAAGGAAGTTAAGCTTTTGATTGTTAGAGAATATATTTTTATACTCAATGGAAATATGGAAAAACCAATATACAACTCTATTCAAAAATACAATAGACAAGATGATATTGATTAAAGAAATATTACAACTCAATTTCTCAAAATACAAGTAAATAGAAAGATGTAGAAATGAGAAAAAGAAGAGAATTATTAGAGCTAAAACTCTAAAACAAAAGATATCAATAAATATGTAAATAGAAATCACTACTACAAAAAAGGTTTTTTAGGACTAGCATTGCGAGTCCTAAAAAAGTATTTAGAACTCGCAGGGCGCGAATCCTCTATTTGAGAGCCTTAAAAACTAAGGATTTTTAGGACTCGCAATGAAAGTCCTAAAAAACTGTTAAAGTAACATATTTATTAAAGTAATGAATGGTTACTAGTACGGTTTACTAAGCATACAAGATGCAAGTAATCTAGATTCAGTTTACTGATGTAGATAGACATCTTAGTAAATGTGTTATATATAATAGAGATTATATATGACAGGACTGATGAGAATTAATTATCTTTATAAACTTCCCTTTCACATAAAGATTTAATTCTTGTCATAATAGATGATCATTTATAGATCAGTCTAAATCCTGAGTATTCATGAACTCCTGTTTATGTTTATTGGATCTTTTGATTCACTCGTTAAGGTCTCTTAGAATAATGAGGCTAATGACTTTTTTTTTTTGGAGATTCAATATCATGGATGGTTGGGAACATGAATTACAATATTGGTATCCATGTTTTCCTAACAGATCGAATATTGGTTCCCTTAAGGGTTGATTTTGGAAATGAATAGTTATTGAGATCAAATCTATAATTAGATTATAGATTAATTATTCGATGGTGAATTAATGGTTTCTTAAGGATCAAGAGGAAATTAGAAGGGTAAAACGATAATTTTGACCAACTCTAATTAATGAATCAATAATGGAGGACAGAACTACATATATTGATTATATCAATGGACTACTAGAGAAAAATCTGTAAATATAATTCTATAAATACCTAGAGTGAAAATCCATATTTATAGTGGAGTAATCATGAAATTAATAAATAAGATTATTAGTGTAACGCCCTGGTTACCCCAGAATAGTTACGATGAATGGTGAACCGGAAATTTGACCCGCTATCCGAGTCCTTTGGTTAAAAAAACGTGCATCTAAGTGTTATTAACAGGCTAAGGTGAAAAACCAATCAAAAGGAAAGGATATATTTTATTTAATACATAAAAATTGTACATTGGCCCATAAAAACATTTACAAGTTATTTACAATTCAAAATGGTCATTACTGTTCAAATTTACAAACTCGCCGACCTAAGCAGCAAAAATAGGGTAAACCCCCTAGTTCCTTCGAAAACTCCTTGGCCGTGATGGTCAAGCGGCCGCATATGTACACATCACCACCTAAGCTCTCCACTCAAGGCAGGGTGAGCTTTTCCTTCCCTTTACCTACACCACATAGCACCCATGAGCCAAGGCCTAACAAGAAAACAAAATATAGCATGATATAATATCAACAATGATCATAATAATCATCCGGGACTTTCAGTCCAAAACAGGTAAGTGATAGAGGAAAAGTCACTAAGGTGGGTTCAGCTCCCTTCAGCCATGTGACGATAGGGTCACTCAGGCTTAACAGATAAGTGAACCTTTCACTAGCTTAAATAGGATAGGTGCATGGTGACTAGTCACCAACATAACCTTCCTCATGACCATAGAGTCATAACCCTGGAACATCGTTCCCTAGCCATGTGACAAGCGATCTCCTAGGCCTTAGGCCCTGGCTTTGAGTAACTAGCTTAGACTAGTCAAGCACTTATAAGTTTCATTGACCTTAGGGTCGGTCCAGCATTAATGCCTTAGAGTCATTCAATGCTGATATCGATTAGATCTAATCTTCATTCGGCCCTGCGTTCAGGACGCTTATACCGTTTCTGACTCTTAGATCAGTGATACGCGACCAATGTCGTCCCTGACTAATCAGTGCCATACACAAGTAATAAACATCCACTAGCATTTAATATGCAATCAATGTCCACATTTATTAACCAACATGCCTCAACAACAATCATGCATGTCATATACACAGGGTGCAGTTTTCTTACCTCCTGTTCGAGTGAGAAATATAATAAGAACGACTCCTTAGAATGATCAACCTTTTGATTCCTTAGCGGTTACCTAATCATAACCGATTATAACCTCCATTAATGAAAATCAACAATGAAAGGGTCTTAACCTAAACCCACTCTCAGGACCACGAAACATGCCCACACGGTGAGTAGATTCGATCCCGGGCCTTAAGGATTGAAACCCCAAGCCAAAAACCCTTAAAAACACTTAAAACGGGATCTGAAGGAACAGAGTAGCGCTACAGTGCCGCTCCCTAGTGCCCTAGCGCTATACTCAGAACCCCCAAACTTCCGAAAATCATCCTGTGTAGCGCTATAGGGCCCTATGATAGGCGCTATAGCGCTACCCCAAGACCAGCTTTCCCCTGAAACTTCCTTCTTCGACTCCTTCAGTTCTAACTCGATTCCAATGCTTCCAAATCCCAATTTTGGTGCCAAATGAACCCAAAAACCATCCTCACATACCCCAAGCATTACAACCATAAGAACCCTAGCCAAAACTCCCAACAAAACCAATCATTCAATCTAGAAACTCCAATTGAAAAACAAAGCTAAAACAGGGAAAACATGGGTATTCAATGGCTAGAAACTTACCTTAAGCTCAGATTATGATGCTCTTCAATGGTGGAACACACTCCCAAACTCCTAAGGCTTACTTCCCGAGCTTGAATCCTCAAGAATGGCTCAAAAATCACAAAGAAACCTGAAGGAGAATAGGTACGGGAAAGCTCTTGAACTATACTCTGTTTTCTCTCCTTTCTACAGCCTTAATGGCTTATGTCTATCCTAGGGGTGGAAAGACTAAAATACCCCTAGGTCAATTGAGGGTTTCTAAAGGCTCCCAAGGGCAAAATTGGTATTTCCCACCTATCTCATTAATCATAATTAACGCTCTTCAATTCCCACTATTCTCAATAATCTCAAACATCAATAATTCATATCCCATTAACCTTTAATTCCCGGCAACGCTCTAATCATTAAAATAACCCCGAGACTCATTCCGAGCCCCAAACTTAAACTTATTATGACCAGACCGCTAATTAATATTCCAAGATCGTCTCATGCCGAATAGCTCGAACAAACCCACATTATAATGTGGTCCCAACAATAGGTCACCGACATGCATACAAATATACAATTACACTATCAACAGGCCAAATTACCAAAACATCCCTGTAATAAAATGTGGACCCACATGCATGCATTTAACATCATATTATAATATAATTCACCTGAACATGCATATTATCATTTAATGGCATAATTAAACAGTTATGGCCCTCCCGGCCTACTAATCCAGCCACTAAACCACATTAGGGATTTCAGGGCATTATAATTATATTAAAGAATTTAATTAATAATCTGGTTTATTGAAGCTTCGTATTATAGGTCAATGGTCCCCATATCACCTTTGTCCTACACTGTCAAGGGTAAGGATGTCAAAAGAAAGATTTGTTAAGAGAAATGATTATATTGCAAAAGATTTAATTTTCTAGGGCAATTAAATAATTATTTGATAATTATGGATAATAGATTAACTATGAATTAATTAATTATTTAACTATTATATATATATATTTTTGAAAAACTATATGTGAAAATTAATATTAATCTTGTTTTTATTAATATAAAGCGAGATAATAATAAATATCTTATTTATAATATGATATTTATTTATTTAATTTAAAACTGATATTTTAAGATAAAGTTAATTTTGAATTAACTGATATTTATGTTGGGATAAATATCTCGTCTTAAAAGTTGATTAAATAAACAAATGTGAAAATTAGGGCAACCCTAATAGGGCTGGGCAACACACATTGTACAGTATAGTTTGTGGCACATAGCATCAAGGATTTTTATACCTGGAATTTGAATTTTGAATTTCAAATAAATTTGTTAATGAGTTATTTAATTATTCTTTTAAATATGATTTAAATAAATAATTGAATGAAAATATCTAATCAGATTTAATTTGAATTATATTTTAATTAAATAAAGATTATTTAATTAGATTAAATATATTTATAAATCTCATATACGTGATTTTCAGAAGAATGCTTAAAGATCAGACTTTCTCAAAAGCGATAGTTTTCTCTAAACCTGAAAACTATTATAAACCTTCTCTCTGTCAAAAACTCTCTAGATCTCAACCTTTTAAATCCTACGTGCCCACACATGTCCTTGTGTGTTTGAGGATTGGTCTGGAAGATCAGGGCGTGAGATCTCAGAACACTGGATAGAAAGATCGTTGATTTATACAAAAAGACTCAAGGACACTTGATAGGCTACAAGAGGTAATCCCTGATCTATTTGTATGTGATTTAATATTTATATATGTATATGATCCTGGCTGTTATTAATATTTATTAAATGGGTCCATATATTCTGCTACGTACCTTTGATTTGATCATTTAATACCAACAATTGGTACCAGAACAGTATATACATATATATATTAAATACTCCGTCGGTATCTTGCATTTGTTATATGTATGTCGATATGTATATTGAATGGATGAATATGTTTTTTGAATGTATGGTTGAATGATGGATCGTTAATTATATGGTGATATTGGTTTAGGAATTTTATTGTTTTTTCTAGATCTTGTGTGAGCCATAAAAGGCATAGGATTTTTGTAATTTTATTTCTTGATTTTTAAATTGGAAGGACTCGAGCCAAGGTCCCGAGCCCTAGCCGTACGCACCAGCCCCGTGGCTGCCTCACCCGCGTGCGCACCTAGGCCCTGAGCTCCCAGCTCTCGCGTGTGTCACCCAGCCCGAGCCCCTGCTCCCTCGCGCGTGCCCCTGGTGCCCTTCACTTGCATCGCGTTGTGCGTATGGCACCTGTCGAGGAGCCCCATGTGCACCCAAGGCCTGCTTGAGCCCTGCTTGCGCCTGTGCACCTGGCCCCTGTCGTGTACGCACCTGCATGCTAGCCAGCCTGCCCAGCCATGCACTAGTGCCCATGGCACCTTGTGCCGCCGGCCATAGGATTCCTAGGGCACCAATCCTGGTGCTCAAACCCTAGATCCTAAAGTTGTTATAAAATATCTTCATTTTAGTTAATTTTTAAATTATTTGAATTTAAAAGTTTAATTATCTTAATTTATTTTATTCAAAAATAAAATATCTTTTATTTGGTTAAGATATTTTAACATCTTAAGTTTAAATAATTATTTGAATTTGATTTCTTAATTATTTAAATTCAACTAAATTAAAAAGATGACAAAAATGGTTATTTAATTAAGAGTTAGTTTTAATTAGAAAAAAATTCCAACTAATAAGTTGGGCAAAAAAAAAAGTTCTTAAAGATTAGCAAGAAAGCCTAAAGGAGAGGAGGAGTATTCTTGGTGAGTCTTGAAAGCTACATAGGCTTAGATTGCAATTTTATTTCTAATTTTTTCAAAGGGTTGTAAATCTTAGAAATATCCATTATTACTCGGTTCATCATTTATTGTTTATTTATTGTGCTTATTTAAATAAATATTCATTGATGTTTGATTGATAACATGATCATGCATTAGTCAATTACATGTCATTCATGAAACCCCACACAGTTTCTCATTAATCATGCATCTTTTAGAAACATGATTATCTAGAATTGTCCTATTTGTTTATATGAATTATTTTTGGTGAAATCAATTGCATGTAAACTACTAAGTATTAAATTAGTTAAAACTTGGTAACTCACACCATAATAAGAGGCAATAGCTTTTATAGGCCTTTAAGATAACCAACTTTATGTAAAAAAACATTTTAGTAAAGTTAGATGAATGTAATGAGTAATTATTTAGATCACATTAATTATAGAACACAGGCTCTTTTATAATTATAATTTTTGTAATTAACTACATTCACAAGGTTATTAATAAACTAGTAATTAATTTAGATTTAATTGATTATTTTAATAAAACACATTAAATCTAAAATAGTAAGTGGGAGAAGGTGAACATCTCAATGTGACCTATGGTCTCCATTATTAGTACAACACCATGAGATATGAATAGGGCCTTAAGGCGGCTTTGTTTTTGTCCCCCTAAGCATGGTTTTTAGACATATCAATACCAAGGTTGGCTTCTTATGAAGATAGGAGAAAGTGATGTATTTTAGGCTTGACCGACCGTAAGGCAGCACTCTCTAAGTCAAGTCATGAAATATGAAATAATGAGTTACATTTACAAAGATGTAATTAAGCTTTTGCGGTGGATATTACATCATGACCAAACCACCAGTACTTTATATTTACAAGAGAAAATAAAGAGTTATTTTAAGTTTTATTATAAAGATAAGATTGTCTTATAAGCTATTTGAATTTAACTTGACCGACCCTAATGCGACACTTTATTTGTTGGGTAGTTTTATCATGGAAAAGTGAATGTTATTTTATGTGTATTAATTGTGTCCTTTATGCATCATGTTTACTTTTCAAAACATTGATATTTTTTCAAATGATAATATTATTGTATTTTATTTTCAGTCATAAAATGTTGCCACCCAAATTATTTTCTTATAACATGCCCAGTAATGCATAAAAAGATTGATCATATAAAGAAAGTAAAAATGACGGAAGAGGATGAAGAAAGATGGAGACAAAAAGTTGAAGAGGAAAAACGTCTAGTTCAAGAAAGCGTTAAAGAAAGTCAATTTATTTAAAATTCTTTAATTTTATTAAAAGAAAAATTTATTGTAGTTTGAACAATGTTTAGTTCATTTTTAGTTAATTTAGAATTTTATTGCATGTAATAACTTTAGAATATTTTATTTATAATTTGATTATTCTTAATTTTTTCTTTACACATGCAATTGAATATTTGAACTTTATCGCTTTCATTAAAATGAACGAACGTTCAATAATTCATAGTTATTTAAAGTAACAATAATTCAAAATTGATTTTTTTGTTGTAGTAATTGTATGCCACTGTCAATTTTTTTAGTAATGTGTGGTAACTAGTTACAACTATAAAATCAATTTTATTTTTTAAGTGGTTTTGTAGTAACTGGTTAAAACTATAAAAATTATTTTGATTTTTGTAGTAATGTATCATTATCAAAATACCAACTGAATTGTAACTAGTTACTTAGTGAGATCTGAAAAGAAAACTTATATGAAAAAAATTAACTAAATTGATCATGAAGGTAATTGGTTACAGCTAGGTCTGAAAAAAAATAGATATGAAAAAAAATTGTGATGGTAACCAATTACTTAGCAAGACCTGGAAAAAATAAGATCTAAACAAAAAATCTAAACTTCTCATAATCGTAACTGGTTACAGCTAGGTTTGAAAAAAAAACACTCACATCTAAACAAAATTAAATCATTCTTCATTGTACTTGGTTACTTATTCAGCTGTGAAAACAAAATCAAATCTAAACAAAAGAATCTAGATTAATTGTTATCGTAACTAGTTACAGCTAGGTCTAAAAAAATCATATTTGAATAAAAATAATCAGGCATCATGGTACCTTGTTACTTAAACAGGTCTGGAAAAAAAAACATAATTCAGAACAAATCGTGATAGTAACCGATTACAGTTAGGTCTAAAAAAAATCAAATATGAAGTGCAAAATCAAATTCGAAACAGATTTGGAATGGAAAAATTAGATGTGAAAAAGAAGAAGAAGAAGAAGAAGAAGAACAAAAAAGAATAAGAATAAAAATAGATTTGAAGAACAAGAAGTAGAAGCAGAAAAACCAAAGGGGCAGAGGTGAATCACCATCAAGGGATGGGGTGAAGGTGGCATCGCTGACGGAGGGCTGAGATGAAGGAACCAAATGAAGAAGAGTAGAGGAAGAAAGAAGAAAAGAGAGAGATATCGTGAGGGATAGAGGAAAGATGAGAGAGTGAGAGAGAGTTTTGTGTAATCTTTATATATATATATATTATGAATTTACCATATTAAATTTTTTTTTTTTCAAAACCTACCGTATTTTGTGTAATGACTTTTTTTCCCATTAATATAGAAACTACATTTATTTTTTTCTTATTTAAGTAAACTTCTCCAGTTTATTTGGGTTGAATTCTTTGTTTTGTCAAGTGTCAATCCTTAATAATGATAATAATAAAAATAATAATTGTTCTTTAAATCGTCGTTGGGTGTGACTGTAAACATTCTTACGACTCATTGCTTCACAGTTAAATTATTAGTTATTACAGCTAGTGTAATGCCCCGGATTCCCTATTATGGTTAATGGCTGGATTAGTAGGCCGGGAGGGCCATAACTGCTTAATTATGCCATTTAAATGTGTTTATGCATGTTTATGAGAATTATATTATCATATGATGTTAAATGCATGCATGTGAGTCCACATTTGTTTACAGGGGTATTCTGGTAATTTGGCCCGTTGAGGGTATAATTGAATATTTGTTTGTGTGATAATGATATACTGTGAGACCACATTATAATGTAGATTGGTTCGAGTATTTCGACATGAGACGTTCTTAGAACATGATTTATCGGTTTGGTCATAACAGGTTTGAGCTCGGGGCTCGGGGTGAGTCTCGGGGTGATATTAAAGGTTATAGCGTTACCCGGGATTTTAGGGTAACGGGTTATGAAATATTGATGTTTGAGGATTTTGAGATTAGCGGGAATTGGGAAGCGTTAATTATAATTAACGGGTTAAGCGGGAAGTACCAATTTTACCCTTGGGGTGGCTTAGAGGCTTAAGTTGACACAAGGGGTATTTTGGTCTTTTTGGGAGGATATATGTGACATAAGTGGATTGGAAGGCTGTGGAAAACAGAGTAAAAACAGGGGTTTGCCTCCTTCACTCCCGTACCTTCCCATAGCTTCATCTTCTCCATTGCCTTCTTTGAGAGTTTTGTGTTCTTGGTGGTAATTCAAGCTAGAGGAACCTAAGGCTGGGTTGGAGCACTTGTGTTAGCCTGTGAGGGAGGCTTAAAGCTAGTCTCAAGGTGAGTTTTGGCCATTAATTTCAGCTGGTGCTCTGTTTTGCTTATAGTTTTTAGTTCATGGAATTTGATGTGGGGAGTGAGGATTAAAGGGAGTTTTTATGTTGTTTTGATTGGGGTTTAATGTGAGTGAGCTAAGGTTGTTATTTGGGGGTTCAATTACATGTTTGGAGGAGGTTTTATGATGGTTTGAAAGGCTGGTTTGAGAGAAAAACGCACAGGGGGAAATTCTGGTTTGTGCGTGGGCTAGTTGCTGAACTGGGGTGGGTGCCGCGGCACAGCTTTTGCGTGCCGCGGCCCATGCGTGTCTGGCAGATGGGGACCTCTTTGTTTGGGGGCGTGCCGCGGCACAGCTTTTGGGGGCCGCGGCCCATAAGGCCAAACTTGCTAAAAAGTGGTTTTTAGCTTAGGGATTCAAACCATAGGCCTCGGGGTTGGACCTAGTACCCGGTTGGGTAGTATTTGAGGTCTCGGGGCTGGGATTTGGTTTGGGAACCCTCAGTTATCATTTTTATTGATGAATCCTATATTTTGGTTATGACCAGGTGACCGTCGAGGAATTTAAAGGTTAATCGTTCTCAGGGGTCGTTCATATAAGTATTCTCACTCGAACCAGAGGTAAGAAAACGGTGTTTGAATACAGTTGCACCCTGTATAGGTATATAACATGTGTGGTTTGATACTAGAGGCATGTTGGTTGATATATGTGGACATGGATTGCATATTAAATGCTGTTGAACGTTGTTTACCTGTTTGAGACACTGACTAGTCAGAGACCGACTCTAAAGTCGAGAATCATGCATTGAATGGCTCTATAGCATTAATGCCAGACTGACCCTAGGGTAGAGGAACTTATAAGTGCTTGCCTGGCTTACAACCAGATGAATATAGCCAAGGTATATGACCCCGGTGACTGTTTGTCACATGGCTAAGGGACGTTGTCCATAGTTTCGACTCCAGAGTCGTGAGGAAGGTTATGTTGGTGACTAATCACCATACACCTGTCCTAAACAACTTATGAAAGATTCATTTCTCAGTTAAGCCCTGGTGACCCTATCGTCACATGGCTAGAGGGAGCGATGCTCATTATTGTGACTTTTGGCTATTGTCACCTATTTGTTGGACTGATAGTCCTGAATGGTTATTATGATCGTCGTTGATATTATATCATGTTTCATCATGTTTTCTTGCTGGGCCTTGGCTCATGGGTGCTATGTGGTGCAGGTAAAGGAAAGGAAAAGCTTGGCCAGCCTTGAGTGGAGAGCTTAGGCGGTGTGATGTACATACAGGGCCGCTTGATCGCCACAGTCAAGGAGTTCTCAGAGGGACTAGGGGTTTACCCTATTTTTGCCGCTTAGGCCGGCGGGGATTGTATATTTGGAACTGTAGCAACTCTTTTGTAACATGAACTACTTGTAAACATTTTAAAAAGGCTCATGAGCAGTTTATTTACTTAATGAAAAGTGCCCTTTCCTTTTTACCAGTTTTACACCTTAACCTGTTAATGACACTTAGATCACGTTTTTAACCAAAGGACTCGGGTAGCGAGTCAAATTTCCGGTTCACCGTTCTCCGTAACTGTTCTGGGGTAGCCAGGGCGTTACAGCTAGTCAGCTACTAGTTGGTTTCAGGGCTAGTTTGGTACAACTGTGTTGTGGGGAAAAGCAGTTGTAAATGTGCTATAGGGAAAAGTAGTTGCAGCTGTGAGGTAGGAAAAAATTGCTGAGTGTTTGGTAAATTACAGATTTCAAAGTGCTATGAGTTAGAAAAGTTGTATGAGGATGTCATATTTATTTTATTTAAACAAATTTACATATTTAAATTAAATATATTTTTGATAAGAGACTATTAAAGTGATCATAAACAAAAATATTATATTATATAATATATATTATTGTGTATATATATTATAACTAGTTGATGTAGTTAAGATTCGAATTATAATGATGATAGTATTATAATCTTGTTCATGATATAATAAACTTAAGTTATCTCAAAACTCTCATTTTTTATGTCTTTAATTAGTTTCCTTTTTTTTTTTTCCTAAAACATGAAATTGATAAGTTTTTGATAAATTATAATTTAAAATATTATGAGATACAAAAATAAGATTATAGTGTATAATAAACTTGTTGTGCTCTAAAATTAGCACGAGTTCAATTACTCAGCTCGAGTACAGCTGGCATATAAATATGTGGAAAAATAGCCAAGTGGAATATCTGGCTATTAATGATGGGAACAGCTCGAGATCCAATCCAGTTCGTAAACAGTATACAAGTTATCATCTGGCCTACACTTAAGGTAACAATCGAGCTCGGGACTCATAATGGTTAGATCCAACTTTGGGTGCTCCAAAGTTACTACGAGTTCGAAGTCAGGTAATTGATTAAACATGAGCTCAGGTGAGATATTGTAAAGTCCTAGAACTTTACTTAGCTAGTAGTAGTAGTAGTCGTAGTGGTAGTGGTGGTGGTAGTGGTAGTGGTAGTGGTAGTGGTAGTGGTAGTGGTAGTGGTAGTGGTAGTGGTAGTGGTAGTGGTGGTGGTAGTGGTGGTGGTAGTGGTGGTGGTAGTGTTAGTGGTAGTGGTAGTCGTAGTCGTAGTCGTAGTCGTAGTAGTGGTAGTAGTGGTAGTAGTGGTAGTGGTAGTGGTAGTGGTAGTAGTGGTAGTAGTGGTCGTAGTGGTGGTAGTGGTAGTAGTGGTAGTAGTGGTACTAGTGGTAGTGGTAGTTGTAGTGATAGTGGTAGTGGTAGTGGTAGTGGTAGTGGTAGTAGTCGTGGTAGTAGTGGTAGTAGTGGTAGTAGTGGTAGTCGTAGTAGTGGTAGTGGTAGTAGTAGTAGTAGTAGTGGTAGTAGTGGTAGTAGTGGTAGTAGTAGTAGTAGTGGTAGTGGTAGTGGTAGTGGTAGTGGTAGTGGTAGTGGTAGTGGTAGTGGTAGTGGTAGTGGTAGTGGTAGTGGTAGTGGTAGTGGTAGTGGTAGTGGTAGTAGTAGTGGTAGTAGTAGTAGTAGTAGTAGTAGTAGCTAGTAGTAGCTAGTAGCAGTTATAGTATGATAGTTACTGTGGATTTTGGTTCAAGCCGGGACTTAGTTGAACACTCGTAGCAACACCTATAGATTTTATAAGTCTAACCTATAGTTTAAGAATATTAATTATAACATAAGGTTTGATTAACACAGCTGATTATAAAGATGTCATTTATTATACTATAAGTTTTAGATAGAACTAATAAGATCATGACACTTGTCGTGTGCATGTTTATTTAAGAATATAATTATAGTTTAAATAAAGATAGTTTAAATAAAGGAAAGTTCTAGAAACTCTAGAATCTTCCAAGACCATTAAGTGCATGACACTTGTCACAATCTTGTTTATTTGAGGATTTAAACATTTTAAGTGGATAATTCAAAAATAAAAGTTTCTAGAAGCTCTAGACCCTTCCAGAACATGTTGGAATCATGTATTACACAGTCAAACCTAATTAATCAATTCAAATTATGTTGAAAAAGTGCAATTACATGTTTAATATATTCACATATGCCGATATATCGCAGCATAGGGGCCGATATATCACCTACGAAAGATACGAAAAACACGTCGACTTTGCATGAACAATCGAATCAGCCTCGAGAATACTGGGAGATGCGATATATCATCTATAGGGGGCGATATATCGGCCCCACCTATGTATTTTTGAAAGTTCAGTTTTTCAATTTTAAAAATAGCCTTAACCTCTTGACTAGCCTCTGAAATGTTTTGACCGAGTCTTAAACACTTGTTGAAGGAATATTCAAATATTTTTCAATTAATATTCATTATTCTATTCAAGCTAAAAGGAGGTAGTTTCACTCATTGAACTCTATAAATAGGACCTAGTACCCAGCCATGTTTCTCATTCTTCAAGCTGTGTTCAGAGCCTTCAAGCTGCTAGGGTTACTATAGAGTGATAAACACTTGGGTTGGGATAAACGCTTTATCATCTTAAGCTTTGTAAACACTTGGGAAGTGAGATATAGAGTGTGTTTTCAATATCGAGGTGTACATTGGTTCTAGCCCATCCAAAGGTATTCTTATTCTCAAGTTCATTTCTGTATGGTTCTTTAGTTTTCCTTAGTTTTTTTTACTCAAATCATAACTTGTTGTTTTCGATTCTTGGTTAGGTAATTAACTTCTTTGAACTTAAGGTTTCTTTTCGGTAAGCTTCTTCTTGGTGGTTTAGTTCTCTTCTTTATCATCTCTTATCTTTAGAAATACTCACATTCTTATTGTTGGTTTTAGGAGTGTTCCAAATACCGTCCTTGTTCTCAAATATCCCGGTGTTGGTAAGGAAAATAGGATAGATTTTGTATGCTTTTATGTTTTGATATGTTTATGCTATGATATATGTATGATATGTTTTTAGTTTTTAAGTATATGTTTTGTTTAGATAACAAGCATATAATTTGTATAGATAACAAACATATAACTTGTTTAGATAACAAGTCCCAATATTATATTCCTTGGGCATATGATTGTTTAGATAACGAGCCCCATACATTTATATGACTTGTTTAGATAACTAAGCCCCGTAAATTTATGGGCATATGATTGGCTAGCTAGCAAGCCCCAAGAAGTATGATGACCATTATAATACACGTTTTTATAGTCATATGTTTTGTAGTCTTATGTTATGTTTTATGTTGTATGTGGCTAGTAGATTTTCCTTGCTAGGCATTAGGCTCATTCCTTTATTTTTATGTATGCAGGAAAATAGTTATGATGGTGGAAGGATTCTTGGTAGCTTGGTTTGTGTATTAAGGATGAAGGGATTCGATGGATTGCGTGATGATTCGAGGACAACATTATTTTTAGTCTCTTTAAATTATGTTTTATGTATGTTCTGCATTTAGCTTAAAGTTATGTTTTATTTTAAAACAATGGGATCCCATACCACTCATTTATGTATTTCAATATTTACTTTGGAGTTCTTAATAAAGTTGTGAATATTTTTTATGTATGTTTTCTAAAAAATAGTGGCTATGTCTAGTAGTTTTAATGGTCCAAAGTCTTAGAAAAGGTTGGGTCATTACAGATATTGAATTCGTGAGAGCCTAGACAACACATGCTAAAGGATCCCAGGAGATTCGGGGATTCTTTATACGCTCATTAATGATCAAGCTGTATCATATATCTGTCATTTATTATCTGAGATGGCAGCAGTATATTTATTATGTTATCAAATCACATCCCATTGAAAATGGGAATAATCTATATTAATTATATACCTTATTTAATTATGCGGTTTATTTACACAGTGACCAAAACCTATCCATGGAATTCCCCTATAAATGCAAGGAATATTGGATAGGAGACGGGGGACTGTTTTGCATTACCAAAACTCTGTAGAAATAAAGAGTGAAGAGTAATAATATTGACTCGTGGACTAGGTGGATTTTAACTACTGAACCACGTAAAAGTTCTATACTTTTGAGTGAATGTTTATTAGTTTATTACGGTTTATAATCTAGCACTAATCTACCGGTTTAATTTCTTAATAAACTGTTGGCGAAAAACTGCGTCAACAGATTGGTGCTTTCATTGAGAGTTGATTAGTGCATCACAAATTCCAGTTGACTTTCATCATGGTGTTCACTCGCTCAATGCATGATAATGAGATAGAACAGCCTGGTGGGTAGGAGGCCCATCATACCGTTGTTCCCAATGAAAGGGGCCCAGATGTTCAACAACATCCGGGAAAACAGCTAGCAGGTCAAGACGATACTGGGAGTTCAGTGTCACTACCACCAAATCCTAATCTGGGTTATCTAACTGTCGTCAAGATGGAAAAAGCCCAGTTATGGAGCCTTCTTTCTTGGGCAAACATGCAGATTGAGGAGGTCTTGGCTTGGTTACCCCCTCTTGTACTGACGTTAATGTCGGAAAGAGGCAAAGTGGGTCTCGTAAGTCCCACAGGAATAACCAATCTAAACTGAGTCGATCTATCAGAACCGCCACTTTGAGTTCTATGCCTTCAGGGAAACACCACCAGAATGCTAGGCCTGCTGATTATCACAGGGGTCATCAACATGTCAGTCGGTCAGTCAGGGCCGTGACCCCAAGCTATGTGCCTTCTTCATAGAGTCCCCAAAATGCCATAATAATCCGTAGGGAGAGGCTGGGACAAGCTCACGAAGACACAATGCTCCAACAAATCCTTATGTGCCACGATCAGTGCCTCAGGCACAGAGAACTAGGGACATTGGTGTAGAAACAATGAGGGCTAATTTAGTCCGTCCTGAAACAACGAGAAAAGCCTTTCCAATAAGGCATCCTCTGTCACTTGTAAGACATCCATCGCCACCTCATCCTCATCGAGATGTTCCAGCTCGTGGGAACATTAGGAGAAATCCTCCCCTGTCCGCAAATAATTCTGTCCCACGACCGCATGTTGAGAACCCAGGCCCTCAATCTCAACCGCGAGATGTAAGTTTTGTTGGGATTTTATGCCCTAATTAAAACTCAATTTCTTTGTAATCTCATTTATTATCAATAAAAGATTAGAAATCATTTTTTGAGTTGGTCAATCACTTTGCTCAAATATTTTATTTTCATGATTATTTGTTTAATATAAAATTCTATTAAATCACGAGCATATAGCTAATAGTATTTATAGTGACATAATCACGGTGGAATATAAATATGATTATATGTTCAAAGTAAGTTAGTCCTAAGAATAGTCAGTGCACAGGATTTACACTGACTTGCCAATCTACGATATGATCTACTTACACATTGTAGTGTTATGTTCTTTCCAGAACATTAGCAAAGTAGATAAGATCGGATGCATTTGTTACGTCGGACTGGACCGATGTTGACAGTTTATAGGATAAGTAAATATACCATTATTATCTATTCTAGTCATATCATATAGTTGACCATAGGTCAATTCAATCTCAATTCTGAGTGGTTAGTATTCTAACTGATTGTATTATTTGAGTTCTTTGACTTGTTCGTTACCAGCTTACCCTACGGACTAGCCCATACTTACATCTTGGGAACTCGGTAGTATAATTGAGTGGGAGTGTTAATCATAGATATGAACATCTATAGCTTCTGATGAAGAAGTGAAACGATGGTTTCCTTTTAGTTTAGTTCAAGGTGTTAAATGATAGAGATCTCATTTCAATAATTAAATTAGTTTACTGAAATATCATTTACAAGGAACTAAGTGTTTTAAGGATAAAATACAATGAGGGTAAAACGATATTTTAGTCCTATCTCATTGTAGACCGTCTATAGAGGATTGAGTGACAATTATGGTTGTAACAATGGATAATTAATAGCGTATCTATATTTGTTATAGAGTGTTCTATGAATTCAAGAGTGCAATTCCAAGTCTATAGTGGAGTCACGAGGAATTAATAAGTTAGTAAATTTATTTGTTAGATTTATGATAAATTATTGGAGCTTGATTTCATAGGCCCATGGTCCCCTTTGTACCTTGGATAAAATCATCTAGATAGTCTCAATTAATTGATTTAATCATCAATTAGAATTATCAAAGTTGACCAGGTCAATTTTGTGGATAGTTTCATAGAGTTGTGTAATTTTGAGAAGAAAAGAGAAATTATGGCAGATTTATTAATTAAGATAAATTGGTATCTAAATTAATAAATAAGTTTAAATCAAGGTTAAAATTATAAATAATTAATTTGATAAATGATTTAAATAATTATTTAATTAATTAAATCAATAGAAAATAATACAAGCCTTGATTTTAAATCCAATGAGCTTATAATCAAATGGGAAATTTCACGAGCCTAAAGCCCATTATAATTTTGACCTAGGGCTGTTAATTGGCTATTATTTTATTGATTTTTAATTAAATTAAATGGCCCAATTTAGTCTATAAAATGAGTGCTAAGTGAGAGATGAAAACAGAAGTTCAGATTTTTGTAACACTACTTTTCTGATAGGTTTAGATTCTCTCTAAACACAAGTCCTTTTCTAAGCCTTATTGTTCTTCTCTCTTCTTCTCTCTGTATCAATCTCATGTGTTGAGAATTGACCACTCTAATCTAGGTGATTCCAAGGACACTTTGGAAGACCGTGAAGAAAATTGAAGATCGGTTTAGTTTCTTGGTTATACTCTGTGACAGAAAGGATACAAGGGTTAGAGAAACTGAAGGAATGACTCATTCATTCCGATGAGTGTGCTGTAAGTATTCATATCATTGTTTCTCTTTAAATTCAATTTTAGAAACATGTTTTAGGTTATCTCATATTAATTTGTTTAATATTATATCTACATGAAAATAAATAAAGATCTTGTATGAGTTTCCTAACAAGTTTCTTGGACTAAAAGCCAGCGTGGAGGCAGATCCGAGAGTTACCTGAGAAATCATTTGATTTCAGCACAAAGTCCACGATATGATCCACATCTCAACCTGCGCGATCATTTGAATTCATAGAGAAGGTATCCAACTCGGGATGAAAACGTTAGCTATCCTCGACATGAGGGAGATCCGTCCATTGTACGCGACAATGGGAATGTCCCACATAACCAAGCTTGAACTTGGAGGGACAATAACCCATCAAACGCGTATAATAGGATGGGAGTTGTTGAACAACCCCCAGCTAACCTAAGGCTCGGTCTTAGGAATGAAGAGACCATCGATTGGAAGATCGCAAGTATGAATGAGGCGATGGAACTAAGAGAACCAGGGGCGCTTTGCTTTTTTGGCTTGGAAAACATGCAAGGGCTTTGGAGTTATGGTTCGTGTTTTTCTCTCCTAAAAACTGAAAGGCAAAAGTGAAAATGAAGAAGGTGAATAAGGGGTTTACATAGGCAAAAAGGTGGCATTAAAAGGGGAATTTGAGCCCTTGATTCGGGTTAAAACGCGATCCAATGGGTCACGCTTAATCTCAAGAACTGGGAGCAAAAAGGGGAATAAGAAAGGACGTATTTAGAAAGAGAGTACTAGTGTACTCTTAACATGTTATGATTAATGCCTTAAAATCATGTAAATACATTTTATTGATTTTAAATAAAAGTACAATTTTATTATATTTGAATGTTATAATTATTGTTTGAATTAATTATATAATAATACCAAGAAAATTCTATATTCATTCATGAGAATATGATCTTATATTAGTACGAGAGAATTAAAATCATATATAATGAATAAAATAGTCAGTAACATATTAAAGTAAGGAATCTTTAATGAATGGTTACTAGTACGGTTTACTAAGCACATAAGATGCAAGTAATCTAGATTCAGATTATTGATGTAGATAGACATCTTAGTAAAGGTGATGTACATAATAGAGATTATATATGACAGGACCAATGAGAATTAATTTTCTTTATAAACTTGTCGTTTGACGTAAATATTTAATTCTTGTCATAATAGATGATCATTTGTAGATCAGTCTAAATCCTGAGTATTCATGAACTCCTATTTATGTTTATTGGATCTTTTGATTCACTCGTTAAGGTATCTTAGAATAATAAGGCTAATGACTTTTGTTTTGGAGATTCAATATCATGGATGGTTGGGAACATGAATTAAAATATTAGAATCCATTCTTTCCTAATGGATCGAATATTGGTTCCCTTAAGGGTTTATTTTGGAACTGAATAGTCATTGAGCTCATATCTATAATTATATTATAAATTAATTATTCGTTAGTGAATTAATGATACTTAAGGATCAAGATGTAATTAGAAGGGTAAAACTATAATTTTGACCAGCTCTAATTAACGAATCAATAATGGAGGACATAATTACATATATTGATTATATCAATAGACTACTAGAGTAAACTCCGTAAATATAATTCTATAAATAATTAGAGTGAAATTTCATATTTATAGTGGAGTAATCATGGAATTAATAAATAAGATTATTATATTAAAGAGTTTAATTAATAATCTGGTTTATTGAAGCTTCGTATTATAGGTCCATGGTCCCAGATCACCTCTGTCCTACACTGTCAAGGGTAACGATGTCAAAAGAAAGATTTGTCAAGAGAAATGACTAAATTGCAAAGGAATTAATTTTCCAGGGCAAGGAAATAATTATTTGATAATTATTGATAATTGATTAATTATGAATTAATTAATTATTTAACTATATATTTTTTATTTTGAAATACTATAGGTTAAAATTAATATTAATCTTATTTGGATTAATATAAAGAGAGATAATAATGAACATCTTATTTATAATATGATATTTATTTAATTTAAAACTGATATTTTGAGATAAAGTAAATTTTGAATTAACTGATATTTATATTGGGATAAATATCTTGTCTTAAAAGTTGATTAAATAAACAAATGAGAAAATTAGGGCAACCCTAATGGGGTTGGGCGACACACACTGTACAGTACAGTGTGTGGCGCCTAGCATTAGAGAGTTTTATCCCTGAGATTTGTATTTCAAATAAATTTGTTTTAACAGTTATTTAATTATTCTTTTAAATATGAATTAAATAAATAATTAAATGAAAATATCTAATCAGTTTTAATTTGAATTATATTTTAATTAAATAAAGATTATTTAATTAGATTAAATATCTTTATAAATCTGATATACGTGATATTCAGAAGAATGCTTAATGATCAGACTCTCTCAAAAGCGATAGTTTTCTCTTAACCTGAAAACTATTCTAAACCTTCTCTCTGTCAAAAACTCTCTAGATCTCATGTGTTGAGTACATCTAGGGAGTCACATAAATTAACCTTTTGAATCATACGTGCCCACACACGTTCTTGTGTGTTTGAGGATTGGTCTGGAAGATCAGGGTGTGAGATCTCAGAACACTGGATAGGAAGATTGTTGATTTATACAAAAAAGACTCAAGGACATTTGATAGGCTACAAGAGGTAATCTCTAATCTATTTGAATGTGATTTAATATTTATATATGTATATGATCCTGACTGGTATTAATATTTATTAAATGGGTCCATATATTCTACTGTGCACCTTTGATTTGATCATTTAATACCAACAATTAGTACCAGAGCAGTGAATACATATATATATATATATTAAATACTGTGTGGGTTTCTTACATTTGTTATATGTATGTAGATATGTTTTTTGAATGTATGGTTGAATGATGGATCATTAATTATATGGTGCAATTGGGTTAGGAATTTTATTGTTCTTTCTAGATCTTCTGTAAACCATAAAGGGCATGGGATTTTTGTAATTTTATTTCTTGAAATTTAAATTGAAAATCTGTACTCAAAGAAAATTGGAAGGACTCGAGCCAAGGGCCCGATCCCTAGCCGTGCGCACCAGCCCCATGGTTGCCTCACCCACGCACGTACCCAGGCCCCAAGCTCCCAGCTCCCGCGCACGTCATCCAGTCTAAGCCCCTGCTTCCTCGCGCGTGCCCCTAGTGCCTCCCACTTGCATCGCCTTGTGCGCATGGCACTTGTTGAGGAGCCCCGTGCGCACCCAGTGCCTGTTTGAGCCCCGCCCACGCCCGTGCACCTGGCCCCTGCCGTGTGCGCACCTGCGTGCTAGCCAGTCTGCCCAGTGATGCACTTGTGGCCATGGCACCCTATGTCGCCAGCCATAGGGTTCCTAGGGCACCAATCTTGGTGCCCAAACCCTAGATCCTAAAGTTGTTATAAAATATCTTTTATTTAATTAATTTTTAAATTATTTTAATTTAAAAGTTTAATTATCTTATTTTATTTTATTAGAAAATAAAATATCTTTTAGTTGGTTAAGATATTTAAACATCTTAAGTTTAAATAATTATTTGAATTTGATTATTTAATTATTTAAATTTAACTAAATTAAAAAGATGACAAAAATGGTTATTTAATTAAAAGTTAGTTTTAATTAAATAAATTAATTAGAAATTTTGTTTCTGATTAATAAGTTGGGCAAAAAAAAAAGTTCCTAAAGATTAGCAAGAAAGCCTAAAGGAGAGGAGGAACATTCTTGGAGAGTCTTGAAAGCTACATAGGCTTAGATTGCAATTTTATTTCTAATTTTTTTCAAAGGGTTGTAAATCTTAGAAATACTCATTAGTATTCGGTTCATAATTTATTGTTTATTTATATATTTATTGTATTTATTTAAATAAATGTTCATTGATGTTTGATTGATAACATGATCATGCATTAGTCAATTATATGTCATTCATGAAACCCCACACAGTTTCTCATTAATCATGAATCTTTTAGAAACATGATTATCTAGAATTGTCCTATTTGTTTATATTAATTGTTTTTGGTGAAATCAATTGCTTGTAAACTACTAAATATTAAATTAATTAAAACTTGGTAACTCACACCATAACAAGATGCAATACTTTTTATAGGCCTTTAAGATAACTAACTTTATGTAAAAAAAAAAAGGTTTTCAATGAAACAAAAAAGACAAATACAACCCAGGCCAAAGCCTAAAAACCGGAACCAACTAACAAACAAGACCCACCCTCATATTACATACAATTGGAGCTTTTGCAAGAAGAGCTTAAACAGAGGGGTATCTGTCCTAGTATGAACCAAATACAATCTATACTTCACTAGTGTAATAATTTCTTTAGCTATACAATAAGCAATCAATGAATAACCATCATGTAAATACCTATTCCTATTTCTCCAGATACTATAAACCACATCAGCTAGAATCATGTTCAAAGTGGGACTAAAATTATTACTAAACCCAGCATGTAAGTTGACAGTCCAAGCCGAGTACAAAGGGGACCAAGCAGGGAAACCAATCCAAGTGAATATGACCTCCAGCACCTTTAAGGAGAAGCAGCAGTCGAAAAAAAGATGCTGGTGGCTCTCCAAATGATCATCACAAACCGGACACAGTAAGCTAGATAAGTGCATATTGACTTTGGCAAGATTATCTCTGGTTAACAGATAAGAGTTGAGCACCATCCACAGCAAAAATCGATGCTTAGGAAGAATAGAACGATTCCAAATAGTTTTTTTATACTCTGCTATTTTCTGGTTTAAGCCACTAATATAGAGTAAGGCTGGTTTAAACTTCCCAGAACAACCAGCTGCCATCACCTCAGCTTTACTAAACTTACTTCTGAGATGGCAAAGTTTCCGCCAATACCAACTAGTGTCCACCTTCAACCCATAGCTCCAAAAATCAGCCCCTTCAAATAGACGTGTTGCACCCATTTGACCCATAAAGAATCCTGTTTATTCGTGACAACCCAGATATACTTAGCCAATAACTCTATATTCCAACTAGACCCTTCTCTAAGACCGAGGCCTCCAAAAGCCTTGGGACGACACACCTGCTGCCATGAAGCAAAATGAAGCTTACTGCGGGTCCCCGAAGCCCCCCAAAGGAACTGACTACACAGTTTATCGACCTCCTTAATAATGCTCTGAGGAAGAATAAACACATTCATCCAAAAATTACACAAACCAAATAGAACAGATTGGATAAGAAGCAGCCTACCTGCATAAGAAAGGTGCTTACTAGACCAAGAGAAGAGTTTAGTTCTTATTTTTTGAATAATGATCTCACAGTCTGAATGCTTCCACTTCGTAGGCCTATGAGGGACCCCTAGGTAATGTAGAGGAAAGGATCCTTCAGTGAGATTCAACAGCTGACAAATCCCCTTTTTATCCTCTAAAGGAACTCCTCCAAAGTATATCATAGACTTCATAAAGTTTAATTGAAGCCCTGAAGCCTCACCAAAAACCCCAAGAGCACACTTAAGAACATTAACAACCCCAATATTGCCTTTGCAAAACAGAATAATGTCATCGGCAAAACACAAATTGATCAAATTAATGCTCTTACACAACGGATGAAATCGGAAAAGAGGGGATCTGGAAGCCCACTGAATGCTTCTAGTCAAGTATTCCATGATGATCACAAATAAGAGCGGAGACATAGGATCCCCTTGACGTAATCCTCTTTTACCCTTGAAACTGCCCTAAACCCGACCATTTAACAGCAAGAAGTAGTTGGTATTTTGGACACACTTCATCACCCAACCTATAAACTTCATAGGAAAACAAACCGCCTTCAATAGGTTTTCCAAAAATAACCAATCAACGGTGTCGTACGCCTTGCTTATGTCTATCTTGATAGCACAACGGGGAGAAGTATTCGCTCTACCATAATTCTTAATAAGATCTTGAAGAATCATGATATTGTGAGCAATGGTCCTACCACGAACAAAAGCTCCCTGGTTAGACTGAATAAGAGAAGGAAGCACCAAGGCCAACCTAGAACTAAGAAATTTGGCCATGACCTTATAGATAGTCGAACAACAAGCAATGGGTCTGAAATCAGATGCCTTAGCTGGATTAGAAACTTTAGGAATCAGAGAGATAGTCGTTTCATGAAGCTCCTTAGGTAACTTTCCTGTAGAAAAACCATGGTTGACAGTTGAACATATGTCATGACCAATTTCCTTCCAAAACAACTTGAAAAAACCTGATCCAAAACCATCAGGTCCAGGAGTTTTGGTGCTAGGAATACTGAAAAAAGCCTTTTTTTATTTCCTTGTTAGAGAAAGGAGACATAAGAGACAGTTGTTGATCAATAGACAATTTAGGACCTAATTCAACACAACTCAGATCCACTGCACCAGAGGCCGATCTGGAGGAGCCTAGATGATTCTTGAAGTGCTCTACAAAATGGTTAACTACCAACTGAAAATCATCAATGAGAACACCATTATCATTTATGTAAGAGACGATAGTATTTTCAGTCTTACGCTTCTTAAGGAAAGCATGGAAAAACGCAGAGTTCATATCTCCCTGTCTTATCCAGCTGATCTTACTCCGCTGAGAAAGAAAACTATGATACATTTTTTCTTGGACATGGAACTCAGAGGCCTTCCTCTTAACCACCTCCTGTAAGCTGATATCAAGAGGATTAGCTTGGGCCTGAAATTGGGCATCTTGGAATTCCTTCGAAGCTAGCTGGTAGCAATACCCCACATCACCAATACACTCCCTGTTGAATCTCTTCAGCCTGTGCTTCAATCTAACAAGACGAACAAAAACAGCTCTAAGCCCAGTAGCGTGAACAGGAACCTCCCAGCTACTTAAAACTACCTGCTTGAAATTAGTATGGTTAGCCTAGAAATTATAGTACTTAAACAGCTTAGTTCCCATAGTCACCACTGGAATATTCGACACAATACAAGAGCAGTGGTCCGAAACAACCTCCCAACTAAACTTAGCCAAAGTCTGAGGGAAAAAGTCTAACCACTCCTCAGTAATAAAAACATGATCTATTTTCTTCTTGATCAAAAAAAAAAAAAAAGGTTTTAGTAAAGTTAGATGAATGTAATGAGTAGTTATTTAGATCACATTAATTATAGAAACATACTCTTTTATAATTATGATTTTTGTAATTAATTACATTCATAGGGTTATTAATAAGCTAGTAATTAATTTGGAATTAATTGATTAGTTTAATAAAAGACATTTAATCTAAAATGGTAAGTGGGAGAAGGTAAAAATCTCAATGTAACCTATGATCTCCATTATTAGTACAACACAGTGAGTTATGAATAGGGTCTCGAGACGACTTTGTTTCCGTCCTCCTAAGGAAGGTTTCTAGATATATCAATACCAAGGTTGGCTTCTTACGAAGATAGGAGAAAGTGATGTATTTTAGGCTTGACGACCCTAAGGCAGCATTCTCTAAGTTAAGTCGTGAAATCTAAAATAATGGGTTACACTTACAAAGATATAATTAAGTTTTTGCAGTGGATAATTACATTTTGACTAAACCACCGATACTTTATATTTGAAAGAGAAAATAAAGAGTTATTTTAAGTTTTAAATTATAAAGATAAGATTGTCTTACAAGCTATCTGAATTTAACTTGACCGACCCTAAGACAACACTTTATTTGTTGGGTAGTTTTATCATGAATGTTATTTTATGTATTTTAATTGTTGCATTTATGCATCATGTTTACTTTCCAAATATTGATATTTTTTCAAATGATAATATTATTGTATTTTATTTTCGGTCATAAAATGTTGTCACCCAATTATTTTCCTATAACGTGCCCAGTAATGCATAAAAAAATTGATGATCATATAAAGAAAGTAAAAATGACTAAAGAGGATGAAGAAAGATGGAGACAAAAAGTTGAAGAAGAAAAGAGGAAAAACGTTTAGTTCAAGAAAGCATTAAAGAAAATCCATTTATTTTAAATTCTTTAATTTTATTAAAAGAAAATTTTATTGTTGTTTGAACAATGTTTAGTTCATTTTTTAGTTAATTTATAATTTTTTTTGCATGCAATAACTTTAGAATATTTTATTTATAATTTGATTATTCTTAATTTTTTCTTTACACATGCAATTGAATATTTGGACTTGATCGCTTTCATTAAAATGAACGAACACTCAATAATTCAGAATTAATTTTTTTGTGGTAGTAATTGTTTGCCACTGTCAATTTTTTTTAGTAATGTGTGGTAACTAGTTACAACTATAAAATCAATTTTATTGTTTAAGTGATGTTGCAGTATCTAGTTACGACTATACAAATCATTTTGCTTTTTGTAGTAATGTATCATTATCAAAATACCAACTAAATTGTAACTGGTTACTTAGTGAAATCTGAAAAGAAAAACTTATATGAAAAAATTAACTAAATTGATCGTGAAGGTAACTGGTTACAGTTAGGTTTGAAAAAAAAAATAGATATGAAAAAAAAATTGTGATGGTAACCAATTACTTAGCCAGACTTGGAAAAAATAAGATCTAAACAAAAAATATAAACTGATCATAATCGTAACTGATTATAGCAAGGTTTGAAAAAAAAAATATTCACATCTAAACAAAATAAAATCATTCGTCATGGTACCTGGTTATTTATTCAGGTTTGAAAACAAAATCAAATCTAAACAAAAGAATCTAAATTAATTGTTATCGTATCTGGTTACAGCTAGATCTAAAAAATCATATTTGAATAAAAATAATCAGGCGTTATGGTATCTTGTTACTTAAGTAGGTCTAGAAAAAACATAAATGAGAACAGTTCGTGTTAGTAACCGATTACAGATAGGTTTAAAAAAAATCAAATATGAAGTGCAAAATCAAATTCGAAACAGATTTGGAATGGACAAATTAGATGTGAAAAAGAAGAAGAAGAAGAATAACAATAAAAAGAATAAGAATAAAAATAAATTTGAAGAAGAAGAAGTAGAAGAACCAAAATGGCAGAGGTGCATTGCCATCAAGGGCAAGGGCAAGGGCAGAGGTGGTATCACTGACAGAGGGCTGAGATGAGGGAACCGAATGGAGGAGGGAAGAGGAAGAAATGAGAAAAGAGAGAGATATCGAGAGAGGAAAGAGTGAGAGAGAGTTTTGTGTAATCTTTTTTTTTTTATATATATATATATATTATGAATTTACCATATTTTAAATTAGGATAATAGCAGCATAAGTGATCAATGTTTTAGAAAAATACCTGACATGGACCTAATTTTTTTTAGTGGGTTAAATACAATTTTAAACTGGTTTGGTTCGGTCGGTTTTTGGATTACACCAATCCAAACCGAAAACCGAATTCTAGATTTTTTGTTGTAAAAAACTGTCCAAACCGACCGATACTCACCCCTAAACAAAATCTAAACTAAAACAAAACAAAAAAACTTTTAATTAAAAAGATAAAAAATTATCTATAAAAATAACGTACGACATATTAAAATTATTTAATTGAATAATTAAAAACTAAAAAAGATTTACCAAAAATAAAATCTAAACTAACACAAAATAAAAATTTTAATTAATAAGATTAAATATCCATAAATATCATCTTCACCATCATCCTCTTGCATCATCATCAAAACATATCCTCTAAAAAATCCCAGAAAACTCATTATCAAAACGTCATCAAACCCATTACCCATAAATCTCTGCCCAACATATCTTCTAAAAAAACCCAAAAACATCATCAAGCATATCATCTAAACCCATAAACAAAATCATATAAGCTCCGCCTTTTTCCTTCATGAGTTCTGCCTTCCCTGCCGCCATGAGCTCCGCCTTCCCTACTGTCGTCTGCAAGTTTCGAAGCTTCAGACTCGAAGCTTTTCACGCCCAAGAGTCGTTAAGCTTGAAGCTCTTCGCCCAAGAGCCTCCATCGAAACGTAAAGCTCTTCACCCAGGAGCCGTCGTCGGAGCTCTTCGCCATGGAGCCGTCGTCAAGGCTCGTTGCCCAGGAGCTTCCTAGTGCAGCGGAAGAAGATGAAGAAGAATGAGAGGGAGGCGAGAGAGAGAAGTTACAATTTAACCCTAATCCAAAAATGATAAAATTTTGTTTTGTTTAAAAAAATCAATTTTTATGTAATATACTTTTAATTAATTTTCTGTTTTAATATTTTTTAAATTAAATATATTTTTTCTATTTTAGAATGACTTTTTAATTAATTTTCTAATTAAAAATCAATTAGTATAGTTTTATTTTTCAAATCATCAAATGGCCCAGTTAGGTGTTGAGAAGTGCTATCCTAATTAATTAATATAGTTTTAGTTTTTAATTATTCAATTTAAATATTAAAATTAAATTTTTAATTATTTTTTCTAATTTAAAATTAAATTTTAAAAATATTTATGATTGGACCAATCACAAAGTGACACGTGTTGGTCCAATCATCACGTAACGGAGACCTAACGGAGGAGCTGATGGAGTTACAATTTTATTGACTTTGGGTACTTTACCCACTAAAAAAAAATTGGATCGTGCTGGGTATTTTCCCCAAATATTAGATATTTATGCTGCTATTAATCCTTTTAAAATTTATTTTTTTCAAAACTTACCATATTTTGTATAATTATTTTTTTCTGATAAATATAGAAACTACGTTTATTTTTTCCTTATTTAAGTAAACTTCTCCAATTTATTTGGGTTGAATTCTTTGTTTTGTGAGTGTCGATCCTTAATAATAATAATAATAATAATTATTGTCATTGGGTGTGACCATCAATATTACTTACTAATTCCACGACTCATTGCTTCACAGTTAAATTATTAGTTATTACAGCTAGTTAGCTACTAGTTGGCACTCAAATGATACCAACTAGTAAATAATCTATTGGTAAATATGACACCCAAGCCCATTCAATAACAGATATAATTTTTTCTCATAATAAATTATTAATGTTTTTAGAAATTAATAATATAATTATTAATTATTAGTATTATAAAGACGAATGTAATAATTTAAAAACTATTTATTTAATAATATTATAATATGACCAAATCTATCACTATAAATTAGTTTGTTGGTTTGATTTTTTTTAACTTATTCTCTCTTAACTAAACTAATGAGAACAAAAAAAAATATTCGCAAAATAAAATGTTACTCGTGAAAACTAATCTAAATAAATATTAATTTTTTTAACAAACAAATAAATATAGATTTTAATACTTAAAATTTAGTCATCATTAATTTACTAATTTGAAAAGTTATTATCACAGTAACAAAATCTTTTATTTTGTTAACGTGTTTATAACAATGATTTACATAATTAATTTTATAAGTAAAATATTCAATTTTTGTAACTAAAATATTTACAAAAATGTTAGATATTAGAACAACTAATATTAATATTATAACAAGTAGTAACAAAACAATTACAATTAATAATAAAATTGTTACATGCAATAACTAAAACTCATTAAAAAGTATAAATATGTTACAAGATTGTAACAAGTAGTAACAAAACTATTACAATAAGTAAATAATTATTTACAAATTTGTAAACAACAATTACAAATTAATTCATAACAAAAAAATGTCTATTTTTGTAACAAAATTTTACAAAACTAATTCACAAATAAAATTATATTTTCAACTAATAATTGCATAAATAATTTATATATTTACTTAACATAATTGTAATAAAAATTTACTAGTTTTATAATTTAATAGTTATTTATTCTCCCAAAATTATTCGTAACACAACGTAACTAATTTGTAATACCTTGTTATTATTTTAATAATTACTCCTCTTTTAATATTATTTGAAGAGATTAATTTTAGGGAAATTCACAAAAATACATTAACATTTAAAAAAAATATGAAAAATGCGGTAGATTACAAAAATACAAAATTTTCATGAAAAACACGGAATGACAAAAGTGTAAATACGGAGTAGCAGTGAAATACAACTTTTTTTTTTTTGTTAATATTCGTTACAAATTTGTAAATATGTGTTACAGATGCGTAAACCAGCTACATAAAAATATTTTTGTAAACAACATTTACAAATATATAAACAAGTTTTACAGATTTGTAAACAAATTTTACATTTTTGAAGACAACATTTACAGAATAATTCGTTGCTAAATTTTTTTTATTTTTGTAACAATGATTTAAATAACTAATTTTATAACTAAAAAAAATTATATTTGTGACTAATATTTTTAAAAAGTAAGTTGTGAATTTAATTAACATATTTGTAACAAAAATATATAAAACTAAGTTTGTAACTAAAATAATTTTATAATTAGTATATACAAAAATGTTAAATTGCATCAAACAAGTAACATATATATTAAAAAAAAATTATAACAACTAATAAAGAAATAGATTATATTGATTAAATATATAATATTTTATGTAAGCATAAATATTTATTTAATATTAAGAATTATATTTATTTTAAATATTTATAAGAAAAATAAATTTATTTGTAATTATCATTATTATCATACCAAAAGTATCTATGAATTTATTACGGGAGACAAAAAGACAAAAAAAAAATTAAAGTATTGAGACCTTTTTTTAAATATATAATATGAAAATTGAAATATTTATATCATAGAAATTAATATAATTAAAATAGTTTAAAATATAAGATTAAAATTGTATTGATTTGACAAGAAATATTAAAGTGATTTGACATATAATATTTAAAATAAAAGTTGATTTGACAAAAAACACATGGTGGTTCAAAATTACATATCAATAAGATACAGGTAGGGAGAAAAAAACATATGTTTACATACTAGTTGGGCGGAGCATAGTAATTTTGTAATTTTTTTTAAATTGCCGTATAAATTGAATTTTTTCTTAAATTATAGTGTATGATGTAATTTTCCCTATTAATTATTGTGTATATATATATATTATAACTAGTCGATGTAGTTAAGATTCGAATTATAATGATGATAGTATTATAATCTTATTCATGATATTATCAAATATGTAAACTTAAGTTATCTCAAAACTCTCATTTTTTATGTCTTTAAATAGTTTCCTTTTTTTTTCTTTCTAAAATATAAGATTGATAAATTTATGATAAATTATAATTTAAAATACTATGAGATACAAAAATAATGTTATAGTGAATAATAAACTCTATAATAAAATGGTTTGCTAATTTAAACTTACTAAAATAAAATAATACTAATAAATATAAATTAAAAAAATATTTTTTGAAAAAAAATTATTTAAGAATTAAATATTGTTTATTTTATTATAATATTAATTTATTTTAAATATTTTTATAATGGGTAATATATAATAAATAAATTAATTGCAAAGCTTTAAAAAAAAGTTAATTTTAGAAAAAATCTAAAAGTTGAGTTTTGTCAACTTTAGTTTATAGTTGTAACTTCTGTATAAATTATTCAATAAGTTGTTTTTTGACTCATTACCAAACACTATTATTGTCCAACTTTTCTAGAAAACAGATTTTATCTTTTTTAAAAACTATCCCAATCGAGGCCTTAAAGGTTTTGATTTTGTAACAAGCTAGGCTAAAATGGCTTGTATATAATGAGTATTTTAAGTGTGAAATTGACTTGTATTCTTGATACTTTGATTTGAATATAATCAAAGTTGATCAAAATCTTGTTCAATCAATGTTTTCATTTTCCATTGCTTTGCTGTGATATTCTTAATTTGGTCAAATTAGGCTGAACAGTTGTGCATTAATATGTTATGTATTTGATTAATAATGTTACACCGAAAACATTTGTAGCATGACAAGTTCAGAATGTTAATAATCAAAATATAAAAAGGTTTCTGCTGGCATTCTTAGAAGTATGGTTCAAGTTATAAGCCGCCGTGTCCTTTCCCACCTCAACAACCTTTTCCATCATAAAATAACTAACTAACCATATAGATAATAGAAATCAATTTTATAAAATTAAAGGACAAAAAAAGAAATGGATCCTTAGCCATATGAACCACTTTTTTAAAAATTGATAATTTATTTGGGCATTTATCTGTTTTCAACTAAAGAAACTATCATATCAAAGCTCTTCTGGATTTGATAGTGTGGATCAATTAGTTTATTAACATAACCAGTATTTAAAGCTTGGGTAGTGATTATCTAGAAAGGCTGATATAACATGCAACTTTCTTAGTGATTATCATAACCCTGCTTTTTACTGAATCAGAGAAAATCTACTTTTGTTACTGCTATAATCTTTAGTCCATAAATTATATGAGTACTATCTGTTCAAAAAAAAACTCAAGTACTAGAAAGAAACTTCAGAATTTTTTATATAATAATCAATTATAAATATTTATTTATTATATAAAGAGGTAGTGATGGACAATGTTGACCTGGCATTCTTAGAAGTCTGCTGTTTCAATCATGTCTTTACCCACCCTACGACATCCTAATATATATAGTAAGTAATCAAATTAAAGGTTCCATTGAAATCAAATTTTTGAAATTAGATTATCAAATGGCTTGACATAGGAATTAAAAATTTTAAGATTATTTTAGCAGGAATACAAAATATAATAAGTCCAATAAAGACAAGGACATTAAAGTTAAACTCTCGATATGCCTTAAATCGCAACAGAGAAGAAAGAGCTATATGGTTAATCCTAAGTTCACTATTTACGTGCACATGGAAAAATTAGATGTTTTTATTATTACGGACAATGATAATATTCACAATCGGTTCCTATTAAAAGTTAGATAACAAGAATGACTACTTGAACTTTGTTTTCCACAAATAACAGCATTATAAAAAATGAAAAAATTGGCAAATCATTTGTTTTATTATTATTTTTTTGGCGGGCTTTCTTTGACTAAAATTCTAATCATTGAATAAATTAATAATATTCTCACACATTTAGAGATATCTAATACAAAGCGGCAACATGTGTTTTAAAAATTGAATTGTTTATGCATAGTAATATGGAGCCTTAGCCTATAAATACCACTCCACATGCCCTACTATCTTCATCTTCAACACAAGAACCACTCCAAGTTCAAAACATATCATTCTTCTCATTTCCTCTTTGATCCCTTTTTGATCATATCATGGGTGTTTTCACATACGAAACCGAGTTCACCTCAACCATCTCTCCAGCAAGGTTGTTCAAGGCTTTTATCCTTGATGGAGACAACCTCATCCCAAAGATTGCCCCTCAAGCAATTAAACAAGTAGAGATCCTTGAAGGAGATGGAGGAGCTGGAACCATCAAGAAGGTCACTTTTGGTGAAGGTAAGCTTTACATCATCACTTAAGTTAGTTGATTTTTATTAGCATGGTATGCAAGTTTTGAGCTCAATATTGTGTCATATTTGATCTAATTTGCAGGGAGTAGCTTTAACTATGTGAAGCACAGAGTTGAATCGGTTGACCAAGACAACTTGTCCCACTCCTACACTTTGATTGAAGGAGATGCCTTGACAGACAAGCTTGAAAAAATCTCTTATGAGACCAAGTTGGAGGCATCCCCTGATGGAGGCTCTATCATCAAAACTGTCAGCAAGTACTACACTATTGGTGATGCCGAAATCAAGGAAGAGAATGTTAAGGAAGGCAAGGAAAAGGCATCTCAGCTGTTCAAGCTCTTTGAAAAATACCTCAACGACCACCCTGATGCATACAACAACTAAACATGTTGAATTTTATGTTTTTTTGTGTGTTTCTCAAGCTTCTCTTGTATCATCTGAAGTGTGATTTGTCCAAAATTGTTTGTTTCTTCTTCTAAATTTTCTCAAGAACTTTCTAATAAGAGTGTGAGAGTTGCTACCTATTAATTGTACTCTTTTTGGGGGGAAAATCTAATAATATTAAACCTCTATAGTATTATTCTCAAGTTATTACATGGAAGCTTTGAATCATTTAAGAAGTTTTTAGTTGTTCTAATAGATTAATAACCATAAACAAAGAAATCTTTATTGCTGCAAAATTCTCAAAAGATAGAGGTTATCGCTGCACATTATCATAAACTTTAAAATTGTAAATTCCTTTAGAGCATTCCAAATAAATTGTGAAATTTTTAAGAAATTCTTTGTTGTTCTAATATATTAATTAATTCTCAGAAATAATTTACTCTGCATATTTTCATGCCTAAGGCTTATAATCCTTGTAAGAGCATTGCTAAGAGAATTTTTGGCAGTACAATTCACAACAAAAATAATGGCAATATTATTATTGATAATTCAGATAAAACTACTTTTCATTTTTATGTTAGTGGAATAAGTACACATGATGACAAAGAGAAGATGTTGACTGTAATGTGGTTTAGAAATGCCATGGAGCAATTCAAATAAGATCCCTTTAATTCTATTCAATGAAAAAAATTTAGGACAGAGAGAATTGGTTATAACACAAAACTTTCAAAGATAAGGTTCTATAGAAAAATTAGAGAGAACTCTTCTTTGTTTCTCAGGAGAAAAACTCAGAGAGAGTTGTAGGTGGGAAATCTTCTGGTTCTTCAGATTGTGTCAATCTTGATAATCAGAGTTCTTTAAGATGTCGTTGAGTGAGACTTCTAATATTACTTATTGTGTCAATCTGGTTTGGCAGTTAGAATTTAGTAATCACAGTTAATAGTCGTTACTTATAGCCATATAAGCTTGTACAGACCGAGTAATCTTGGAGAGGCCTAACAGTTGAGTATTTGCGTGTGACATTAACTCCTATCCTTTGAGTTGAATTATCAGTCCTCATATAAACCAGTTGGGCCAATTGGCAAATCTAGAACCATTATGATAGTTGTTGTGGAAAAACACAAGGAAATGGCAAAGTAAAACTCTAACAAACAATCAATCAAACACCTTGAATACCCTTCACTACCCAGTCAAACTCAAACCAGAATAATCACCAACAATGAAGGTAGTCTCTCTTAGCTAGATGACATGTTGTGTACTTGTTAATAATATTACACCAAAATATTAAGAAGGTACCGATGCCCAATGTTGACCAATTTGGCTGCCATTCTTAGACGCATGCCTCATGTATTGAGCTTTCCCACCCCAGCAACCATATTCCATCATTAAATAATCAAGGAACTAAAGAAATCAAATTTATGAAATTAGAAAATTGGTAAGAAAAGAAATCCTTTGCCATAACAATAAAAAAAATATATAATCTAATAATTTATTTGGGCATTTCTCTGTTTTCAACTAAAGGAAACTATCATAGTTCATCTGTATTTGATTATGATATAATGGATCAATTAGTTTATTAAGCTAAGCAATAGCTAAAGCTTGGATAGTGATTTTCTAGGATAAAATTCCTTTTAGAAAAGCTGATATGACTAGTGATTTTCTTAGAAAATCTTAGCAAAGAAAGGGACATAAAATTCTTCATGACTTCATATCCTTCTTTTTACTGAGACAGAGAAAATTTACCGTAGTTATAGACTTATAGTTATGATCATTAGTCCACAAATTATTTTCACAAGTAAACTCAATAGTTGCTTTTAGTATTATGTATAACTATGTTAACTTTATTATTAACACACACATCTGTTTTACACAATAGGAAAAAATTGTCTCTAGGAATCATTTGTCATTTTTCATTATTTCTATTTTGTCTGGCTGCCAGTACAGCATTTAGATAATGTAGGGAAGCCTTTCTTTGACTAAAATACTAATTTTCTAACTGAACAAACAATTAACATTCTCACCAATTTAGGAATATCTAAAACAAAGTATAGCAACTTGTTTATATAATAGAATGCAGCATTCGCCTATAAATACCACTCCATATCCCCATATCTTCACCACAAGAACCACTTCGAATTCAATACATTCTTCTTCTCATTTCCTCTTTGATCCTTTTTCAATCCCTTTGTAGGCCATAATGGGTGTTTTCACTTACGAAACCGAGTTCACCTCTACCATCTCTCCAGCTAGGTTGTTCAAGGCTTTTATCCTTGATGGAGACAACCTTGTCCCAAAGATTGCCCCTCAAGCAATTAAACAAGTAGAAATCCTTGAAGGAGATGGAGGAGTTGGAACCATCAAGAAGATCACTTTTGGTGAAGGTAAACTTTACATCAATATTTTCATGATCTTTTTCTATTTATAAACTAGTAGAGCTAGTTGAATTTGATTATCTTGGTATGCAAATTTTGAGCTCAACATTGTGTTATATTTGATCTAATTGGCAGGGAGTAGCTTTAACTATGTGAAGCACAGAGTCGAATCCGTAGACCAAGACAACTTGTCTCACTCCTATACTTTGATTGAAGGAGATGCTTTGACAGACAAGCTTGAGAAAATCTGTTATGAGACCAAGTGGGTGGCATCCCCTGATGGAGGCTCTATTGTTAAGACTGTCAGCAAGTACTACACTAATGGTGATGCCGAAATCAAAGAAGAGAATGTTAAGGAAGGAAAAGAGAAGGCATCTCAGCTGTTCAAGCTCTTTGAGAAATACCTCAATGACCACCCTGATGCATACAACAACTAATAAACATGTTGAAACTATTTATGTGTTGGTCGAATTCCCTTGTTTCAGTTAAAGTTTCAATATTGTTTTGTGAATTCTGAAGTTCCTCATGGACTGGCCAATAAAAGTGAGAGTTGCTTCTTGTTAACGTTTTCAGTTGGAAAGATTACAACTAAAAGATTCTATGTTTTTTCTCTTAATAATAATGAACATCTCTATTACTTGCAAAAGATTGCTGCTTTGAAATATTTTAAGAAATTCTTTGTTGTTCTAATATACTAATTAATAAATTATCAGAAATAATTGACTCTTACATGTTTTTACGAGATAGGCTTATAAGTCATATTCCTTGTGGGAGCATTACCAAGAGAATTTATTGAAGTGAAATTCACTGCAAAGATAATGGCAGGATTAATATTGATAATAATTCACAAAACCTACTCTTAAATCCATTTCTGGATAGTCACTGATAATTATTCAACCAAACATCTACTCTTCATTTTATGTTGATGGAATATGTATGCATGACGATGAAGGGAAGATGTTGTAATGTGGTTCACACAAGCCATGTAATACAATCAGGATCTCTTGTATTATATTCTATGATTTGTTTAGAGCAGAGAAAATTAATTGTAACAGAATTTTTAGAGAGATAAAACTCTTGCTTGTTTATCAAGAAAGATACTGAAAGAGAGTTGCAAGAGTGAAATCTTCTACTTCAGGACAGGGTCAGTCCAAGGCAAAGGCGGGTTAGGCCCATGCCTATGGCTCCTTAGCCCAAGGTTCCATTTTATTTTAAATCTTTTGAAAATATTTTATTATTTTTTAAAAATTTCCTACAAATGGGTTCCTAACACCTATTTTTTCTTAAGGCCGAATGCCATTCAGGGCTGGTCCGCTCCAAGGTGTATTGTACTTTGATTTTTACAATTAGTTGGTCAAATGGAGAAGCAGTTTATTGAGGAAATTACACAAAATATGAGATTTTTTTAAAAAACTTTGAAAAATATGGCACTCTTTTTTTCTTAAGTTTTTATGATATATTTTTCTTGTTTTACATTTTTAGGAGAGTTTTTTTTCCATGTATTTGTAATATTTTATTTGTATACCATATTTTATTATTTATACAATTTTAGTAGCTAGGTTTAATATGTTTTGAGATTATTTTTATTATTTTTTATCATTCATATTTTATAAAACATTTGTTATACCCAAATTTCGAGAATAAATAAACAACTTCGAAATGTAGGCTCGTAAAGTGTAAGCTTGGGATTAACAAGTGTTAGCATTATACTTGTACACACTTTCACAAAGTTCTAGAGCTATGCCATCAGTGCTTGAGCATGAGTTGCAGGCTCGAAGGTAACAAGGGTCTCCTCTAAAAGATTAGTTCGAAAGACCAATCAAGCAAAGAGGTAGGGACAACTAGAACAAGGAGCTCAAAGCTACATGTGATCTCGAATACACGTTTAATTAATACACAGAGATACTATTAGGAAATCCCTATAATTAGGGGATTTAGTTCAAATCGTGTAATCAATCCTATTGTTTATGGATATTTATTTACAATAAATACGATTGATTGTATTTAATCTACGAGATTTGTTGTCAAAATTAAAAGCTTATATGGGTAACGCAATATCCTTAAGATTAAGGGAGGATTCTTGTAACCATGTCTATAAATAGTTGGGAATATTCATTTGTAGAGGTCCGCGATTTTGTACCAAAAAAAGTCTGTGAAATTGCTCTCAAAATGCTTGAGCACAGTCCTTAATAAAAGTGACTCGTGGATGTAGGCAGATTTTAACTGCTGAACCACATAAAAATCTATGTTCTTCTTTTCTTGCTAAATTATACATTTGTTTAATTGCTCTTGTGTTTAGTTGACGAAAAACATCGTCAACAGTTAGGTGCTTTCATTGAGAGCATTAAGCATTCTTGTTCTATAGACCTTCCGTTGAACAAACAATGGCTGCACCTGCTAGCAATGTCCCTGGGTCAAGAAATTGTCCTCCATTACCCAGAATCCCAGAGGAAAACACTCCTCTAATGGAGCCACCTCCCTGTCGGCCTAGCAAACAGCTGGTGAATGAGGAAGATCCTACTAAAGGAAGTATGTCTTCGGCCCCACGAGAACCAAGTCAGTGGTGTAGGTCGCCTAACGGGGATTATTATAATCCCGAGAGATATGTGCCAATGGTGAAGTTGGAGAACCGGAGGCTGCGAGAATGTTTGGCTGAAGCTACGCAGCTAAATGAAGAAATGATGAGAAGGGTCGCAGAGTTGAAGGCGCCCCCACGACGGACTAGGGGACGTCCTCGATGTAGCACTGCGACAAGTGCGGTCGAGCAAAGAACGATCCAACAAGGTCGAGCAACAAGGGCTGGAGCAAGTCCTGTAATCACCCAATCTGGGGTGTCATCTCGAAACCCCCCACCAACCAACAATCCAAGAGTGGTTCCGATCTCCATTGGGAACAACCAAGCTTCCCCACAAGTAACCCAGAATCATAACCCAGAACCATTGAAGGCAGCCGCAAACAATGAGAGGCCACCTCCATCTCCAATTAGGCATCCTCCATCACCCATTAGACATCCATCTCCGACTCAAAATGTACCCCAGCGAGCTCCTAGTGGAAACCGAGCTGGGGAAAGAGCACCTCAAAGGTCTGCCCAAAGTGCTAGGAGTGGAAGTCGGGACAAAAGCCATCAGGCTCAACTCGAGCAAAGCGGTGACCATGAGGTCCCACCAGGGGCACATCAAGGACATAGGCAGGCTAGACAACCCCAGCCATTCAAAAGTTATGTGTCGAGGTCACGTGCTACTCAGGTTAGGGTGCACGTGAATAATACACCTCGAAGACACGCCCCACGACAGCAGCAGCCGTAGAGGACTGTTAGCTCCCTTGAGGGAAGCCAGGATTATAGCAGGTCAGTGAGTGTCTATAACACCGAGCCTGAATATTACGAGAACTATCCAAATGATCATCCTGAACCTGAATCGGGGGTAATACAACCAGCCATTTAATTGCTCAAAGGGAGCCCTTACAGCCTGTGTACAAGAATTACTATAACTTTATACCGCAACAAGGAGCTAGAGTTCCTGTGAACAATAACCAGCTCCCAGTGATACAACATCCCCCCCAGGTGGAATCAATTCAAGAAAGAATTAACCGACTCGAGGAATCATTTAGGCTTCTTTGAGATTGGAAAAACAATGATAAGGCTTACGACTCAAATGAGGAGCTTGAACCCTTTGCTCCACATATCTTGAGAATGCCTTTCCCCAATGGATTCAAGATACCTCAAGTGGCACCCAATGACCTAGACAACTGACCCGGGTAGCCACCTAAGCACCTTCAACACAGTAATACGGGCTAGCAATGTCGGATACGAGCTCAGATGCATGCTCTTCCTGATCACACTCACTGGACAAACAAAGAATTGGTTTGACAAATTTCGAAGGCACTCGATCTGTTCTTGGGAACAACTCTCTAAGGAATTCAAGAAAGAATTCCAGGTTGCGAAAAGCATCAAGCCCGAGGCTTACTTTTTGACAAATATAAAGAAGAAACCAGGAGAATCGTTAGAGAGTTACTTGGCGAGATTTAATATAGAAGCAACCTGAGCTCGCAATGTTGATGACATCGGTCATCTCATGGCAGTGCGAGCTGGAGTATTACCAGGAAGTCCCATTTCGGGCGATATGTAAAGGAAGCCCGTGAGAATGATAATCGAGTTCACCACTCGAGCTCAGAGGTTTGTTAATGTAGAAGAGGCGAGGTCATTGCTTAAATTGGCTCCTCCCCCCTTAATAACTACAACAACCAACATTAACTCCGCTATGAACTCGGCCATGCCACTCGCGACTCAACCTCCAGGAGACAATTCTTCTAAGAGAAAGAAGAATGTTAAGAAAAAAAATATGAGGCAGACGGGGGTAAAAAGAAGAAAGAAGATAAGAATTTCTCTATATACACTGTGTATAGCGAGATCACAGACACTCTAGAAAACATATTTGTCGCAAATGAGAATCGAGTCCCATTTAGACGACCTGAAGGAATGCGAGATCAACGCAACAAAAGATATTAGAATAAGTTCTGTATATTCCACAAAGATGTAGGTCATACAACTGAGGAATGTATATAGCTGAAAGAAGAAATCGAGGGGATGATCTCAAGAGGACAATATGTCTGAAATCGGAACCAAGTCCAGGCTCTGCCTAATCAAAGGGCGGCTCCGACTTAACCCACTCAGCAAGCTGCGGCACCACCTGCAAGGGAGGATACTCGACCTCCCCCAATTGATGGAGAAGACATAGTAACCATCAGTGGGGGACCTCACATCGCGGGGGCAAGCAGTAATGCTCAAAAGAGCTTCGTTCAAGAGCTAAAGACGGGAGATGGATCTCTCTACGTGCCCAAACCGCGAGCTCTGAAACAACAGAGGGTCGAAACCCAACCGATCATTTTGACCGAAGAGGACACTTCCCACGACCAATTTCCTCACAATGACCCCTGGTCATAACATTCCAGCTTGCAAATAAGAGGGTTCACTGAGTCTTCATCGATATCGAGAGCTCGGTCAATATCCTTTATAAGGTGACATTGGAAAAATGGGATTATCTGTTCGAGACTTAAAAGCTTGTGCAACGTTCCTCTATGGGTTCTCGGGGGAGGGAATTGCTAGTACAGGACCCATCGAGCTCCTAGTCATCTCAGGAGACTATCTAGTCTCAATAACTAAGATGATGGAATTTATAGTAGTAGACACCCCATCAGCCTACAATGTCCTCCCCGAGAGAATAGCCGTGATTGGGCTGGGGGCAGTCACATCGTTTAGGCATTTGGACATAAATTTCCCAACGCCTAGTGGTGTCGGCACGTTGAGAGGAGATCAGTTAGCAGCCCGAGAATGCTACAGTATCTCCATGAGGGCGAAAGGCCAAACCAGTGCACAGACACTGGTAATTATAGAGGAAATTCAAGAAATCTACAAGGTCGAAGAAGAAATCGACCCCAGGATAGAAGAAAACAGGGCCGACCTCGGTCGCATTGAAGAGCTTGAGGACATTCAGCTCGATAATAAGGAAACATTCAATGTGGTAAAAATTGGGAAAAACCTCATAAAGGAAGCGAGATAGAAATTAATTTTCTTCCTAAAGGAAAACCAGGATGTATTCATGTGGTTGCACTCAGACATGACCAGATTAGTCCCAATGTTATAAGCCACGCACTGAATATCGACAAAAGCTTTCCTCCGAAGCTGCAAAAGCGAAGACTCCTCGACAACGAGAGGAAAAAGGCCTTAAAAGATGAGGTCGATAAATTGAAGTAAAATTGGTTTATTTGAGATGCTTTCTACCCGGAGTGGGTAGCTAACCCATTACTAGTCCCGAAACCGAATGGAAAGTGGTGAAATTGCATTTTGTTATTTAGACCTCAACAAAGCATGCCTGAAAGATTATTTTTCGTTGCCTCGAATCGACTAGCTCGTTGATGCAACCGCGGGCCACAAAATCATGTCATTCATGGATGCATATTCTGGATATAACCAGATAGCAATGCATGCACCCAATCAGGAGCATACAAGCTTCATGACAGACAAAGGGCTATACTGTTACAATGTAATGTCTTTCAGGCTAAAAAATGCTGGAGCGACGTACAAAAGACTGGTATATAGAATATTTATTGAACAGACTGGAAACAACATGGAAGTGTATGTGGACGACATGCTGATCAAATCCAAACACAATAATAACCATGTCGACGACCTCGCGGAATGATTTGTTATACTTCGAAAGTATAACATGAGACTCAACCCACAAAAGTGCTCCTTCGGGGTATCTTCGGGAAAGTTCTTAGGATTTATAGTGAATGATCGAGGCATTGAGGAAAACCTAGACAAGATCAAAGCATTAGTCCATATGTCTTCACCTCAAAAGCACAAAGATGTTAGAGTTTGACGAGACGAATGACGACTTTAAGTAGGTTCATCTCAAAATCCACAAACAAGTGCCTACCATTCTTTAATCTTTTGAGAGGGGGCAAGAAGTTTGAGTGGTTAGATGAGTGTGAGCTCACTTTCCAGGCTCTCAAAAAGCACCTCCCTAAGCCACCAATCTTATTTAAACAAGTCATGGGGGAAATATTGTACTTATACCTTGCTACAACCAAGGATGCAATCAATTCAACACTTGTTCGAGAGGATAAGAAAGTACAAAGACCAGTCTACTATGTCAGCAAAAGACTGCTGAGAGCTGAATCAAGATATCTAGCTATGGAAAAACTAGCACTATCCCTAGTTCATGCATCTCGAAAGCTTCAACCTTACTTTCAAGCGCATCCCATTCATGTGCTGACCGATCAACTACTAAGATATTAACGAAACTTGAAGCATTCAGAAGACTATTAAAGTGGGCGATTGAACCCGAGCAGCTCAAGATCACATACCACCCAAGAATGAAGATAAAATTTTAAGCCTTGGATGACTTTATAGTAAAAATGTACAGGAATCACCAACGAAGAAGTCATAACCCCAGCTCATGAGCTGTGGAGACTTTATGTCGATGGATCCTCCAATGAGACTGGATCTAGGGTAGGCATTATCCTAATAATGAGGTTGAATATGCGGCCCTGTTAGTAGGGCTCCGAGTAGCTTCCGAGCTAAAAGCTAAGGTCATACACTACTATAGTGATTCTCAGCTGGTAATCAACCAACTGTTAGGAGAGTACCAAGCTCGAGGGATTAAGATAACAACATAACTAGAAAAATTCAAAGAGGCATTTGAACAATTCAAGTTCTACATGATGAAGCAGGTTTCATGAGAACAAAACTCGAATGCAGATGCCCTAGATCGACTCGCCACAACCAGGGACGCTGACACACTCAATGTGGTACCAGTGGAGTTATTGCCATAACCAAACATAACCGAGCCTTACGAGGTCGAAGATGACATGATAGACTTGGAGTCTACTTGTTTAAAACCCATAATTGACTTCCTCGAAACTGGGAACCTACTTGTATACCACAATGAGGCCCAAAAATTAATGTACAAAATACCAATGTATATTATCCATGTCATTATTGCGATATGTAACCCACCCGATGCTAAGAATATCATAGAAGAAATTCACGAATGTTTTGTGGAGATCACGCTAGGGGGCACAACCTCTCGAAGAAAGTAATAAGGCAAGCATATTTATGGCCGACAGTAAAGAGGGACTCATTTGAATACTTAAAGCGCTGCAACAAGTGCCAACGATTCGCCTCGATACCTCGAGTTCCACCTTCCGAGCTCACCATGATGAGTTCCCCTTGGCCATTCGACGTATGAGGAATCGATCTCATTGGTTCCCTGGCAACAGGAAAATGTGGAGTTAAGTATGCAGTAGTTGTCGTGGACTACATAAAAAAATGGACCAAGGCTAAACCTCTGACCACAATCACCTCAAAGAAGGTTCTGGACTTTGTGGTAAAGAACATCATTTGCAGGTATGGGATGCCAAGGAAGATACTCTCGGACAATGGAACCCAATTCGACAGTGAGATGTTTACACAGTTTTGTGAGAAAATGGGATTGTTAAAAGATTCTCCTCGGTAGGCCATCCCCAGACGAATGGTTAGGTCAAGCGATAAAAAATACTCTCAAGAATTCTATAAAAAAAAAACACTTGAAGAAGCTAATGGCAGATGGCCTGAAGAATTACGACAAGTCCTATAGGCCTATAGGAAAACAACTCAAACCTCAACCAGACACACACCCTTCTCCCTAGCCTATGGCTGCGAAGCGATGTTACCAATTAAGGTTGAAATTCCTACTATAATGCGTGAAGCATATAACTACGACTCAAACCAATCCCAACTAGAAGAATTCCTATATTTAATTGAAGAAAAGCGAGATGAAGCCAAGCTTAAAAATGTTGCATACCAACAAAGGCCTACAAGATATTTCAACAAAAGGGTTCGAGATAGGCACTTTGGATTGGGAAACTTGGTGCTGAGGCACGTATTTTTGGCCACACGAGACCCCTCAGTAGGCATGCTCAGACCTAATTGGGAGGGACCTTTCCAAATTGAATCTCTCATTCGACCTAGAGTCTATAAACTAGATCGATTGAATGGAGAATTTGTCCACGAGCTTGGAACGTTGAACATCTACGACCATATTATCAATACATTATGGAATGATGTCCATTTAGTTGTAACTAAGCTTGTATATTCCCAAAGGTACTATTTTCCATTCTTGAGATTTTCCCACAGGGTTTTCCCGTGAAGGTTTTAATGAGGCCTTTTATTAATAAAATTTTATTCATTTTCATTATGTTTATTTATTGTCTTTCTCAAGCTCTCAATATTCAATAGCCTAAGATTTCCCAATCATAAGAATTTAAAGGGGCATAAATGGGGTACAAACATGCCATAAGCTCGAAAAATATAACAAAAATAAAAACAAATTAAAAAATGATTGCATGAATCAATAACCAATCACGAGCATAACTCCATTGCAAGTCTAGATTAACCAACAATATTTAGAAATTGATATAGAGCTGGAATTTTTTGCAAAATAGTTTCAACCTCTCAACCTTGAGACCATACTCGAGGATGAGGAAAGTTACTATCGCTAAGCAAGAAATAACTAGACTAATGAGACTACTCGCCAATATGTGTTTTTAAATGCAAAAATACATGGTATAAGTAGTATTTGACCTTGAATATAACGAGGTCGAAATTGAGCAATTGAATGAACCATGTATGATCATACGGAAGTTCGAACTTAAGCTCAAAAATGTGCTTGTGTGAGTAAACAAGTATGAAAGAAAGCCCTTAGTAATAAGCTCGAAGTATATTGATACAGAAATATGATGCATTATATTCAGGCAAATAGCTATAAGTAGATAATGTGTAAAATAGTTTTCGAGCTAGAGAATCGAAAACATAAAAACTACTATTAAATCAAAATAAAGCATTCAAAAGATAATAAAAATTGCTCAAACTCGAGCTATAAATTGTCTTTTCCTCAAAGGAATCAAACACGATAATTATAATTAGCAAAAATGCCATGGGTCACAGCCCATGTTTGAATCCTCAAGGACTGGTGGCTCCGGCATCCCTCGATCCAGCTTGTTCTTCGGACTTCGCAACTTCCTGGGCTTCGAGCTTGGCTTCCTCCTCCTCTAGTCGAACCTACAATCTCTCTAGATAATCCTCCTCTTTGTCAGCAAGAAAGTTGGTGTCAAGGTTGGCATTCATGGCCCAAAATCGGTACATGGCAAGGTCAATGGCGCTGTCGTTCTTGGCCTTGAATTCTTCCAAAAGACGAGAAATTTCGCCTTCCATGACCTCCAAGATAGTGGCTTTTTCCTCCTCGAGCCTGGCGTTAAGCTTCTGGACAGGTTCGAGCCCAGTTGTTTTGGAAGATAGCTCTAGTGTTTTTGTCTCCAACTCTTTCCTAACTTCCTCAAGCTCTTTCCTCACCTCCTTTAGGGCATCTTTCAGCTCGAGTTTGAACAACCTTGGCATCATAAACCTGTCCGAGACTGGTGGCCGCTTCATGGTTCAAAATTTGGAACTGGGGAATGAAGGTTAAAAGGCTCTGCAAAAAAAAAAATTTAGAAAAAGCAAAGACGACTAAAAATAGTTTTAAACTCAAAAGGCAAGAATACTTACTGAGGTGAGAAACTCTCCAGCCTTATCGAAAAGAGTGGTGGCATTATCTTAACCCCTCAATAACTCCCAATGAGGACCTTGGAGATTGTTGTAGGCGCGTCCCATGCGAGTAAGGGCCCCTAAACCAAGCTCGACACTAGAGGTGCCAACCTCGTTGTCTACCATGAATTCAGGCTCGTGGGGAGATATGGTGCGCTTTGGGGCTAATATTGGTGTGTGCGCAGATGGGACTTTCTTTCCCTTGCTGGGAGCTCTTCCAGGAGCAGGAAGGGGAAGAGCAGTCAAGCTTGGAACAATTGGAAACACAACTTGTAGCAGATGAGGGTCTGCTAAAGGAACGACGATAGGACTTAAGGAGACAGCGGGACGATTCGAGGTTGCAGAGGTAGTCCCTGGCCTCTTAGGTATCTTCGAAGCCCTGGTGGACTTAGAAGATACTCTGCCCCGCTTTGAACCCTTTGAGACGGTGGGTTGATTGAAGAGATTTTCAATGTCTGAATCCATCTCACCTGAAAAAAGAGAACACACATTAGTATTCAAAAGTTTTTTTAAAAAGTACGAACATACTTCTATGTAAAGAAACCTAACTGGAAGATCCCCTCTTGCTCGAACTTGGGGACTAGAAAATCCCTCTATCTTCAGAATATTTTATGGGAGTACCTTCTCGAAAAGTAGGGGACAACCTCAACAAATCCCTATAGTCATTAGTCCCGTGTTGGACAGCTATCCCTTCCCAAACCTTGTTTACACTATACATGGTTTGGTATTTACCTAACCAACTATCGTCCCTATGTACATTAAGATCTACCCCCGGCCAAGTCATAAAACTGTTTCAGGGATCGTTAAAGAGGACTACGACGTTGGGTTCTTTTTTTAAAAGGGTCGGAGACCACATAGACAGGTCTAACACAACATTACCTCCGCCATACAAGCTTAGAGAGGCCTCGTCTTATGCTTCGGTCCCTGAGCCTGAAGGTTCAACTAGGGAAGGGATAGAGGCGCTAGAACACAAGCTCGAATGCTTCTTTTTGGATAAAAGCTTGGCGGTTGGGACAGGAAAATCTTCCCACCTTGCATACTTACAAGTCCTAGAATCCTCTGTATACTCACATGCACTAAGGAGATCGCACAGGTGGAGCGTGTCCTCATGAAGGAGGCAGTTGAAGGACCGATGGCCATATGGGAGACCCAAGATTCTTCCCTATGGTCCTTCATGGCCTTAGTGGGCTTCAGGCGGTGGTAATTGGCTGCACAAGTAACTTAGATGAGCATTTGGAGCTCGAGATTAAAGAATTCAAGAAGAAAATCATGAGAAAATACTTACGAATTCGTTGAAAAGAATAAAATCTGGACAGATCGAGCCCGTCTATCCTGAAGAAGATGATCTTCAAAATCGTAGGGTGATTAGGTATGTCTTCAAACAATCTCCTATCCCTTGGATAGCTCGACAGGTATTAGAAGTCGTCCACACTATGAGCTCGGAATGGGTTACTTTTCAGGCAAAAAGGATACAAAATCTTGTGCGTCGAGGGTCCTTCCCATTTCTTCTCGTGGTATAAAGACTTCAATGCCGCAAGGACCCTATATGATTTGGACTTGAGCTGTAAGGGGGCAATACCGACATAGTCAGTGAACTTCCTAAAGTACTCCTTTAGGGGAAGTAGTGCCCCAACTTGAATATGTTACGTCCACTCGAGGGGGGGACGGTTACGTCCAATTTGGGTATCCCGAATTTATAGAAAGAAAAAGGAAGTTACCCAAAAAGGGGATTTCATCGGGTTGTGTGCATTAAAACCCTAATTCAAAACCATAATACTTACACTACATGAAACCTATATCCTATTGCACAATGACTTAAAAAAATAAGCCATTTTTTACCAATTTACCAATATTTTTGCCCATACAGATCTCTACCCATCAAGATTATGCACCCTGTGAATCAAAAAACTGCTACATACAGTGAACATTTAAACCAGGGAAGTTTTATCATGCATAGAAACGGAAAGAACCGTATATATAAAAAAAAGAAGAAGCAAGGTTTGAAGAACTTACACAAATTCGATCTTGGGAATGAAGAAAACATGGATTGGAAAATAACAAGTAGGAATGAGGCGATGGAACCGAGCGAACCAGAGGTGCTTTGCTTTTTTGGCTTGGAAAACATGCAATGGCTTGGGAGCTCAGGTCCGTGTTTTTCTCTCCTAAAAACTGAAGGCAAAAGTGAAAATGAAGAAGGTGAATAAGGGGTTTAAATAGGAAAAAGGTGGCATTAAATCGAGAAGGGTTAAAATGCGATCCAATGGGTCATGTTTAATCTCGAGAACTGGCAGCAAAAAGGGGAATAGGGAAGGACGTATGTAGAAAAAGAGTACTCAAGTACTCTTAGCATCCATCCATGTGTTGACATGTGTCCACACTCGAGTATGGTAGGTGGGTATGTTTTCTTAAATTAAGTTCAAAAGTTTCCTTCTCATAGGATTCGAACCAACACTTTTAAGGAGGAAAGATGTTACACCCAAATTTCAAGAATAAATAAAAACCACAAAATATAGGCACATAAAGTGTAAGCTCGGGATTTACCAGTGTTAGTATTATATTTGTACAAACTGTCACAAAGCGCCAGAGCTACGTCATCAGCGCTCGAGCATGAGTTGCAGGCTCAAAGGCAACAAGAGTCTCCTCCAAAAGATTAGTTCGAAAGACCAATCAAGCAAGGAGGTATAGAAAAATGGAAAGATGAGCTTGAAGCTACATGTGATCTCGAAGACACATTTAATTAATACACGGAGATGCTATTACGAAACCCCTATAATCAGGGTATTCGGTTCAAATCGTGTAATCAATCCAATTGTTTAGGAATATTTATTTACAATAAATGTGATTGATTGTATTCAATCTACAGGATTTGTTGTCCTAATTAAAACCTGACATGGGTAACACAATATCCCTAAGATTAAGGGACGATTCTTGTAACCAAGGCAATAAATTGTCTGGAAATAGTTATTTGCAGAGGCGCGATTTTGTACTAAAAAAGTCTGAAATTTCTCTCCAAAAGCTTGAGCACGAACCTCAATAAAAGTGACTCTTGGACGTAGGCAGATTTTAACTGCTAAACTACGTAAAAATCTATGTTATTCTTTTCTTGCTAAATTATATATTTGCTTAATTGCTCTTGTTTTTAGTTGACAAAAATCGTCGTCAACAACATTTTTTTTTACATTATTCTTTGGAAAAAAAATCAGTGACCTTCATCACTATGCATTTTATTCCCATTTCTTATTATTTTCTTCCAATTTTTATCTTCTTCAATCAATATTTTCTCCGCAGTAACCGATTACCACTATCAAACTAATTTTCATTTATTTTGTGGTAGTAATCGTATGCCACTATCAAATTTTGTTAGTAATTTGTGGTAACTAGTTACAACTATAAAATCAATTTTATTTTTTAAGTGGTGTTGTAGTAACTGGTTATAGCTATAAAAATTATTTTGATTTTTGTAGTAATGTATCATTATCAAAATACCAATTGAACTGTAACTGGTTACTTAGTGAGGTTTGAAAAAAAAAAACTTATATGAAAAAAATTAACTAAATTGATCATGAAGGTAACTAGTTACAACTAGGTCTGAAAAAAAATAGATAAGAAAAAAAAAGTTGCGATGGTAACCAATTACTTAGCCAAACTTGGAAAAAATAAGATCCAAACAAAAAATCTAAACTGATCATAATCATAGCTGGTTACAGCTAGATTTGAAAAAAAAAAAATTCACATCTAAACAAAATAAAATCAGTCGTCATGGTACCTGGTTACTTATTCGGGTGTGAAAACAAAATACAATCTAAACAAAAGAATCTAAAATAATTGTTATCGTAACTGGTTACAGCTAGGTCTAAAAAAAATCATATTTGAATAAAAAGAATTAGGCGTCATTGTACCTTGTCACTTAAACAGATCTAGAAAAATAAAACAAAAATCAGAACAGATTGTGATAGTAACCGATTACAGTTAGGTCTAAAAGAAAAAAAATCAAATATGAAGTGCAATATCAGATTCGAAACAGATTTGAAATGCAAAGTTAGATGTGAAAAAGAAGAAGATAAAAAAGAATAAGAATAAAACTAGATTAGAAGAAGAATAAGAAGAAGAAGAACAACAACAACAGCAAGAACAACAACAAAAGGAGCGGGGTTTCGTTGCTGTCAAGGGCAGGGGTGGAGGTGGCATCGCTGACGGAGGGTTGAGATGTGGGAACGGAATGGGGAAGGAGAGAGGAAGAAAGGAGAAAATAGAGATATCGTGAGGGAGAGAGGAGAGAGTGAGAGAGAGTTTTATGTAATTAGGTTTGTGGTAATCTATTTATTTTTTTTATATATTTTATGGATTTACCATATTTTAAATTTTATTTTTTCAAAACTTACCATATTTTGTATAATTACTTTTTTTTTTTCCATAAATATAGAAACTATGTTTATTTTCCTCTTATTTAAGTAAACTTCTCCAGTTTATTTAGGTTGAATTCTTTGTTTTGTGAGTGTCAATCCTTGATTATAATAATAGTAAAATTTCTTTAAATTGTCGTTGGGTGAGACCTGTGACCGTCAACATTACTTATTGATTCCATGACTCACTGATTGCTTGACAGTTAATGTACGCCCTGAATATCAGCACGTACTTTGTTGAGGCAGCTCGGGCAAAGCGAACTAACAAAAAGACATAACCAATGCGCCACGTGTTCACCATTCATCCGAGGAAATTTGGTACGATCCCCTAAACAAATAGCTCGAGCTGATGAGTCATTTAGCAGCTTATCGCCTGGAGCCATTGTATAAACATGACACCAAAAGACGCGAGCTAGCTTTAAATTAAGCTCGTGGTACATCAGAGGCCTGGCATACCCCAGGATCTTTGTAAAGTTGACCACGCAATATAAACGTGCCTATAACAAACATCACGTGTCTGTTTAATTCCCGAATTCCCGGATACGTAATTTAAACGTGCGTGATAAGACATCACACGCCTGATTAAGGCCATGCGACCCATTACCTTTTGTATTTGATTGATTAGACCACTGTAAAATTTAGATGTTAATCATCAATGTCGCAGAAATGATGTGAATGATCAAGAGATCACGGGATGACCCCAATACCTACCCAGAGATCATTCTCCTGTAAATACCAGGATCCTGGGTAGTGCAAGGGGTTTGATTCTTTCTGTAATGCAAATACTCTGTAAAAATAGCAAGAGAGAGAAACAGTAATAATATTAACTCATGGACTAGGGGGATTTTAACCTTCGAACCACGTAAAAAGGAGTGATCATTTTTCTCTTCGTAGTTGGCTTCCAACATCCTTGAATATTATCATTTTCTTTTTACGGTTTATCATTAAGCACTAATCCATCCTAGTTATTCAGATAATTCACTATTGGCGAAAAACTGCGTCAACAGTTTGGTGCTTTCATTGAGAGGATTTAGATTAGTTCTATCACAAAATATTTCTCATGGTGATCACTCGTTCGAGACATGGTAACGAGGCAGATCAACATGGGGGGCAAAAGGCTCACCATACCGCCGTATCCAACGAACAAGACCTGGAGATTCAGCAACGATCGGGAAAACAACCGATGGGCCATGATGACACTGGGAGTTCAACGCGCCTACCGCCAAATCCGAACCCGGGTTACCTGACGGCGGTGGAAATGGAAAACATACAGTTGAGGAGCCATCTAGCCAAAAAAAAAAAAAGCAAATCGAGGAAGTCTTGGCCTGGCTACCCCTTCTTGCTACCGACGGTAACGTCGGAAAGAGACAAGGCAGGACTCACAAGTCCCGCTGGGATAGTCGGCCCAGGCCCAGTCAATCGGTTAGAACCTCAACCTCTGTGCCCATGTCGCACCATCACTAGGAACCTATGTTTGATGAGTTTCCCAGGGTCCATCAACGAGTCAACCGGCCGGTCAGAACTTCAACCCCAAGATCGGATCCACTATCGAATGCACCCAGGAGAGCTCGGGATGGTTCAAGGAGGAGATATAGGGGAAGCTCACGTGGCCAGCCTGCTCCAGCTAGCCCCCCCGCGCAGCGATCAGATCGCCAGACGCAGAGGGCTGGAGGTGCTGGAACAGAGAGACCGCAGGCTAGTTTGGTCTGACCTGACGGAACTAGAATTGCATCACCGATGAGACATCCTCCTTCGCCAATAAGATATCCATCTCCTCCTCATCCTGCTCGAGACATTCCAGCATACGGAAACAGCAGGAGGAACCTTCCTCCCGTCGTTCCTGCTCATCACCCGCGAGCACATGAAAATGTCCCAGATCCTCACCCTCGACAACAGGCTCTAAGATTTTCCAATGGGAGCTATTGGATTGAAAGCCACCGAAGTGGAAGATCTGGTGAAGACCTGAGAAATCATCTAAGATCGGCACAAACCCCTCGAGCCACCCTTCAAACCGACCTTCGAGATTGCCTCAACTCGTAGAGGGTAGATTCGATCATAAATGAAAGTCATGCTCGCCGAGAGGATGGTCCTTCCGAAATACATGACAACGGGAATGTCCCACCGAACTAAGCTCAAGCTTGGAGGGACAATAACCCACCTAACGCGTACAATGGGATGGGAGTTGTTGAACAACCCTAGAACAACCCAGGGATCAACGACCAAACCCTCGAAAGGTTAGCTTAGATGGAGGAACTAATGAAGAGGCTCCTATCAGAGAAGGAAAAAGGCGAACAAGACTCGGGGGACGAGCTCGAGCTTTTTTCCCCCAACATCGCCGCAACGGCGTACCCGTCGTGTTTCAGGATGCCCCATCTATCCAAATTCGATGGGGATGGAGATCCGTCAGATCACTTGGGGATGTTCAACACCCTGATGATGGCCCATAATATCGGGCCCGAGCTGAGATGCCTGATATTCCTTTTAACTCTGATCGGGCTAGCTAGGCAATGGTTCAAGTAATATAAGAAACAGTCTATCAGCCGATTTCAAGAGGGCATTCTGAGCCTCTCAAGCAGTTCGTGTTAAGGCAAATTCTCTGGCGAACGTGAAGCAACAGCCCGGAGAACCCTTAAAAGCTTATCTGAGCAGGTTCGCCAACGTTGCGGCTTGAGCTAGGGATGCGGACGAAAGTTCCAGACTCATGGCTATGAGAACTAGAATCCTTGTTGGGGGCGAGCTGTGGAAAGAATTCCAAAGGAAAGATGTCAGCACTGTGGATGAATTCCTGAACAAGACCCAGAGATGGATAAACTTGGAAGAAGCACGAGCTTCGGTTGCGGGAACTAGCCAAGTCTCTGACTAGCCCACTGGAGTGGAAACGAACGTCGTAACAACGACTCAAATTGTTCCCCAGAATAACCAGGGGGGAGGAAGCAAGAGAAAGGGAAGTGGTGAGGGCGGCCAGCACGGTCCAAAGAAGAATAAGCCCGTGGAGAAGTTCAAACCGGTCTACGCGGTTTATACCGACCTCACAAACACTAGAGAGCGCATTTTCCTAGCAAATTCTGCCCGCCTTCCATGGAAAAAACCAGAGCCCTTGAAGAATCAGAAGGCAAAGAGAGACCCTTCCAAATTCTATCGATTCCACAACGACATCGGTCACAACATCGATGATTGCAGACATCTGAAGGATGAGATTGAGACACTCATCCAGGCCGGACCCCTAGCTTAGTATGCCTGGAATCGGGTCACTCCTAATCAACCCGCCAGGAAAAACATTCAATCAGCTCCAGAAGTCCCAGCAAATCCGACCGGAGTCCAAGTGTGTCATGACATCCCTCCTCCAATAATAGGAGGAGAGATAACCACCATTTCTGGAGGCCCTCATTTGGCAGGCTCGAGCAGAGGTGCCAAGAAAAGATACATCAACGAATTGAGGTCTCATAACGGAGTAAGATTTGTCCCAGAGCACCACATACCTAAACAACAGCGATTGGAGAGATAGCCAATCAGTTTCACCGAAGAAGATACTATTCATGTCCAGTTCCCACATAACGATCCTCTAGTCATAATCGCCCAGATCTCCAATCAGAGAGTTAGGAGGATACTAGTTGATAATGGGAGTTCAGTGAACTTGTTGTTTCGATCCACGCTAGAAAAAATTGGGTTGTCGGTAACCGAGCTGAAGGCCACCTCCATCATGTTGTATGGGTTTTCTGGCGAGGGGTCAGCAACGATAGGAACAATTGAGTTAGTAATAACCTTGGGAGAGGGACCCCGAACTGTCTCCAAGCTCCTTGAGTTTGTGGTCATCGATTGTCCCACCGCATACAACACAATTTTGGGTCGACCTATGTTGATGTCATTTGAAGCCATAACTTCTATCTGCCACCTCGTAGTCAAATTCTCCTCTTCTACGAGGATATGTACGGTCCAAGGCGATCAGCTCGCTGCCAGGGAATGCTATAGCATTTCCATGAAGGGAAAATCACAACCCGAATAGCAGACGATGGCCATTCAGGGCGGAAGAGAGGAACCCCAGGAAGTGAGAACTAGTCCTGGGATAAAGGAATCTCAGCCAGCCGATGGCGTAGGTACCACCCTGAGTGATGATATCAACCCTAGAATTGGTGGACGCCACAGCAGGGCATGAGCTCATGTCCTTCATGGACGCGTACTCTAGTTATAACTTGATTGCTATGAATCCCGCGGACCAGGAGCATACTAGCTTCATGACTCCAACCAACATTTATTGTTACAAAGTCATGCCCTTCGGGCTGAAGAATGCGGGAGCTACATATCAGAGATTGGTCAATAGAATGTTTGCTAATCAGATTGGGAAAAACATGGAAGTGTATGTTGACGACATGTTGGTCAAGTCAAAAACTGTTGATGTCCATGTTCCCGATCTGAGGGAATGTTTTGAGATCCTGAGGAAGTATGGTATAAGGTTGAATCCCCAAAAATGTACCTTTGGGGTGGCGTCAGGAAAATTTATGGGTTTCATAGTCAACACTAGGGGGATAGAGGCGAACCCTGACAAAATCAGATCGCTACTCGAAATGTCATCGCCCCGGTCGCAAAAAGACGTCCAGAGTCTGACAGGAAGGGTGGCAGCCCTTAATCGGTTCATTAGTGTTTGCCATTCTATAACTTGCTCCGGGGGAATAAAAAGTTTGAATGGACCGAAGAATATGAGCAGACCTTCCTTGACCTAAAAACACATTTAGTCAAGCCGCCAGTGTTGTCTAAGCCAACGGCAGGAGAGCCTCTTTTTATTTACTTAGCTATTACGGAAGATGCGGCTAGCGTCGTGCTGGTCCGGGAAGAGGACCGGGCTCAAAAGCCAATCTATTACATTAGCAAAAGGCTTCTCAGAGCTGAATCGCGATATCCGTTAATGGAAAAAAATGGCTTTCTGCCTCATCACGACCTCCAGAAAGCTTAGGCCGTATTTCTAGTCCCATTCAATCCATGTCATGTAATGACCTAACTATTCTAGACTTTGGACCATTAATAACTATTATACATAGACACTAATCTTAAGGAAAACATACATATGAAATAACCATAACTTTATTATAAACTATAAAGCAAAGGTTATGTTACACCCAGATTTCGAGCCCTAAGAATTGTGATCTCGAAAGCTGGATTCGTTAGGAATGGGCTCGTAATGTTTGGAACACGTGTTCGCAACCTAGGCACCGGACCTACAAGCAGCGGGCAGCCTCGAAGATGGTAGCCTCGAAAATGGTAGCCTCGAAACCATTACAAGCTCGAAAGACAGACATCAAAGAACGTCTATTCTCGGATGGCCTCGGATCAGGGGCTCCGAGCCTGACATAAGTATGAGCTCGAAGTCGCATGATCTCCGGGAAATGTCATAGCTCGAAAGTCAGTAAGAGACCTGGGTGGGAACAGCACTGACAATGTAGATTGATAACTTTGAATATCCTAGTGAGTCATTTTGGAGAGACACGGTCTACATTGATTGTTGTAAATCCCCTATAATAAAGGGATATTTATTATTCAGTTATACGCCCCCTGATCTTCAGGGGACGTTTCCTTGTATATAGGATTACAGGATTTTAATGCCATTAAATTTATTTGCATATACATAATAACTTCCCGAAATGTGTGGGATAGTATTCTGAAACCTCCTCTATAAATAGAGAGTTCATGCACCATTGTAAAGGACCGAATTTTTGTAATCTTGAGAGAAAACTTTGGAGAATTCATTCTTGAAGAATTTCCAGAGATCATCTTAAGTTTTAATAACAAAGACTCGTGGACTAGACAGAGTTAACTGCTGAACCACGTAAAAAATCCCATTTGTTTTATCGTATTTTCCTGGCCATAATTACTTATTGTTTTCGTGCTCTTATTTCACTGTTGACGAAAAACGGCGTCAACAGTTTGGTGCTTTCATTGAGAGCCTTAAGCATTCAGTCCCTGAACAAGTTATGGCCGCTAATGATCAGAACGTTCCAGAAGAAAATTATCCGAGACGCCCTGGGAAACAGCCGATGGTAAACCCAGATGTTGAAGAGAGAAGCGAATCCTCCGAATCTCGGGGACCACCCGCACCACCAAGGGATGAGGATATGTATTACAATCCTAAGCGGTACGTTCCCATTGTGGAACTTGAAAACCGGCAGCTGAAACAGCAGTTGGCAGAAGCCAACAAGCGGAATGAGGAGTTAGCAAGGATAGCCGCAGAGGCGCAGGCGGCTCAACCCCCGCCTCCGCGTGAAAACCAAGCTCCCCCTCTGAGGGACGTGCATGTTCCTCCTCGCAGGCCTCGTGGGCGTCCATGAAAGAATACTGCCACAAGAAGGCCGGAACAACCTCCGGCACCAGCAGAGCCATCCGCTCCCTCGAGACCCCAGAGAAGTACCCGAGCTAGGGCCCCGGTTAATCCACCTGTGAAGGTACCTGCGGGAACTGAGAACAACCGAGCCCCTCCAGAGGCTCGAACTCAAGTCCCTGGGAATGCACAAAACGCAACCAACCCATCTCAGGCAAACTTCGGACCATCCAGACCACGAAATGGGTGGCAGCCATCATCACCCATATGGTTCCCTCCATCGCCTGTAAGATATCCTTCACCTCCTCGCAGGAATGCTCAACCAGTTCGAGATCAGGATGAAAGGCGTGCGGGGAGGAGACAAGGAAACGGGGAAGCTTTCCAGGAGCGGAGAGGCACCCTATCTGAAAAAAGTAAAACGTCTCGGTCTCGCACGGCAGAAACGAGGCGGCGCGAAAAAGACCAATCTCGAAATAATCATGCGACAAGTTTTACTAGTGATGACTCTGGAGATACCAGATCGGTTAGCATGCATGATCGAGGTCAAAAGAATACCGGGAGCCGCAGGAATCGCTCCGACCTACGGGAACACTTGAATCAGAGTCGGGGTAATGTTAACCCGGTGAACCCGGACCTGAGGGATCGCTTAAATAGGCATAAAGACCCCCTGCAGAGGCGTGAACCTGGAATTGTGATCGAAGACAACCAATTCCAGACAAGACCCCTTGCAGACCCAGTCCAGGAAAGAATTGATCAGTTAGAAAAGGCCTTCAGGCTTTTGAAAAATGAGCAAGGTCAGAATCGATATGAAGATTCTAATGAGGAGCTTGAACCATTTGCTCCCCATATTTCCAACACTTCATTTCCCCAAGGATTTCGGATCCTTCACGTCCCAACGTTTGAGGGAAAGTCCGACCCGTACAGCCATTTGAGTACATTCAATACCATAATGAAAGCAAGTAACGTGGGTTACGAGCTCAGATGCATGTTATTTCCAGCATCACTGACAGGACCAGCCAAAAGCTGGTTCGAAAAATATAGAAGACACTCAATAACTTCTTGGGATCAATTGTCTAAAGACTTCAAGAAGCAATTCAAAGCCATGATGGGGGTTAGACCCGAGGCGTCAACCCTGACTAACGTTCGGCAGCAGCCACGTGAGACATTGAAGAGTTACCTTACGAGGTTTAACTTGGAAGTTGCCCGAGCTCGGAATGTGGATGACAGCGGTCACCTAATGGCTGTCCATGCTGGAGTTATGCCAGGAAGTGCTCTCTGGGACAACATGCAGAGAAAACCGGTGAGGTCCCTAACCGAGTTTAACAAACGGGCACAGAGGTTTTTCAATGTAAAGGAAGCGAGGTCGACACTTAATGTGAGCCTGTAACTACAATGACAAAACATAAACTCTGCCTCAACCTCGGCGGACCCACCAGCTTCAAAGCCTGCTGCGGAAAACCCTTCCAAAAGAAAAAAGAACGAAGGGAGTAACCCCGAGGCCGAGGGAGGAAAGAAAAATAAGGGGGAGAGATATTTCTCTGTGTACAGAGTGTACACCGAGCTCAAGGAGTCTCGGGAGAACATATACCTGGGTAATGAAAACCAGGTCCCCTTCAGGCGTCCAGACCCAATGAGAAATCAGAAGTCCAAGAGGGACTCCAGCAAATATTGCCGGTTTCACAGAGACACCGGGCATACTACTGATGAATGTCGACAGCTGAAAGACGAGATCGAAGGGTTGATCTCGAGAGGTTATTTAAGACAATATGTCAAGAACCAGAGTACTAATCAAGCGACCGCGAGCCAGAGAGCAGTTGCGCTGCAGCCCACACAAAACAATAATTCCAGAGCTAGGGAAGAAGATAGGCCCCCGCCGATAGATGGAGAAGACGTGATAACCATCTCGGGAGGGCCTCATCCCACAGGCATGGGCAAAAATGCCCAAAAGAGATACGTTAATGAGCTAAAGACAGGAGACGGGTCCCCCTATGAACCCGAACCTAGAGCTCCAAAAAGTCAAAAGATTGGATCCCAACCAATAACCTTCACTGAGGAAGACGCGTCCCATGTTTAGTTTCCTCACCATGATCCACTGGTCATCACTCTCCAGCTGGCAAATAAAAGGGTCCACCGAGTTCTCATAGACAATGGGAGCTCAGTTAACATTCTCTATAAAGCAACCCTTGAAAAGATGGGACTCTCCCTTCGCGACCTGAAAGCATGTGCGACTACGCTATACGGCTTTTCAGGAGAAGGAACCGCCTGCATGGGGTCCATCGAACTCCCCATGACCTTGGGAGACTACCCAGTCTCAACAACAAAGATGATGGAGTTCGTGGTAATAGACCTGCCTTCGGCCTACAACGTGCTGCTCGGGAGACCCGCCCTAGTTGGGCTGGGGGCAGTCTCGTCCTTAAGGCATCTGGCCATTAAGTTCCCGACCCCTAGTGGCGTCAGGATGCTGAAGGGAGATCAGTTAGCTGGAAGGGAATGCTACAGCATTTCCTTAAGAGGAAAGAAACAGACGAGTGCACAAGCATTTGTCATTGTTCAAAGTAAAGACGGGACGGTCTTGGAGATTGATGAAGAAATCGATCCAAGGGTTAAGGAGAAAGCTGACCTCGAACCCTTGGAAGAGCTCGAAGAGATTCAGCTCGAAGAGTCCGATCCCTCGAAAAAGGTAAAGGTTGGAAAACACCTCCAGGAAGAAGCCAAATAGCAACTAATTTGATTTTTGAAGAGAAACCAAGACGTCTTCGCATGGTCACATTCGGACATGGTAGGAATAAGTCTGAACATAGCAAGCCATGCACTAAATATTGACAAAAGCTACCCTTCGAAGAAACAAAAGCGAAGACAGCTGGATGACGACAGAAAGAAGGCACTGAAGGAGGAGGTCGACAGGTTAAAAGCAAACAGATTCATTAGGGATGCTTTTTACCCTGACTGGGTATCCAATCCGGTGTTGGTCCCAAAACCTAATGGGATGTGGCAAACCTGTATTGACTATTCGGACCTCAACAAAGCTTGCCCGAAGGACTGTTTTCCTCTACCGAGGATTGACCAGCTCGTGGATGCCATGGCGGGGCATGGACTGATGTTGTTCATGGATGCCTATTATGGATATAACCAGATTCCCATGCATGCCCTTGACCAGGAACGTACGAGCTTCATAATGGACAAGGGGCTATATTGCTATAATGTCATGCCATTCGGGCTCAAAAATGCTGGGGCCACATACCAGCGGCTCGTGAATATGATGTTTTCAGAAAAAATAGGGAACAACATGGAAGTTTATGTTGACGACATGCTTGTCACGTCTCAACCTAACAATAACCATGTTGATGACCTCGAAGAGTGCTTTGGCATGCTCCGGAAGTATAACATGAAACTAAATCCTCAGAAGTGCACCTTCGGGGTATCTTCAGGAAAATTCCTGGGCTTTATCGTGAACGCTTGTGGAATAGAAGCCAACCACGACAAGATCCATGCCCTGATCGACATGCCCTCACCTCGAAGACACAAGGATGTCCAAAGTTTGACCGGCAGGATGGCGGCACTAAGTAGGTTTATATCGAAATCTACAGACCGTTGTCTTTCGTTTTTCAACCTTTTGAGGGGAGGCAAGAAATTTGAATGGACGGAGGAGTGCGAGCTGGCCTTCCAGGAGCTTAAAAAGCACCTCGCAGAACCTCCCGTCTTATCAAAACCCATTACGGGAGAAGTACTGTACTTGTATCTTTCCACCACCAAACATGCGATAAGTGCAGTGCTCGTGCGAGAAGAAGAAAAGATACAGAGACCCATCTATTACATCAGCAAAAGGTTCCTGGGGGCAGAGTCGAGATACCCCTTGATGGAAAAGCTAGCTCTCAGCTTAATTCATTCATCTCGTAAACTTCGACCCTACTTTCAGGCGCACCCCATCCATGTGTTGACTGATCAACCACTTAGGCAAGTCCTGTCTAAACCGGAGGCTTCAGGTCGACTTCTTAAATGGGCAGTTGAACTCGGACAGTTCGAGATCACTTACCACGCGAGGATGACCATTAGGGCCCAGGCATTGGCAGATTTTATAGTGGAATGTATTGGCATGACCAACGATGAAGTTATAACCCCAGCCCACAAGCTGTGGAAACTTTACGTCGATGGTTCATCTAATGAAAATGGATCGGGGGCAGGAGTCATTTTAATTACCACCGCAGGGAGTAGATTTCATTCTGCCTTAAGATTCGACTTCAAGGCATCGAGTAACGAGGCCGAATACGAAGCTTTACTGGCGAGACTTCGTATAGCCAAGGAGCTCAAAGCTAAAGCAATACATTGCTACAGCGACTCCCAGCTTGTGGTTAATCAAATCTTGGGAGAATACCAAGCTCGTGGCACGAAAACGGAAGCTTACTTAGAGAAGGAAAAATCCGCATTGGAACATTTTGAGTTTTATGCGATCGAACAGGTTCCCCGAGAGAAAAACTCAAATGCATATGCCTTAGCATGGCTCACTACTTCCACTGAGAATGATGAGCTAAACGTTGTGCCCATAGAACACCTCTCGGCACCTAGGATTAACGAGCCGAAGGAGGAAGACGTGTGTATGATTGAGTCCGAGCCTACCTGGATGACCCCGATAGTCGAATATCTCGAGACCGGAGTCCTTCCAAAAGATTGGAACTAGGCTCGAAAGTTAATGTATCAAATTCCCCGCTACACCATTTTGGATGGAAAGCTGTATAGAAGGGGATATTCCATGCCATTACTTCGGTGTGTGACTCCACCAGAAGCCAAGAAGATCATTGAAGAAATTCATGAAGGGTTCTGCGGAGACCATACTGGGGGGCATAGCCTGTCCAAGAAAATCATACGCCAAGGATATTTCTGGCCTACCATTAAATCGGATTCTTTCGAGTATGTAATAAAATGCGATAAATGCCAGAGATTCGCCATGATTCCTCGAGCTCCACTATTCGAGTTGACCATGATGACTTCCCCATGGCCATTCGCGGTATGGGGAATCGACCTCATAGGCTCTCTCCCAACCGGCAAGGGCGGTGTGAAATATGTTGTAGTCGTCGTGGATTACTTCACAAAGTGGACGGAGGCTGAACCACTGGCAACAATAACTTCCAAAAAGGTCCTTGACTTCGTAGTAAGAAACATCGTGTGCCGATATGGGGTGCCGAGGAAAATTGTATCCGACAACGGAACCCAGTTCGATAGCGACTTTGTTCACTAACTTTTGCGAAAAAAATGGAATAATAAAGAGTTTTTCATCAGTAGCTCATCCTCAGGCGAATGGCCAGGTCGAAGCTATAAACAAAACTCTCAAGAGTTCGCTAAAGAAAAAGTTGGAGGAAGCGAAGGGACGATGGCCCGAAGAGTTGCCCCAAGTCCTATGGGGATATAGGACTACATCTCGAACATCAACAGGACATACCCCATTCTCTCTAGCATACGGTTGTGAGGCTATGTTGCCTATTGAGGTCGAAATCCCTACAATTCGAGCTCACATTTATGACCAAAGCTCGAACCATACTCAGCTCGAAGAAACCTTAGACTTGATCGAAGAAAAAAGAAACGAAGCTCAGTTGAGGAATGCTGCCACCAGCAATGAGCTACCAGGTACTTCAACAAGAGGGTTCGAGATCGAAAGTTTGGTGTGGGAGATCTGGTGCTACGGCATGTATTTTTGGCAACACGAGATCCAACAGCTGGCGTGCTCGGGCCAAATTGGGAAGGACCATACCAGATAGAATCAATCATTTGGCCTAGTGTTTATAAGCTAGCGAGATTGGACTGGAGCCTGGTACTGCGAGCATGGAATGGCGAACACCTAAGACCTTACTACCAATAGTGTAGGAAGGATGTTGCCTGTAACCATGTTTGTTTATCTGTACTGATTTGTCTACTTTTGGATTTCATCAAATAAAGATCTATTTCGTTAATATGTTATGTTTTTCCTTATTTTTGCAACCTTTCTTAATTTAATAACCTATGGTCACACTCATAGGATATTAAGGGGGCATCATTGGTATATATACCATCAGCTTGAAAAATAAAATAACATACACAAAACATGCAAGCGTTTGGAGATAACCAAATGCGCCTGTTGGGATGGTTTGGATATAACCAAGCTGTCAAAAACGTACAAGTGTTTGGATGTAATCGAATGCGCGAGCTAGGATAATTTGGATATAACCAAATTATTAAAAACATATAAGTGTATGGATTACAAACCAATCACAACCTTAAAAGGTTTGGAACAAACCAGCTAGAACTAATCGACGATAAGTTGGAACTTAAACCTACTTCGAGATAAGTTGAGATCGAGGTTGGAGTATCTTATAAAAATAGTTTCGAACTCATAACCTTGGAGAAATAACCGAGGATGAGAAAAAGTAACTAAGCAATAAGATATAACTAAACCGTTTGCATTACACACCATATAAGTACTTTCGGGTTCATGGTAAAAGTAATATTCGACCTTGATAATTAACGAGATCGGAAGCGGATAATTCGAGCTAACGGTGCATGAATGCATTGAGTCTCGAGCCTAAATCCAAACTATGTTTGTACGAATAAATAAATATATACGATTCTTTAATATAAAATGTGCAAAATATTTCAAAACCAAGAAATGTAAAGCATAAGTATTAAAATAAAAAGAAATTGTATCAGCCTTACGGGCATAAATTAAAGTAATTACAAAAATAAAGGGACGCAGCCCCGAGGTGAGGTTCAGGAAGGAGCAGTTCCCTTGGCTTTCTCAGCATCAGCGACACTAGACCCCTCAGGACGAATAGCATGACTATCCTTCTAAGCAGCCTCCCGAGCAGCCTCATTCGCCTAGAGTCGGGCATTCCATCGCTCTACATACTTCGCCTCAAGAGGACCAGGGAAGCTGGTGTCGAGGTCGGCATTGTCAACCCAGATTTTATACATGGCTTGGTTGACTGCTTTTTCCTTCTTCTCTTTGAACTTGTCAAGGAGGCGGGCCTTCTTGCTTTCCATTATCTCGAAATTGGTAGCTTTCTCCTCCTCAAGTTTGGCATTAGCCTTCTCCAACTCCGCAAGACGAGTCTTCACCGTTTCAAACTCGGCCTTCACCTTCTCAAGTCGGTCTTCGAGTCTTTGAGTTCATCAGCCGTCTTAAGCTGGAGATCCCTCGACGCTTGGGCCAGAGACATGCTCGTGTGCACCTCGTTAGTCAGCTTATAATTAAGTTGTGCCGAAACGAGAAGGACCTGAAACACAAAGGATGAATTAGAGCACAAGCCAAGACATAAGCAGATAAAGGAGAGTTGCGAAAATTACCACGGCAGTAAGTTCAATACTCTTGTCATAAAGAGTATTACAGTCTGGGGCCTTATGCACAAGATCCCAGTGGTCAGCACCGAATCCTGAAAAACTCTGACACACTCGAGAAAGGACGTTTGAGCTAAGTACTGCTCCTTGGGTCCCGGCAGTAGCATCAAGCACGAACTCTTCAACATGAGGTCGGTCCGACGGCAGGAGTACCTTGGAAACGGAGGGTTTCTTCGAAGGTCGGTCGATTGTTGGTTGAGTTGCGGCTGGAGGAAGCGTGGCAGGCGCGGTCGAAACAGATGCATCGACCTGGACAGTCGGCTCCTCAGCTGTGCTCGCAGCAGTTTGAGCCGTTGGGGTCTTCTCAGTGCGCTTGGGGACTTTGGATGGCCGATCGGATTTTCGCGAGCCTCTCGAGCGTTTACTCTTTTGAGCTCCCTCGTCACTGAAAATCACGGTGTCAAGGTCGGGATCCATAGCACCTGCACAGTTCCAATCGAAGTTAAACATAGTGCTAACAAACTTGGAAGATAAAAAAAAAAACCAAGTAGAGAAAGACCTAACTAGAACTCTCCCCCGAGCTTAAGCTCGGAGACTATGAAATTCCCCCATCTTCAGAGGAGGTGAGGGGAGTACCTTCCCTATATGTGGATGTCAACCTCAAAAGGTCCCTATAGTCATTGGTCCCGTATTGGACGGCTATTCTGTCCCACACCTCGTTCAGACAGTACATAGTGTCATACTTCCTGAGCCAATTATCAAACCTATGAACCCGGTCATCTACCCAAGTCCATATATAGAAATGGTCCCTATCATCCTTGCATAATACTAACCTATCGGGTTTGTGTTTTAACAGGGTGGGGGACCACATTTTTGAGCTTAGGATGACTGTACCTTGATCATCCGAGCCCGAGCTCGAGGCTTCGTCGTTGGCCTCGTTCCCCGACTGCGGGCTCCGTCAGCGAACCGGAGGCGGGGGCCTCACCTCTCTCCTCAGAGGGAGGATGCCTGTTGGCAAAGGCACAAGCTCCTAGAGGTCGTACTTTTTGTTGGACCAATCCGAGGTGGACTGGCCATCTCCCAAAAGCCCGCAAGCTCGGAGCTTACTCGCATGCAAAAGATATGAGAGAGACCTCCTGCCATAAGGGAGTTGGAGCAGAGCCTCTCTATGCTCCTTCATCACTTCATCGGGAGTAGGACGGTGATAGTTGGTTGGAAAATAAAACACATTTCAATTAAGTACGAGTCTACAGACAAAAGTCCGAGCACAGAGATAAAGAAGGTTGAGGTACTTACGAATTTGTCTGAATGAGTAGTATCGAGACGGGGACAGGCCATCTGTCCAGAAGAAGGCCTTCTTAAAGTCAAGAGGATGGTTGGGAAGATCCTCGAACACCTTTTTCTCCTTCGGGTAGCTCGAAAGATAGTAGAAGCCGTCCCCTCCCCGAGCGGGAGGGATTGCTTTTCAAACAAAAGAGATACCAGATCTTTTCCAGCGTGGGTCCTTCCCACTTCAACTCATGGTACAACGACTCCAGGGCAGACAAAACCCTGTAAGAATTAGTGTTAAGTTGGAATGGAGCCAACCCAACAAAGTTTGTGAAGTCCTTGAAGAAAGACTTCAAAGGCAGTAATGCTCCTGGCTCCAAGCCGCGTACCTCAGCTTGTTATCAGGATTTCCATCTCCTGGGGCACGGCAGCTTCGCTCGCTGGACGTAGGGGCCCGACACCTTAAGGAGCTTGACATCCTAAGACCATGGAAGGCCAGGATATCAGTTATCTGGCCTAGCGAGGTAACCGAGCTCCAGTAGTGCTCGACCTCGAAGAAATCCCTCCTCGGTTGCGAGGTAGAGGGCTCCCCCATCAGTGAGAATTGGAGCTCTCCTGGACTGCACGCGATGGTCACTTTTAACTTAGGGTCGAGGGGGATCGGCCTGGGCCCTAAATCAGATTCCAGATAAAGAGCCTCTCGAAGGGTTATCCTCTTCTTTTCTGTGACCTCGACGATTTGGCGGCGATAGTGAGCTCGGGTTTCCTCCTGTTCGCGCGTGAGATCGTATTCACAAATCAGACGTTGGTACCGAGCAAACAGTGACTCTGGGCTCGGGGTTTTTGGCGAATACGGAATTGCCAGCAACAACCCCCACCGTTTTTCCAGATTCTGTGACATCTAGCGAGAAAGAAAAAATGGTGAGGGCCATGCATGGAAGGATTCAAGAATTGCGAGCTTGACAAGACAAACTCGGAGAGTGCTTGGGTACGAAACGAGCTCGACACTGAAAACCCGATTGAGAGTCAGAACGTGTATTCTATGAGAAAAAGGAGGGGAGTGGATAAATTTTTTGAAAATCCCAAAATATCAGGGAAAAAGGCGGTTATTCAGAAATGGTAATCTTGGGTATCGTGCGTTCTTTAAAACCAAGATTTTGTACCCAATATATTGGTGTGCAAGATATGGCTTTTAAATTTTGAAAACCCAGAAAAAAGAGACCCTGTCCTACATCAAAACTGGATTTGGGACCAGTGACTTAAACCTAGCATGGAGACTTAAACGTGAAAGCCTATCGGTTAGAGCTTCCTAGCGTGTCAAACTAAGAAAACAAACCAGTGCATTCCCAGAAATAAAAGAACAACACAGACAGAAACCAGCATAAAGGAAAATAAAAAGATCATCAGGTACTTACACAATGATGGCGATTGCAGAGAAATCATTGATTGAAGGAGAGGCTGCAAGTATAACCTTACGGTCTCGAACAAACTGGCGGTCCTTTGTTTCTTCGACTGGGAGAACATGCGAAAGCTAAAAGCTCTCTAAGATGGCTTCTGGTTTCATCCCTTTTCTTTTGTTTATGATGCGTGTAAAATAAGAGGAAGAAGAAGACCTTGTATATATAGATGGAAAAAGTGGTAAAAAGGATTAATCTGAGCCATTGGCCAGAATCCTTGTAAAATCCGACGGTCAGGGATTGATGACATGATGGCACCGAAAAGGTGGCAGGCAAACGATCGTGGGCGGATTTCCAAGGTACTCGAGTACCTTGGATGAGCAATACCCAACTGACACATGTCCACTCTCAAGTGTATGACGGTGCGGTTCCCAGAGAAAGTAGCTCAAAAGTTTCCTTCTCATAGGATTCGAACAAATACTTTTGAGGGGGCAAAATGTTACACCCAGATTTCGAGCCTTAAGAATTGTGATCTCGAAAGCTGGATTCGTTAGGAATGGGCTCGTAATGTCTGGAACACGTGTCCGCAACCTAGGCACCAGACCTACAAGCAACGGGCAGCCTCGAAGATGGTAGCCTCGAAACCATTACAAGCTCGAAAGACAGACATCAAAGCACATCTATTCTCGGATGGCCTCAGATCAGGGGCTCTGAGCCTGACATAAGGATGAGCTCGAAGTCGCATGATCTCTGGGAAATGTCATAGCTCGAAAGTCAGTAAGAGACCTGGGTGGGAACAACACTGACAATGTAGATTGATAACTTTGAATATCCTAGTGAGTCATTTTGGAGAGACACGGTCTACATTGTTGTAAATCCCCTATAATAAAGGGATATTTATTATTCAGTTATACGCCCCCTGATCTTCAGGGGACGTTTCCTTGTATATAGGATTACAGGGTTTTAATGCCATTAAATTTATTTGCATATACATAATAACTTCCTGAAATGTGTGGGATAGTATTCTGAAACCTCCTCTATAAATAGAGAGGTCATGCACCATTGTAAATGACCGATTTTTTGTAATCTTGAGAGAAAACTCTGGAGAATTCATTCTTGAAGAATTTCCAGAGATCATCTTAAGTTTTAATAACAAAGACTCGTGGACTAGGCAGAGTTAACTGCTGAACCACGTAAAAAATCCCATTTGTTTTATCGTATTTTCCTGGACATAATTACTTATTGTTTTCGTGCTCTTATTTCATTGTTGACGAAAAACGGCGTCAACTAGTTAAATACATAAAAATGCGGTTTGGGTATGGGATCTCATTGTTTGAAAATAAAATAGAACATAACTTAAATATTAAAATTCGTTACAAAACAAAGTGCGAAAAATATATAAAGCATAATTTTAAATGACTAGAAAACAACTTCATCCTCGAATCGTTCATGCAGTCGACCGATTTGCATTCTCCCTCAATACACATTCCCAAGCTGCCAAGAACCTTCCCGCCGCTATAACTATTTTCCTGCATATATAAAACATAAAGGAATGAGTCTAATGCCCAGTAAGGAAAATCTACTACAAGCATGAAACATAATCATACACATAAACTATGAACATATATCATATACTATAACACATATGTCATAACTCTAACCTATGTACATGGTGACAATTGGGGTTTGCTAACTAAGCAACTATAAGCCTCAAACTATAATGAGGTTTGCTAGTTAAGCAACTATAAGCCCCAAAAACATAAAAGTATTGGGGTTTGCTATATAGCAACTATAAGCCCCAAAACATAAAAGTGATAGGGTTTTCTATATAACAACTATAAGCCCCAAGCATACATATATCATAACACATAAAGTCATACTATAGCATAATCATAACACTTTTATATAAACATATCACATAAGAACTATCCTATTTTCCTTACCAAAATATAGGGATGATGAGAACATGGTCGGATTTTGGAACACTCCTAAAAACCATTAATAGAGAGGTAAGTTTTCTAAAAGAAAAGAGATGAAAAGAATGAACTAAACCATTGAGAAGATACTTACCAACGAGAACCTCAAGTTCAAAGAACTTAAATGCCTAATCAAGAATAAAGAATACTGAGTTAGGATTTGACTAGAGAAAAACTATAAGAACTAATGAAACAATACAGAAAAGGAACTAAGAATAGGAATACCTTTGAAATTGCTATGACTGAACTACACCTCGAAACCAAAATACACACTATGAACCTTACTTCCCAAGTGTCTAATAAGCTTAGAATAATAAAGCTTATAACCCCAACCCAAGTGTTTAACACTCTAAAGAAACCCTAGCAGCTTGTAAGCTTTAAACTCAGCTTGATGAATGAATAAATGGCTGGGTACTAGGTCCTATTTATAGAGTTCAAGAATGAAAAGATCTTCATTTAGCTTGAATAAAATAATGGATTTTTAATTGAAAAACATTTGAATAATCGTTTAGCAGAGACTGAAGACTCGGTCAAAAAGATTCTGGACTTATCAAGAGGTTAAGGATTAAAATGAGCTTGGTTTCAAAATTGTTCAAAAATCATGCACCATAGCCGATATATCACCCATGCTAGGCAATATATCGCCTGGGATGATATACCCAAGGCTCGTCGAAGTTGTCGTGCGAAGTTGCGTGTTTTCCGTATCCCCGTATGGCGATTTATCGCCCCTAAAGCTGCGATATATCGGCATACACTGAAATATTATACACGTAATTACACTTTTTCAGCCTAATTTGATTTGAGTAAACAATTTTGACTAAGTCTAATAACGATTTCAAAGCTGCTGGCAGACTCTGGGATTTTCAAATATTACTCTTAATAAACTATTCCTCAAAAATACTTAATTATTCATTAAACATACACATGACAAGTGTCATTATCTTATTGGGTCTATATAAACCATATAGTATACTAAATATCATCTTCATAATCAATCATATTAATCAAACCTTGTGTTATAATTAATATTCTTAAACTATAGGTTAAACTTATAAAATCTACAAGTGTTGCTATGAGTTTCCAACTAAGTCCCAGCTTGAACCAAAATCCACAGTCATAAATATACTATAACTATTACTAGCTATTACTATTACTACTACTATCTATCTTGCTAAGTAAAGTTCTTGGGCTCTACACGTCAAGATCGATAAACCTTTATGGCAGGTACTACAGAAACCTGAGGCATCATGACTTCTTTTGAAATGGGCCATTGAGCTCAGCCAATTTGAAATACTAAACGTACCCCAGACTTCAATCAAAAGCCAAGCCCTGGCTGATTTCATGGCTGAATGCACTGGATTCCAAGAGGAACCTGGGGAAGAACCAGTGCAGGCATTGTGGAGAGTCTTTGTGGATGGTTCATCTAACGAGAACGGGTCCAGAGTTGGAATCATTTTGATATCCCCAGAGGAACATCATTTCCACTCTGCGTTACGGTTCGGATTCGAGGCGTCCAACAATGAGGCTGAGTGCGAAGCTCTATTGGCTGGGCTTAGAGTAGCCAAGGAGCTGAAGGCCAGGGCCATCCAGTGCTACAACGATTCCCAGCTTGTGGTAAACCAAGTATTAAGGGAATACTAAGCGCAGGGAACCAAGATGGCGGCCTACCTGGCCAAGGTGAAGAAGGACGAATTTGAATACAGCATAATCGGGCAGATCCCATGTGAACAAAACGCCAATGCTGAAGCTCTAGAAAAACTCGCCACCTCCAGGGAAGGTGAGACCTTGAGCCTGATACCGGTGGAATTCTTGAAAAGACAAAGCATGGTAGAAGATACAAAGGAGATCGAGATGATCAATGCCAGCCCAACCTGGATGACTCCCATAGTCGAGTACCTTACAACAGGGAAGTTACCCAACAAGTGAAATAACGCAAGGAATATAATCTATCAAGCTCCAAGGTATACAGTCATAGACGGAACGTTGTACCTGTGTGGCCTCTCTCTGCCTCTTCTGCGATGTGTTCTGCCAGAGGAGGCTAAAACTATTTTGCAGGAGGTGCATGAAGGATTTTGTGGAGATCACGCTGGTGAGCAAAACCTGTCCTTGAAGATATTGAGGCAAGGATATTATTGGCCCACTATGTCAAAGGACTTAATTTCCTACGTCTGAAAATGTGGCAAGTGCCAATAGTTTGCCATGATCTCCCGAGCTCCACCAGTCGAGTGGAAGATGATCTCGTCCCCATGGCCATTCGTGGTCTAGGGAATCGACTTAATTAGAACCCTGCCCACTAAAAAAGAGGAGTTTGATATGCAGTAGTGGCCATTGACTCTTTCATAAAGTGGGCAGATGCAGAGCCCCTGACAACGATAACGTCAAAGAGAGTCCTCGATTTTGTGGTTAAGAATATCGTCTGCCGGTTTGGACTGCCAAGGAAGATCATGTTAGACATTGGAACCAAGTTCGATAGCGACCTCTTCACCAAATTTTGTGGAAGACATGGCATAATTAAGAGTTTTTCCTCAGTGTCCTACCCCCAGGCTAATAGGTAGGTCAAAGCTGTGAACAAGACGCTCAAGGCAAGCCTTAAGAAGAGACTGGATGAGGCCAAGGGAGTTTGGCCCGAGCAGCTCCCGCAGGTGCTATGGGCGTACCGGACCTCACACCAAACTTCGACGGGGCACACCCCTTTTTCCCTGACTTTCGGAAGTGAGGTCGTCCTTCCTGTCGAAACAAAGATAGCCACGCACAGGATCCAGACCTTCAGCCAGGAACAGAATGACAAATTACACAACGTGTCACTCGACCTGGTTGATGAAAAGCAAGAAGATTCACAGCTACGGCTTGCGCATTATCAATAGAAAATCACTCGTTACTTCAATTAAAAGGTTAAGAAACGTGTCATTGGATTAGGAGACCTGGTACTCTGAAGGGTGTTTCTAGCGGCCAAGGACCCCAAAGATGGTGCCTTAGGCCCAAGCTTGGAAGGGCCCTATCAGATCATCGAAATCGTACAGGAAGGTACTTTAAAATTGGCTCAGATTAATGGAGAAATGGTACCACGGACCTGGAATGCTATACATTTGAGAAAGTATTATCAGTAATCAAACCTCTTGTCTATGTAAGGCTTGCATTTAAAAGCCAATTAATTATAAAAAATGAGGATGTGTATCGTTTCGTTTGTGTCTGTGTACAATTTTGTTTGTATGTTAGTTCAAAGTAACCCAGCAAGTCTACTTAGGGGGCAGATCATCCGACGACCAAGTCTGAAAACTTAGAAGTTGGTTAAATTGATGATTCGGTGTTTTTTCTAAAAAACACGAGGTGTGGATATAACTAACGCAAACTAAGTTTTTAAAAATTAAATATCCTAGACACAACGAGGTTCCAAAACTCAGAAGTTGGTTAAATTGATTATCTAGTGTTTTTTCTAAAAAAAATCACACGCTGTCGATAAAACTAACGCGAACTAAGTTTCTAAAATTAAATATCCTGCTCGCCCGCAGCGTAGGTCTCCCTAGTCTCAGTCGGCGCCTGCAGTTTCTGTTGTAGCTGAACCTTGAACTTCTCGAGCTAGTGCACCCACGCGTCGGCCATAAAGGAGAAGTTGTCGTCCTGATTGAAGGCCCAGCAGTGGTAAAGCATACTCTCCATGGAGGATGTCGATGCCTTTTTCTCCTCGAGAAGGGCTGCCTCGACCTCCTGTTGTTTTGCTTTGGCCCCCTCGATCTTGGCCTGAAGGGCTACCGAGATTGCCTTTGCCGCCTGCTCGCCTTCCTGAGCAGTGGTTAAGGCAGCCTTCGCCGCCTGGTCACTCGCCTGGGTTGCCACCAAGGCAGCCTTGACACTCTGCTCGCTCTGTTGAGAAGCGGCGAGAGAAGCTTGGGCCGCAGTCAGCTCGACCTGAAGTTCAGAAATCCTAGCCCTTGCCCGAGGTATGCTACGATGTTGAGCCAGGATCGCGTGCAAAGAAGCAAAGAAAAAGTTAGGCGCATACCAAGAAGAATAATAAAAGTCTGTTAGGAAAAGTGTTTACCGTGAGGTTCATTCCCAGGGCTGACTCCATGACGTTCTTCGGGCTCCTCTCCTCGATCACCCTCAGGTCGGTGGGCTTGGCCTTGTAAAAATGATCCATTGCGTAGTTCGTTGTCCCATAGACCATCCCCCAAAAAGTGTGTGCGATTAGCTCCAAGTCTTAGGGGTTGACGGCAATGCGAACGGAGGTGGAAGGGATAGTTGGAGCTGGGGGACCAGTTGGTGCTACCTGGTCCAGAGTAGGAGCTGGGGGAAGGTGAGGAAGGGGTGCGGCCGATCCCCTCTTCTCCGCAGGGGCGACAGGTGCAGCTCTCATGCCCATGCCTGTCCCTTTGGCCAGGGATTTGGAAGAGTCGCGGCCGGAGGAGTTTTCTTCGACGTGGGTTGAAGTTTCTTGGCCAAGGGGCCGCCACTGGATCTTCCCTCCTGGAACATCAATCGGATGTCGGGTTCCCCTCGTTGTACCATCTCCTCAACTGAAAAAGAAAGGAAAATTTGTTAGATATACGTTCATACTCATCAATTTGCAAGGAAAGTACATACAAAGTATAAAAAAATCCTACCCTCTGAGCTAGAGGAGTCTATTTCCACGACCTCTAGTCTCGGGGATGCTATGGGGGAAGGAGAGTCTAAGTCAAACACTTCTTGGATTAAGGGAGGTTCTGGGTTAGACTCTACCTCAGGGCTGGACTCCTCTACGTATTGCCTAAGTCCTAGGGCTACAACACCTTGGAGAAGGGATGACCACGACCTAAGATTGGTTCCATACTATTCAAAGAAGGCTGACCTAAAGCACAAGGTATTTTCCACCACTACGGTCCCCCTAGGATGGCCCATATCATACCGAAGAACCAAGTGGTCCACACACTGGAGCAAGGTGATATTACGATCTGGGTCATCAGGGTTACGGTGTACGAGCTGGTTGGGGTTGAACCTAATTACACTAAGGTTGGCCACAACCCTATCTAAATCCCTAAAAGGATATGGGTTACCTTGGCTGGAGGGGCCGGCTGCTACCCCGGACGTGGCTCGCTCAGCAAGGGGATCCCCGGCAGCCTCAAGAGCTCGCCTCTTTCGCATGAGGGGTACCTCTTCCTCCTCCGATTCCTCGTCATCGGCCTCAGCATTCCCTTCTAGAATGGGAGGGAGCTCACGGATTACGAGAGCAGCGGCCCGCGTCCTTCTCAAGGCCAAGGTCTGACCTTCGGCAATCAGTTTGCACGCCAGCATCGTGTCATCAGACATGAGCTGGTAGTAGTCCTTCTCGTTGGACGGAAGCACCGCCAAAGTCTCGTACTAACCCCCAAGGGTCGCTGATCTGGTCGTCCTCATAAAAATGGCTGCGCGAATACATTCCAATCAATATACGCACAAGACTAAGTATGAAAAGAATTTTATGTGATCTGAGAAAAGAAAACTTACGAGGGCTGTTGAAGTATCGGTGTTCACAGTTGTGGAACCCGTTTGACATGAAGAATTGATCTTTGAAGTCATTGGGGTGGCTGGGAAGCTCAATGACGACAGGCGAGTTAGGGAATCGGGTCAAATAATAGAACTCGTCCCCTCTAGTCAGGGCTGGCTTTGAGGCAGAAGAAGTAGAGGACGTCTGCCGGAGTGGGGACCTCCCACTCATGCTTCAGGAACAAGTATTTCAACCCCGCCAGCAACCGGTACGAGTTGGGGGGGGGGGGGGAGCTGGAATGGCGCCAACCTCACATAATTGAGGAAGTCCAAAAAATATTGGTCGAGAGGGAGAAAGGCCCCGGCCTTCAAATGTTCGTCACTCCAGGCCGCGAAGTCGTCCTGGAGTGGTGAACAACTCCGCTCCCCTTGTAGGGAGGTCGAGCGATTAAGGTCCATTTCCTAGCCTCAATGTTGTGGGACAGGAGGATTTTGTTGACCCTTCCTTGGGTCGTTATCTTGGAAATGATCCTCTTAGCCTTGAAGAAGGCGTCAGGAGCAATCGCAACCTCCGCCTCCACCACAGGACCAAACTCAGGAAGGGGGGAGTTAGGGACGACCTCCTTCCCTTTGTGGAGTTGCTGAGACAACGAGCCAGCCGCGTTCTTCTTAGATGCTCCTTTCTTTGGTGCCATCAGATCGCCTATCGAATAAAAACGACGGAGTTTTTAGAAGGCGACGTAGAACTTTTGAACAGAAGAAAAAACAAAGGCGGGGTGTTCTAATACACGAGTTGGCGCCAGTATCAGCTTGTGTGATGCCACGCGTTGCCTGTGCCACGCGCCTAAGTTTTTTGACAGACCCTTAATATTCATGGATCCGTGTGTCAGGTGAGTCAGGCCACTATTTTCCTTGGGAAGAGGGTTTTAAAGAAAAACCGCCCAAGAAACGTGACCCTTAAGCTACCCGATTTTATACCCTAAAAACCTCTCGCCTTCCATGCCCTGAGTGGGCATTTCCTAAATTTACCCAGAATTTTACCCATAAATCTCTCAATCCTATACATGTTTTAGGATCTACTCAATACGCCTAAAATCGAAACCTATGTACCAAGGTTATTAAGAAACAACCTACTGTTTATGACTATGGAGTGTAAATTTGCATGGCAAAGAAAAAGGAAATTGAAACACACGAAAAACAGGAAACTAACAATATATTTTCCAAGCGAAGGTTGCAAGCAGCGTAGAGGTAGAAGTCCTGGAGAAATCCTCAAGACTGGACTTCCGAAGGGTTTTTATGACAAGAATATAGGGATTTATGGGATTTTAAGCAGAAGAAGAAGAAGAAGAGTTTTTGAGACTCCGAAGAGAGGAAATGAAGAAAAATTTCAAATAAAATGCGATGAGTACTGAAAATGGCCAGCCCTATTTAAACGTAAAAGACATTAGGAAATTAGGATCGTCCGATTAAACAAATACGAGATACGAGGGTCATGATTCAGAAGATGAGATGGCGGCTAAAAGGTGGCCAGGCCATTTAATGCAATCCTCGAAGCCCAAGCAGACGCCAATCACGGCATTCCACGTGTCCAGTACTCAAATGGTGGGCAGGGGATGGATAATCGAAAAGGGAGTTTAAAAGCCCCCACCGTGAAAGTCAAAGATGACGTCATAGATCATGAGGAGGGACTTGGGGGGCAAATGTACACCCTGAATATCAGCACGTACTTTGTTGAGGCAGCCCGGGCAAAGCGAACTAATAAAAAGCCATAACCAATGTGCCACGTGTTCACCATTCATCCGGGGAAATTTGGTACGATCCCCTAAATAAATAGCTCGAGCTGATGAATCATTTAGCAACTTATCGCCTGGAGCCATTAATGTATAAGCATGACAGCAAAAGACGCGAGCTAGCTTTAAATTAAGCTTGTGGTACATCAGAGGCCTGACATACCCCAGGATCTTTGTAAAGTTGACCACAGAATATAAACGTGCCTATAACAGACATCACATGTCTATTTAATTCCCAAATTCCCAGATACGCAATTTAAACGTGCGTGATCAGACATCACACGCTTGATTAAGGCCATGCGGCCCATTACCTTTTGTATCTGATTGATTAGACCACTGTAAAATTTAGATGTTAATCATCAATGTCGCAGAAATGATGTGAAGGATCAAGAGATCACGGGATGACCCCAATACCTACCCAGAGATCATTCTCCTACAAATACTAGGATCTTGGGTAGTGCAAAGGGTTGGATTCTTTCTGTAATGCAAATACTCTGTAAAAATAGCAAGAGAGAGAAACAGTATTAATATTAACTCGTGGACTAGGGGGATTTTAACCTCCGAACCACGTAAAAAGGAGTGATCATTTTTCTCTTCATAGTTGGCTTCCAACATCGTTGAATATTATCATTTTCTTATTACGGTTTATCATTAAGCACTAATCCATCCTAGTTATTCAGATAATTCACTGTTGGTGAAAAACCGCGTCAACAGTTAAATTATTAATTATTACAGCTAGTCAGCTACTAATTTGTTTCAAAGGTTTTGATTTTGTAACAAGCTAGGCTAAAATGGTTTATATATACAGAGTATTTTAAGTGTGAAATTGATAGTGAATAGATCTTTTGTGTAGGGGTGCACATTTTGACCCGAAAACTCAAAAACCCGACCACCCGACCTGACCTGCACCCGAGACACCCGAGAGAAAGTTAAAACCCACACATTCGGGTCGGGTTCGAGCTCAACCCGAGCTTCATCGAGTCGGGTTCGGGTTAAACCCGAACTCGCCCGTCCCCATCATTTTCCTTTTTTTAATTTTTTTAATTTAATAGGTTAAATAATAAAACCTAAACTAAAAAGCCCAAACCAAACCCACATACACCCAGCAGCAGCAAGCAATCCCCCCCCCCCCCCCCCCCCTCGACCCCCCTCCTTCTCATCCCCTTCCCTTCAGCGGCGCCTCATCACCAGTAAGCCAGACCAGACACCGACTCCAGTGCCCACCCAGACCAAACACCGGCGCCGCTCCCTCCTCCCCCTCTCATCTCCTCTGTGGGTTCAGTCAGCATGCGGCAGCTAGGAGGATTGACCTCCTTCCTCCTTCGGCAGCTAGGTAAGGTATATTTATATCCTATATATATATATTTAAATTTAATTATATATATTTATATTATATTTTATCTGATATATATATTATATTATATTAGAATCAATTAGATATATATTTAAATTTAATTATATATATATTTATTTTGTTTGTGATATGATTATATAATATAATTATATATATATATTATGTATATGTGATGATTAATTGATTTAGATGAATATAATATAATGTTAATGTTTGTTTGGTTTACATTTGGCGAATTTATATTTTTGATATAGGATTTTGAGTTTTGATTTAATATAAAGTTCTAAACTTAAAATTGTTGTAAGAGAAAATTGAAAATATTATTTTGAATTGGATATTTAGAATTTTCAATTGCTTGATTGTATATGTAAAACTAAAATCATTATAATTATTAGTTTAATGTATATTTGATATTTTGAATGTTGGATTATTTTGCTTGATTGTATTTATTATTTTGTATATGTGGTTTACTTTGGTGTTTGTAATGTTGGATTTTAGTTGTAGTGGATTGGACGGGATTAGTGGATTTTAGGTATGCTTGGCTGTTAATCATTATATTATATATGTCTTTGTGCTCTATAGATTATGGATATTGATCAAGATCAAGTAGATGAAACTCCACCACCACCTACACCTACCAATGATGAAACTCCTACAGATCAAGCACAGGGTATACCTAAAAGAAGGGGTAAAAATATAGAGAAACCTCCTTTGGCTCCAAAAAAAAACAAAAGGGTCAAATATTTGGGAGCATTTTGAAAAATTGCCCCTAGTTGATCCTAACGACAAAGAAGAGATAACCAAATATATTTGTTGTTATTGTGGGAGTGAGTTCTTCTGTGATAATAGAAAGTATGGGACTAGTCATCTGTGGAATCACTTTAGGAATGTTTGTGAGTTTAGTCCATATAAGATTGATGGGAAAATGCAAAAGATTTTAAGTTTTGAGCTAGTGATAGGAGGGAAGGAGAGGGAAACAACTTTAGTTCCGGTGGCTTATAACAAAGAGGCATGCGAGCTTGCATTATCAAAGTACATTGTGTTGGATGAGTTACCTCTTAGACATGTTGAGGGGGAGGGTTTCCGACAATTTGTTAGAACAATACAGCCTAGATTTGATATCCCTTCCAGGATGACTGTTGCTCAGGATGTGTTGAAATTGTATGCTGAAGAGAAAAAGAAATTGAAAAATATTTTAAAGCATGAGAGGGTATCCATCACCACTGATACATGGACTTCTAATCAGAATTTGAACTATATGGTCATCACGGCACATTGGGTTGACTCTGATTTCAACTATCAGAAAAGAATCATAAATTTTTGTCAAGTGGTAGATCACAAGGGGGAGACTATTGGCAAAGAGATTGAGATTTGTTTAGATAATTGGAGCATTACAAAATTGTTTGCCATTACGGTGGACAATTCTTCTTCAAATGGTGTTGCTATTTGGTTTTTGAAGAGACGGTTTAGAGAAAAGGAAAATGGTCTCATTTTAGATGGGAAGTTTTACATATGAGATGTTGTGCTCATATTGTAAACTTGATTGTCACTGACGGATTAAAAGAGAAGCATGATTCGATTGCTAGCATTAGACATGCTGTCAGATATGTTAGGTATTCTCCCGCTAGCCTCAAAAGGTTTAAAGAAGTTGTTGTAGAAGAAAAAATTGCATGCCAAGGACTCCTCTCTTTAGATGTCCAAACGAGGTGGAACTCTACATATCTCATGCTTAATTGTGCATTAAGAATCCAAAAGGCTTTTGAAAGTTTATTATCAGATGAAAATTTTGTGAAGTATTTTGAGGAGGTTGACAAAGATGGAAAGAAAAAGGAGGGGCCGCCTACTGAAACGAACTGGGAGAATGCAACGGTATTTGTGAAGTTTTTGGAGACTTTCTATGAGATTACATTAAGGTTTAGTAGATCAACCTATTTTTCAATAGACAAGTACTTTGTTGAAATATGTAATATGCAGCGCACTTTGTATAGAATGGCAGTTGAGGAGGATGACCCGTTGTTAGCGAGTATGGCACAGAGCTTGAAGGTGAATTATGACAAATATTAGGGAAATATTGAGGAATGTAACGAGGCCCTTATAATTGCCTTGGTTCTTGACCCAAGATACAAGCTCAAGTATCTCAACCATTGCTTCAAAGCTTTTTATGGTCCACTGACATGCGCTCAGATGGTTAATGAGGTAGAACAAACATTACGATCACTGTTTGATTTGTATGGTGGGGGCTCTACATTACTTCAACCATCTATGACCCAGTCTCAGTCACTATCTCACTATCTGCCTCAGCCTAGTGGATCTTCCTCTTCCGCATTCACTACTACTTCTAGTTTGAATAAGTATGCTTCGTTGCATGATGAATTTGGACAACAAAGGAAAGAGGACGATGGTGGTAAGACAAAGAATGAGGTTGATAGGTATCTAACTGAGGATGCTGAAGCTACGATTAAGGATGTCAACTTCGACATTTTGAAATGGTGGGCCGGAAATGCATCCAAGTACAAGATCTTGTCAACCATTGCTCATGATGTGTTAGCTATACCAGTTACAACTATTGCTTCTGATGCTACCTTTTCGACTGATGGTAGAATTTTAGATCCCTTTAGGAGCTCACTAAGTCCTAAAATGGTTGAATGTTTAATATGTCTCAAAACTGGTGGAGCAGTTCACATCAACCAATCATTATTCTAGAGTACATGGATGAAAATGAAGTTCTAGAGACATCAGAGATTCTGGAGTCTGGTAAGTTATTAAACAAACGTGTATTTAGAATTTTATTTATGGAATTAAATATTGTTTGAAATTAAATAATATTTATGGAAATGTATAATATTGTAGAGATCACAGGTGATAGTGATACAACTGCTGGAGCTAGTGGTAGTGAAAATGTTTCTGCTTCGCCTTCTGGTTCTATTAATACTCCATCTACAGCCTCATCAGCTACACAAGGAATTGATTGAATGAAGAGGGAACCTCATCTTTAGACTTTGGTTATTTTGTGGACTTTTTAAGTTTTAGTAGTTTAGTAACTTTTTTTTAAGGACTTTGAAATTTGAATTTGGAATTTTGGATTTGGACTATGGCATTGGTAATTTGGTATGGACATTTAAATTTTAATTCTGGACTTTTGAATTTATGGCTAATTATGGTTAGAACTTGGATGTTTCATATAAGTTACTTATTATTATTTTGGGTGTGAGATTGGAAGTGATTGGAAGTTGGACCTCATATTTGGGGTTGGTTGAAAGGGAGGCTTCAAAGGATAAGAGTTTCTCATATAGTTCATCGGAGGTGATAGAGTCATTGGCTTAGCCTTGAACAACACAGATAAGATCTTTACAGTCATCACCTACTCCATCAAGGATCTTCGCCACCATAAGGTATTCTTTATTCCACCGGGGCACCTAGTATGGCCAATTCATCTACATGAGTTTGATTGAATAAAGAAAATTAATGACAGTCATGATGCCTTTGGTGAGATTTTTTTAGTAGGAATTTAACTTATCTGATGCAACCACTAAATGACTTGGTATATATATATATTTATTAGAACTAGAGTCGATCCTGACATTATTGAAGCCCTAGTAAAAATTAGATTTAAAGGCCTATAATTTACTTCTAATAAAACTATACATATATATATATATATTATTTTATTAAAAAAAAAAAACAAATTGGAGGCCTTTAAGCTAAGAGGTCCTTAGGCGTGGGCTAACAGAGTCGACCCTGGTGAGAACAACCGATAATTCATTATAAGTAATGGCACGAGCGATAAATGAAATAAGTGTGAGTGACAGAGAGCTGATGAGAGCATTGAGGATCAATTGATCTTGATGAACCCAAAGGTTGTGGGTAGGATTTGGTGCGGCTACATTGTTTGTAGTGACAATTTTTGGTAGACATAGTTTGTATCTATTATGAGATCGCTTTATCATATAACCATTATTTTATGCTTAAGGATTTAAAACCCCTTTAGTCCATGATTCTACACAAACCACCAAAAATTCTAAATTTTGGATTCAATGAAACATAATTGAGAAAAAAAGGCATAATAATGTTATTACTACTTGTACTAAGTTTTAAAGTAAGACAATGCAATGCAATTGAATAATAATATTTCATTGCCAATTGCAAAAGTAGTTGCTCTTATTGATATTCTAATTTTGAATAAACTTGTTGAACAACATCAAATCTAAAATATGGGTTTTTAGTATGGTAGTCTCTTGAGTAACCTGAACCCGACCTGAACCCGACCAACTCGATCCCCCTTTCGGGCGGGGTCGGTTGCACTTTTCGCCCACCCGAACCCGACACATCCCCACCCGACCGAATCTGAAACCGACTAACTCGACACCCCTTTCGGGCGGGTTCGGTATTAGTTGCTTCCACCCAAAACTCGACAAACCTGCCCGATATACACCCCCTACTTGTGTGGTCCAACAACAAACATACTTTGATTTGAATATAATCAAAGTTGATCAAAATCTTGATCAATCAATGTTTTCATTTTCCATTGCTTTGCTGTGATATTCTTAATTTGATCAAACTAGGCTTAACAGTTGTGCATTAATATGTTATGTAATTGATTAATAATGTTACACCGATAGCCAAACATTTGACCAGTTTGGCTGGCATTCTTAGAAGTATAAGCCACCCGTGTTCTTTCCCACCTCAACAACCTTTTCCATCATAAAATAACTAAGGAACCATATAGAAATCAAATTTACAAAATTAAAGGATAAAAAAGGAAATGGATCCTTAGCCATATGAACTAATTTTTTATAAATTGATAATTTATTTGGGCATTTATCTGTTTTCAACTAAAGGAACTATCATATCAAAGCTCTTCTGTATTTGATAGTGTGGATCAATTAGTTTATTAATATAACGAGTATTTAAAGCTTGGGTAGTGATTATCTATAATGAAACTTCTTCTAGAAAGGCTGATAGAACATGCAACTTTCTTAGGAAATCTTAGCAAAGAAAAGGTCGTAAAATTCTTCATGACTTCATAACCCTGCTTTTTCCTGAATCAGAGAAAATCCACTTTTGTTATTGCTATATTCTTTAGTCCATAAATTATGAGTACTATCTTTTAAAAAACACTTATGAGTACTAGAAAGAAACTTCAGAATTTTTTATATAATGTTTATATAATAATCAAATATAAATATTTATATATTATATAAAGAGGTAGTGATGGACAATGTTGACCCTGGCATTCTTAGAAGTCTGCTGTTTCAATCAAGTCTTTAGCCACCCTATGACATCCTAATATATATATATATATATATATAGTAGGTAATCAAATTAAAGGTTCCATTGAAATTAAATTTTTTAAAATAGATTATCAAATGGCTTGACATAGGAATTAATTTTTTTTAAGAATATTTTAGCAGGAATACAAATTATAATAAGTCCACAAATTATATGCCTTAAACCGCAACTAAGAAGAAAGAGCTATATGATTTGATTGATCATAAGGTCACAAATTACGTGCACATGGAAAAATTAATTTTTTTTTATTATTATGGACAATGATAATATTCACAGTCGGTTCCTGTTAAAAATTAGATACCAAGCAAGAAGGACTACTTTAACTTTGTTTTCCACAAATAACAGGAATATAAAAAATGAAAAAATTGGCAAATTATTTGTAATGCCCCAAAATTCCTAATGCGGTTTAATAGTTGAATTAGTAGGCCGGGAGGGTCATAATTGATTTATTATGCCATTAAATGACTATTTTCATGTTTATGTGAATTATATTATTATATGATGTTAAATACATGCATGTGGGTCCACATTTCATCATAGAGGCATTTTGGTAATTTGGCCCGTTGAGGGCGTAATTGTATATTTGTGTGCATGTTGATGAATCATTGTAAATGTCACATTATAATGTGGAACTTAAGCCATTGAAGGTTGTGGAACTTAGGCCAAAACAGAGCATAAACATTTCCTCCCGTACATCCTTTTCTTCTCCTTTTTCTTTTGGATTTTTGAGCTTCATTTGAGGATTCAAGCTAGGGAAGTGGATCTTGAGGGCTTAGGATTGTGTTCCACCATTGAAGAGGATCCTAAACTGAGCTTGAGGTAAGTTTCTAGCCATTAAAACTCTAGCTTTGCTCTGTTTTTGGTTTGGAATTCAGCTTGGATTTCTAGGTTGGTTAAAGGGAATTGATGGGAGTTTTTGGCTAGGGTTACTTGGGTTGTGATGCCTAGGACATGTGTAGATGGTTTTTGAGTTCATTTGGGACTTAAAATGAGGTTTGGAAGCTTTTGGTTCAGGTTGGAAATGGTGGAATCGAAGGGGGAAAATTTCAGGGCAATTCTGGCTGAGTGTAGCGCTACAGCGCCCACAAGAGGGCGCTACAGCGCTACTCAGGAGGGTTTCAATCTGTCTTGGGCGCTGGGGCGCTAGGGGGGCAGCACTACAGTGCTACCCTGCTCCTTCATATTCTTGTTTTGGGTGTTTTTAAGGGTTTTTGGCTCGGGGTTTCAATTCCTAAGGCTCGGGATCGAATCTACTCACTGTTTGGGTACAATTCGGGGTCCCGGGAGTGAGGTCTAGGTCGAGACCCTTTTATTGTTGATTTTCATTAATAGAAATTATAATTGGTTATGAATAGGTAACCGCTAAGGAATAAAAAGGTTGATCGTTCTCAAGGGTCTTTCTTTTACTATTTCTCGCTCGAACCGGAGGTATGAAAATTGCACCCCATACGTGAAATGCATGGTTGCTCATGAGGCATGTTGAGTGTCTAAATGTGGACATTGATTGCATATCAAATGCTTAGCGAATCTTGCTTACTTGTGAATGGCACTGACTTATTAGTCAGAATCGGCAATGGATTCAGAACTAGCTGTGAAGCTGTGACTTACTAGTCAAGTTCGACAATAGTATTGAGCACTGGTCGTATGTTATTGACCTATGAGTTAGGAGCGACATAAGCATCACGAATGCAGAGCCGAAAAGATTAGATCTAATCGACATCAGCATTGAATGACTCATCATGAGCATTAGTGTCAGACCGACCCCAAGTTTGATGAAAACTAAAAGCGCTTGCCTAGTTCCATGACTAGTTACTCAAAGCCAGGGCCAGAAGGCTCAAGTGACTCCATCGTCACATGGCTAAGGGTACGGAACCCACACTAGTAACTCCATGGTCACTCATTTGGTTTACATTGGTGACTCGCTCATCAGTAACTTATCATGTTTAAGCTAGTGACTCGATCACTCATTTGTAAAGGGTGTGGAACCCACATTAGTGACTTACACAACTGTCACTGATCTATTTAGGGCTATAAGGCTTGGATGATTATCATGATCATCATTTGATATTATATACATGCAGTATTGAGTTTTCTTGCTGGGCTTTGGCTCATGGGTGCTATGTGGTGCAGGTAAAGGGAAAGAAAAGCTCACCCAGCCTTGAGTGGAAAGCTTAGGTGGTGATGTGTTCATATGCGGTTGCTTGACCACCACGGCCAAGGAATTTCTCAGAGGAACTAGGGGTTAACCCTATATTTTGCCGCTTAGGTCGGCGAGTTGTAAATTTTATACTGTAATGACCATTTTGGATTGTAAATAACTTGGAAACGTTTTTATGGGCCCATGAACAGTTTTATGTTTTAAATAAAATATATCATTTACTTTTGATTGGTTTTTCACCTTAACCTATTAATAACACCTAGATGCACGTTTATAACCAAAGAACTCGATTAGCGAGTTAAGCACGGATCAAAGTTTACAGTAACTGTCTTGGAGTAACCAGGGCGTTACATCATTTGTCTTATTATTTTTTTTTGTGGGCTTTCTTTGACTAAAACACTAATTATTGAAAAAATTAATAATATTCCCACACATTTAGAGATATCTAATACAAAGTAGCAACATGTGTTTTAAAAATTGAATTGTTTATGCAAAGTAGTATGGAGCCTTAGCCTATAAATACCACTCCACATGCCCTAATATCTTCATCTTCAACACAAGAACCACTCCAAGTTCAAAACACATCCTCATTCTCATTTCCTCTTTGATCCCTTTTTGGTCATATCATGGGTGTTTTCACTTATGAAACCAAGTTCACCTCCACCATCCCTCCTGCTAGGCTGTTCAAGGCCTTTGTCCTTGATGGAGACAACCTCATCCCAAAGATCGCTTCTCAAGCCATTAAACAAGTAGAGATCCATGAAGGAGATGGAGGAGCTGGAACCATCAAGAAGATCACTTTTTGTGAAGGTACATTTTATGCTTCTATCTTTTAATCTGCATAGTTAAGTTAGTCAAATTTGATTAGCATGGTATGCAAGCATTAATGAGCTTAATGTATCATACTTGATGAAATTTACAAGGAGTAGCTTTAACTATGTGAAGCACAGAGTCGAATCCGTAGACCAAGACAACTTGTCTCACTCCTACACTTTGATTGAAGGTGATGCGTTGATAGACAAACTTGAGAAAATTTGCTATGAGAACAAGTTGGTGGCATCCCTTGATGGAGGCTGTATCGTTAGGACTATCAGTAAGTACTACACTAATGGTGATGCTGAAATCAAGGAAGATAATGTTAAGGAAGGAAAAGAGAAGGCATCTCAGTTGTTCAAGCTCTTTGAGAAATACCTCAATGACCACCCTGATGCATACAACAACTAATACACATGTTGAAACTATTTATGTGTTGGTCAATTTTCCTTAAAGTAAAAGTCTTCAATATTGTTTTCTGAGTTCTGAATTTCCTCATGAACTTGCCAATAAAAGTTGCTTCTTATTAATGTTTTTAGTTGGAAAGATTACAACTAAAAGATTCTATGTTTTTTCTCTTAATAATAATGAGCCTCTCTATTACTTGCATATGATTGCTGCTTTGAAATATTTTAAGAAATTCTTTGTTGTTCTAATATATTAATTAATAAATTCTCAGAAATGTTGGAATATCCCAACAACAAGGCTTGAGACTAATATAAGACATTCACAAATGCAACACAGATTACCCTTGTTCAGCCCCAATATGGAACCTACATCCAGCTAGAGCTCGTCCACACACAAGTTCTTGAATCCACTATGAACAACAATAATACAAACTCAGTCAAGACAATTTGTTCTTGACAACTCTCACAAATATCTCAAACACTCTATGAACAATCACTCTTAGAAAAGACAATCAAGTACATGGTACAATCTCATACTCTGTTTTCTCTCCAAGAATCAACTCGCTCTATGTTAGATTCTTTTTTTTTCAAAAAAGTATTACAACTCTATATATACTGACCTAAGTGGATACAAGAAATAAAGGAATAAGAAAGTGACATGTGGTTGTCAATGTTGTTACTATGAGAACTAAACACCACAAATTCCACATTCATTCTCATGAGTAACAACTTGTCTTTAAATCTTGTGTGTGGAGTCCTAACTCAAATCCTGTGTTGCCCTTAGCCAACACCAATATGCAGCAAACTTAAACAATGCAGAAGTTTGCTAACAGTTAAAACTTTTGTACCCAAATTAGCTGGGTTATCATCTATAGAAACCTTCTCTAATTGAACGACTTTCTCCTCAATCTTTTCCCTTACCCAATAGAGCCTAACATCAATATGTTTATTCTTTTCATGGTAAACTAGTTTCCTACACAAATGGATTGCGGATTGTCTATCCGAGTAAACTATAGCTTAAGTTTTCAACACCTTTATCTCTTTCAATAACCCTTGTAGCCATATGACTTCTTTGAAAGCTTTAGTGCCTGCTATGAACTCTGCTTCTGTGGTTGATAAAGCAACCACGGACTGAAGTTGATACTTCCAGCTCACACATCCCTTGCACACAGTAAACACATAGGAAGTTAAAGATTTTCTAGTATCTCTATTGCTACATAATTCGAGTCCGCAAACCCATCTAGACTTTTTCCTAAAGATGAGACCATAATCCATTGTCCCCTTCACATATCTCAATAGCCACTTAACTTTTTCCCAATGTGGTACACCTGGATCAGCCATGTAAATACTCAAAACACTTAAAGAGTGAGCTAAATCAGGTCTTCAACTCACCATTAGATACATCAAACATCCTACTGCCATTGCATATGGAATCTTGGCCATTTTATCATTCTCTTCTTGTGTCTTTGGTGAATGCTCATTTGAAAGTATGAAATGACCTGCTATAAGATGTTTGACTGGTTGTGCATCAAACATATTTGTAACGTCCTAAACTCCAGGGACCGTTACGGTGTGCCTTTTAAACGGTGCTAAACTCGCTAATCGAGTCATTTGGCCATAATCGTGTAACTAAGTATGATTAGCGGTTTAGGGTTAAAAAATTTATATAAGATATAACGTTTCACTAAAATGTTTACTGTATACATTGGGATCCCAAAAATATAATTTAATGTTTCATCCCAAGAAAATATTTACAACCATCTGATCTAAGCGGCAAAACAGGGTTTAACCATAGTTCCTCTTTTAACTCTCAGTTGTGGCGGACGAGCAGCCACATATGTACACATCATCACCTAAGCTCTCTAACTCAAGGATGGTCTAGCATTCTTTTGCCTTTACTTGCACCACGTAGCACATGTGAGCCGAAGCCCAGCAAGAAAACTCAATATGCTGATGATCAGTAATATCATGTCATCAAATCATAAAGTGCATGCCTAACAATAACTGTAACAACTCGAAATTACTAATAAGGCTTAAGGGCCTTGATTAGTGTGCCGGGAGGGCATAATTGGAGGTTATGAGAATTAAAGGTAAGAAAGCATGTTTATGGGTACTGGATAAGCATGAGGGCCCTGTTTGGATGGTAAGGGCATAATTGTAATTTTGGCCCGTTAGGGCATAAACGTGACTATTTGTGAGAAATTGTTGAGACCACATTATTATGTGGATATATATGTACATATGTGTGTTTGCAGCTCTCAGCACGAGACGATCCTAGGGAGCAGGTAGCGGGAATGTCACAACGGGACCCGATAATCGACTTAGGGTGAGTCAAGGTGTATTTGGGATATTTGGTGGTCATCTGGGTTATTGGGTTATGAAAATAAATAATTGGAGATATATTTGAGGTTATGAAGCCTAGGTGAGAATACTGGGGAAATTTACCATTTTGCCGTCGGGGACGTTTTCGGTACCCCGAGCCTTGGGATTGATTTAACTAGTTAATGATAGATTAAGTAAAGTGTAGAACTGGGTGGAACAAAAGTTACAACCGACCTTCTTCTTTCTCTCTCTCTTTCTCTCTCAAAGGAACCACAAAAGCAAGAGGAGATTGACTGGGAAATTCAGAGAAATTGAGCTGAGACTTTGGGGATTAGCTCAGGGTTAGCTAAAGAATCTAATCAAGAGCTAAGGTAAGTTATGAGTTTTATTTTCGGTGGTTAAATTCTGTGTATATAGCTGAGTTTTAAGTGTTTATGGGTTTTGGCATTAAAGGTTGAATTTGGGTAGAAAGCTTGGGAGTCAGCTCAGTGAGTGTTTGGAGGATAGACTCTTCAATGAAGGTAAGCTCTAATTTGTGATATAGTGTTTGAGTTCTAGGTTTTTCTGACTGGTTTTGGAGTTCTTGAGTTGTTGGGTTTCAAAGATGGAGATGTTGTTTTGGTGAGTTTCTAGACTAGGTTTCTGTTGGGTTATGTTGTTGAAATCATGTTAGGATGTTGGGGTAATTGGATTATGTTATCGGGATGATTGTGGGTGGTTTTGAGAGAGATTTGGGTGTCAAAATGGTGGTTTTTCTGGGTTTGAAGGGGTTGGGCCGTGGCATGGTTCTTGGTGAGCCGCGGCCCCTCGAAGTTGATGGGTGATGAAGAAGGAGGGCGGGATGTGACATGGGGCCTGTAGGGCCGCGGCCCGTGTCTATTTCTGGGCAAGGTTGGGCTCTATTTGGGGCCATGCCGCGGCATGAGGAGGATTGAGCCGCGACCCTTAAGGAAATTTGTGTCCTTGGGATTTTAAACATGAAAATTTAACCTAGAGTACTCGGGATCGATTCCACTACCGTGTTTGGTGGAATTCGATGTTCCGGAGATTAGAACCTTATATGGAAGCCTTTTACAACTATTGATGGAATCCTTTATTATGGTTGTGACTAGGTTTATGCTTGAGCTCGGGGCAGGATCGTGCTCGGTGGTCGTCTTTCCTAGTTAAAGCGCTTGAAGATTAAAGGTAAGAAAACTGCACCCGGTTGTGGATTTATATTGGGACTAAGGGTTCCCTGTCTTGTATGCCTTTTTGAGAGGATGGTATTATGCCATGTGAATTATATATGGATGGTATCACACCATGTAAATAGTAAACGAGCGGCCTAAGAGCACTGGAGTTTACACTTGTGCACAGGGCGCGGCTCGGCCAATGGTAGCCGAGGACAGCTTATTATGCACTGAGCTCGGTTTAAGCGGGCCGGAGTCAGTGGGATAAATAGAGGGTGCGGCCTAAGTTGTCATCCCTAAATATCATGTGATTTGATTGCAATTATTTGGATGATTATGATATGTGGTTAATTGAATGACAGATGGCTATATGTTGAATGTTATCATTGAATGGGTGAATGTTGTGTACTGTTGACTACCTGGTTATGTTTTGTGAAATAGTTGATTATTATTATTGATTGTGTTTTAAATGTTATGTTTTCTTTCTGGGCCTTGGCTCACGGGTGCTACGTGGTGCAGGTAAATGCAAGGGTAAGACGAGTTGACCATGGGTTGGAGAGCTTTGGGGGCGAGGTGTACATTGTCAGCTGCTCGGCCGCCACGGTCGAGGGATTGTACAGGACCGAGAACCTAAAACATGTATTTTTCCATTAGAGTGGCTTGATAGTTAATAAAGTTTGGAAACTCCGTAATTATGTTATTTAAACCCTGTCTGGGATCCCATGTACCAAACACTTAATTTAATGAAAATTATTCATTTATAACTAAAATCTTTTAAACCTAAGCTGTTTGTGTCATTAGATTCATGTTTTATCTAAAAGGCTTGATTAGCAAGTCTCGCACTATTTCAAACACACAGTGTAACGGTCTTGGTTATCCAGGGCGTTACAATAACAACCTTAATCATGCATACAAATAAGTTCAGATAATGATGGGGTATCCAGGATAAGAAATCCTACCCTCCTGAGTGGGAGACTATCAAGTCAATCCTAATCAGATAAGTGATTTAACACTGGTGGTTCCGGTAACCATGTTAAGCTTATAACCCTAAATAGAAGAGTGACAGTTGTAAAAGTCACTAAGGCGGGTTCCGTTCCCTTTACAAATAAGTGATCACGTCACTAGCTTAAACAGAATAAGTGACTGATAAACAAGTCACTAACATGGGATCTGCCCCCTTAGTCATGTGACTTATAAGCAAGTCGCTATCATGGGATCTGCACCCTTAGTCATGTGACTTATCAGCAAGTCACTATCATGGGATCTGCACCCTTAGCCATGCGACTACACGATCACATGGGCCTTCAGGCCCTGGCTCTGAGTAACTAGTCATAGACTAGACAAGCGCTTTTAGTTTTCATCGAACTTAGGGTCGATCCGGCATTAATGCTCATAATGAGTCATTCAATGCATAAGTCGATTAGATCTAATCTTTCATTGGCTTTGCGTTCATGACACTTATGCCGCTCCTGACTCTTAGGTCAGTAACACATGACCAGTGCTCAGTTCCGTTTATGAACTTGACTAGTAAGTCACAGCTTCACAGACGGATCTGACACCATTGCCGATTCTGACTAGTAAGTAAGTGTCAATCACAAGTAAGATCTTCTAAGCATTTAATATGCAATCGATGTCCACATTTAAACACTCAACATGCCTCAATAATAACCATGCATGTCATATATAGGGCGCAGTTTTCTTACCTCTGGTTTTAGTGAGAAATGACAATTGAACGACCCTTGAGAACGATCGATTCCTTAATCCCTTAGCGGTCACCTAGTCATAACCAAATGCAACCTCCAATTAATGAAATAAACAATAATAGGGTCTTGACCTAAACCTCACTCCCGGGACCCCGAATTGTACCCAAATGGTGAGTAGATTCGATCTCGAGCCTTAGGGATTGAAACCCCGAAACACCCAAAATGGGAATCTGATGGAACAGTGTAGCGCCCCAACGCTACCCCACTAGCACCCCAGCGCTCAAGTCAACTCAAAGCTTCACAAAGTAGCGTTGTAGCACCCCCTTATGGGTGCTATAGTGCTACACCCAGCCAAAAATGGCCCTGAAACTTTCCCCTTCGACTCCTCCATTTCCAACCTGAACCAAAAGCTTCTCAACTTCATTTTAAGTCCCAAATGAACCCAAAAACCATCCCCACATGTCCTGGGCATCACAACCCCAAGAACCCTAGCCAAAAGCCCCATTGAATCCACAACTTTCCAATTCAAGAACCCAACTGAAACTCAAATGAAAATAGAGCAAGAACAAGAGATTCTATGGTTAAAAACTCACCTCAATCTCAACAACACACCCTCTTCAATGGTGGAACACAACCCCAACTTATCACAGCTTGGTTCCCTAGCTTGATTCCTCAAAAGAAGCTTCAAAATCCAAAGTGAAATGTGAGAGGAATGATGTACGGGAGAAGAAAGAGTAGATGCTCTATTTTTTCTTCAGCCTTCCAAGCTTAAATGGCTGGAAAAAAATCCTTTAGGGTGAAAATACCTAAATGCCCTCATGCCTAAATAAAAGCCTTAATAACCACCAAGGGCAAAACCATCCTTTCCCGCCTATCTCATTAATTATAATCAACACCCTCCAATTTCCTCTATTCTCAATATTTCCAAATGCTAATAAATCATATCACATTACCCTTTAATTCCCAGTAATGTTCTAATCTTTAAATCACCCCGAGCCTCGAAACTAATCTCAATATGACCAGATCGAAAACTTGCATACCATGATCGTCTCATGCCGAATAGCTCGAACAAATCCACATATAATGTGGTAATATTCATAATTCAACCACATGCACGAAAATACACCATTACGCCCTCAATGGCCAAATTACCAAAATTCCCTTATAATTAAAAATGAACCCATGTGCATGCATTTATCATCATATTATAATATAATTCACATAACACATGCATATGATCATTTAATAACATAATAAATCAATTATGGCCCTCCTGACCTCCTAATCAAGGTCCTAAACCTTATTAGGGATTTTGGGGCATTACAATATTAAACCTCCTAAGCACTTTCTCTGTATATGACTTTTGAGACAAGACTAGAGATTCATTAGATCTGTCTCTCTTTATATCTATTCCCATAATCTTTGTTGCACTCCCCAAATCTTTCATTTTGAACTCTGAATTCAACAGGCCTTTCAACACCATTATCTTCTTCTTATTCTTACTCATCAATAACATATCATTAACGTAGATGAGTAAGAACACTGGTTCATTCTCTAAATCATTAAAATAGAGACAAGTATCATACTTGGACTTCTCAAAACCAACTTTAGTGTTAAACAAGTCAAACCTCTTGTTCCATTGCCTTGGAGATTGCTTCAAGCCATATAGAGACCTTTTTAACAAACACACCAGTTGTTTTCCTTCTGAGTTCTCCACCTCGAACCCAATTGGTTGCTCCATGTAGATGACTTCATCTAATTCTCCATTTAGAAAAGCGGTAGTAACATCAAGTTGCTCAATCTCCCAATCAAACTGAGTTGCTAACACCAACATCACTCAGATTGTCTTATACTTGATCGCAAGAGAAAAAATATATGTGTAGTCCACACCACCAACTTGAGTAAACCCCTTTCCTACAAACCTTGCCTTATACCTTGGAGGTTCTAAAACATTGACCCCTTCTTTCAACTTATAAACCCATTTGCATTCTATAATCTTGTGCTTTTCTCGTCTAACAACTAACTCCCAAGTAATATTCTCCTGAAGTGATTCCATTTCTAACTTCATGGCTTTGAGCCATTCTTGAGCATCAGGCCTAGACACAGCCTCTTCATAATCTTCAGGTTCATTTTCAAACACCGCCTTGGCTGCTGCTAACGCGTAAGCAACTACATTTGCTTCTGCAAATCGATTTGGTGGCTTTATTAGTCTCTTGGTTCTGTCTCTCACCAGATGATACCCTTCAATTTGTGGTGATCCACCTTGATTCATATATGGACTTTTGCTTGTAGTTGGATCTAGTTGAACTGTAGTCTGATTTGCATGAGTTTTGTTGTTTGAAATAGAAGTGGAATCCACTTTAAAACCAGTGTTGCTGCGATTTTTCTCTTCATTTTATGCATCAAACAACTGACTTCATTTTTCTTTGGTTAGCAATGGAAAATTTAATTCATCAAACTGAACATCTCTACTTATGATGATTATGGGATCGTTTTTATTTAAGGACCACAATTTATAACATTTGGTTCCCTTGGGGTATCCAAGAAAGATACACTTTTGGGACCTTGCATCTAATTTATCATTCTTTTGGTGTGCATAAGTTGTACAACCAAAAGTTCTTAAATCTGTAAGTGAAGGTGGTTCCCCTAACCACTTTTCTCCAGGTTTAACAAGCCCAATAACTCTATTTGGACACCTATTAACCACTTATCTAGATGTAGTAACAGCTTCACCCCAAAAAAATTTACTCAAACCAGATCCTAGAAGCATGCATTGAACTTTATTTAACAATGTTTGTTCATACGCTCAACAAATCCATTTTGCTGAGGTGTTCTAATCATAGTCCTATGCTTAAGTATCCCAGACGCATCACACAAAACATCAAACTCGTCATTAAATAAACTCCAACACATTATCATTTCTCAAAACTTTAATCTTCAAACCAGTTTGATTTTCCATTGTTTGAACTTTTCTAAACATTCATTTTTATGTTACATTAGGAAAGCTGTAAGCTTTCTACTATAATCATCAACAATAAAAGAAAGAATCAATTACCTCCATGAGTTGGTGCTCTACTCGGCCCCCATACATCAGCATGCAAGTACTCTAAAATTCTGGTTGATTTATGATGTGCTATTGAAAATTTCACTAAATGTTACTTGCCAAGAACACATGTTTCACATAATTTTAAGGTTACAGGCTTCATACTACCAAGCAGCCCTTGTTTGCCCAACTCAGCTATACCTTGCTCACTTATATGGCCAAGCCTTCTATGCCATTTCTCTGTTTCTTCATCAGCTTCTTGGACTTCACCAGCCACTCCATTTTCTACTGTTTTTCCATCAAGAACATACAACCCATGCTTCTTCATACCTTTCATTACGGTCAACAACCCCTTTGAGATTTTCAACAACCCATTGATTGATTTGTAACTCAAACCTTCTTCTTCAAGAGTACCAAGTTAGATGAGACTCCTTTTGAGAAGAGGAGTGGGCCTTACTTTCTCTAACAACATAATTTTTCCATCAAAATATTTCACAGCAACACTTCCAATACCTTCAATGTTACAAGACTCATCATTTCCCATTAATACCTTCCATTGATTTACCTTTCCATTATCTTGGAACCATTCTCTCCTTGGGCACATGTGAAATGTGCTACCGGAATCAAGTATCTACTCATTTGGATTTCTATCTATGGAAATTGATAGCATCTCACCATCCGAAGCTTCTTCCTTGTCAACAAACGCAGTTGTACTTGATGAAGGAGTATCTTCTTTAAGCTCCCTTTTATAAGCAAAGCAATTCCTTCTTGTGTGTCCACTTTTACCACAAAAGAAACACTTTCTTGTATCTCTTCCTCTTGAAGCCAATCAAGCAGGAGACTTCTATTTCCCAAATGAATTCTCATTCATTTTGTTAAAACCTCTTCTTGGAGATCTACCTCGAGATATCAAAGATTCATCTTTATTCTTGGCTTTCTCAAGCGCTAATTAGAAGTCTTTAGTTCTTAGAACCCTTAAGACATCCTCCATTGTAATAGCATCTCTGCTGAACTGAATCACCGTTTTGAGATCCTTAACAGCTTCAGAAAGATTGTACAAAAAAGTAATTGCATGGTCTTCTTTACTAATAGTTTCTCCTGCATTTGCTAAATCTTGCTCAAGCTTGTTAAATTCATCCAGATTTTGTTCAAGATTCCTTATAGGATCCATCACAAATCTGTAAGACCTCACCTTCATATAAATTTTATTAGAAATTAATTTTGTCGAATAGCGATTTTTGAGTTTAGACCACATACCATCAGGAGTAGTTTCATTTATTACCTATCCCAACACATTATTTTCCAGATACATCACGACGATATACCTTGATTTCATCATCATGGTCTTTACTTCTTCAGGTTTTGACGTTTTTGCCATATTCTCTTCTCCTTCAAGGGCTTCATCCAGATTTTGATGAATCAAAACTACCATAAGCTTTTCCTTCCATAAATTGAAGTCTCATCTTCCATCGAACTTCTCAAGATCATACCTTGTAGCTCCTGCCATCTTCTTGAAACTCCAAGAAACTCAACTCTGAACTAAGAATCTTCAACCCTTCACCCTATGGATCGAAACCTGGCTCTAATTTGTTGGAATATCACAACAACAAGGCTCGAGACTAATATAAAACATTCACAGATGCAATACGAATTACCCTGGTTCAGCCCCAATGTGGAACCTAAATCCAACTAGAGCTCGTCCATACATGAGTTCTTGAATCCACTATGAACAGTAACAATACAAACCCAATCAAGACAATTTGTTCTTGACAACTCTCACAAATCTCTCAAACGCTGTGTGAACAATCACTCTTAGAAAAGACAAACAAATAAATGGTACACTCTTTTACTCTGTTTTCTCTCCAAGAATCAACTCACTCTATGTTAGTTTTTTTTTTAAAAAAAAAAAGTATTACAACTCTACATATATACTGATCTAAGTGGATACAAGAAATAAAGGAATAAGAAAGTGATATGTGACTGTCAATGTTGTTACTATGAGAATGAAACACCACAAGAAATAATTTACTCTTACAGGTTTTTACAAACAAAGGCTTATAAGTCATATTCCTTGTGGGAGCATTACTAAGAGAATTAATTGAAGTGCAATTCACCGCAGAAATAATGGCAAGATTAATATAGATGATAATTCAAAAAAGTACTCTTAAATCCCTTTTTTGATAGTCACTGATAATTATTCTGCAAAACACCCATTCTTCATTTTATGTTGATGGAATATGTATGCATGACAATGAAGCGAAGATGTTGTAATGTGGTTCACACAAGCCATCTAATACAAACAGGATCTCTTATATTCTATTCTATGAGTTTTTTTTAGAGCAAAGAGAATTAATTGTAACAGAACTTTAAGAGGTGAGGTTCTAGATAGAGTCAGATAAAACTCTTGCTTGTTCATGAAGAAAGAAACTCAAAGAGTTGAATGAGTGAAATCTTCTACTTCAGGGCAGGGTCGGCCCTAGGCAAAGGCGAGTTAGGCCCATGCCTATGGCTCCTTAGCCCAAGGGTCCATTTTATTTTAAATCTTTTGAAAAATATTTATAATTTTTAAAAATTTCCTATAAAAGGGTTCCTAATACCTATTTTTTCTTAAGGCCCAATGCCATTCAGGCTTGGTCCGCTCCAGAGTGTATTGCACTTTGATTTGTACAATTAGTTAATCAAATGGAGGAGTTTATTGAGGAAATTACACCAAAAATTGGATTTACTTTAAACTTTGAAAAATATGGCACTCTTTTTTTCTTAAGTTTTTATGATATATTTTTCTTGTTTTACATTTTTATGGGAGTTTTTCCCCCATATATTTGTAATATTTTATTTCTATACCATATTTTATTATTTATACAGTTTTAGTAGCTAGTTTTAATATTTTTTGAGATTATTTTTATTATTTTTTATCATTCATATTTTATAAAATGTTTGTTGCACCCAAATTTCGAGAATAAATAAACAACCTTGAAATGTAGGCTCGTAAAGTGTAAGCTCGAGATTAACAAGTTTTAGCATTATACTTGTACAAATTGTCACAAAATTCCAGAGCTACATCATCAGTGCTCGAGCATGAGTTGCAGGCTCGAAGGCAACAAGAGTCTCATAAAAAAGATTAGTTCAAAAGACCAATCAAGTAAGGAGGTAGCAACAACTGGAACAATGAGCTCGAGGCTACATGTGATCTCAAATACACATTTAATTAATACATGGAGATGCTATTAGGAAATCCCTATAATCATGGGATTTAGTTCAAATCGTGTAATCAATCCTATTGTTTAGAGATATCTATTTACAATAAATGTGATTGATTGTATTTAATCTACAGGATTTGTTTTCCCAATCAAAAGCTTATACGGGTAACACAATATCCCTAAGATTAAGGGAGGATTCTTGTAACCAGACCTATAAGCAGTCTGGGAATATTCATTTGTAGAGGTTAATGATTTTGTACTAAAATGGCCTCTGTGAAATTGCTATCAAAAGGCTTAAGCACAAACCTCAATAAAAATGGCTCGTGGACGTTGGCAGATTTTAACTGCTGAACCATGTAAAAATCTATGTTCTTCTTTTCTTGCTAAATTATACATTTTCTTAATTGCTCTTGTGTTTAGTTGACGAAAAACGTCGTCAACAGTTTGATGCTTTCGTTGAGAGCATTAAGCATTCTTATTCTATAGACCTTTCGTTGAACAAACGATGGCTGCACCCGCTAGCAATGTCCCTGTGTCTAGAAATGGTCCACCATTACCCAAAATCCCAGAGGAAAACACTCCTCAAATAGAAGCACCTCCTCATCGACCTAGCAAACAACGGGTGAATGAGGAAGATCCTGCTGAAGGAAGTGCGTCTTCGACCCCGTGAGAACCTAGTCAGGGGTCTAGGCTGCCTAATGAGGATTATTACAATCTCTAGAGATATGTGCCAATGGTGGAGGTTGAGAACCGGAGGCTGCGAGAAAGTCTGGCTAAAGCTACGTGGCTGAATGAAGAAATGACGAGAAGGGTTGCAGAGTTGCAGGTGCCCCCACCACGAACTGAGGGACGTACTTGAGGTAGCACTGCGACAAGAGTGGTCGAGCAAAGAGCGACCCAACAAGGTCAAGAAACAAAGGCTGAAGCGAGTCCTTTAATAAACCAGTTTGGGGTGTGATCTCGAAACCCTTTGCGAACCAACAAGCCAAGAGAGGTTCTGGTCTCACAACCAAGTTGCCCCACAAGCAGGTCGAAATCATAATTTAGAACCAGCAAGGTCAACCGCAAACAACAAGAGGCCACCTCCATCTCTAATTAGGCATCCTCCATCGCCCATTTGACATCCATCTCCGGCTCGAAATGTACCCTAAAGAGCTCCTAGTGGAAATTGAGCTGGGAAAAGGGTGCCTTAGAGGCCTGCCCAAAGGTCTAGGAGTAGAAGTACTGACAGAAGCCATCGGGCTCTACCCAAGCAAAGAGGTGACCGTGAGGTCCCACTAGGGGCACATCAAGGACATAGGCAAGCTAGACCACCCCAGCCATCAGGAAGTTATGTGTCGAGGTCGCGTGCTACCAGGGTTAGGGTGCATATGAATAATCTACCTCGAAGACATGCCCTACGACAGCAACAACAGCTGCAGAGGACTGTTTGCTCCCTTGAGGGAAGCCAAGATTATAGCAGGTTGGTGAGTGTCTATAACACCAAGCATGGATATTACGAAAACTATCCAAATGATCATCCTAAACAAGAATTGGGGGTAATACAACTAGCTGAACCTGGACCTGAGGGTGAACTTAATTGCTCAAAAGGAGCCCTTACAGCCTGTGTATGAGAATTACTATAACCCTATACTGCAACAGGGAGTTGGAGTTCCTGTAAACAATAACCAGGTCCTGGTGATACAGGCTCCCCCCCCCCCCCCCTCTCGGTGGAATCAACTGAAGAAAGAATTAACCAACTCGAGGAAGTGTTCAGGCTTCTTTGAGGTGGGAAAACAAGGATAAGGCTTACGACTCAAATGAGGAGCTCGAACCCTTCACTGCACATATCTCGAGCACGCCTTTCTACAATGGATTCAAGATACCTCAAGTTGCACCCTACGATGAGACAACCGACCCAGGTAGCCACCTGAGCACCTTCAACACCATAATGAGGGCTAGCAATGTCGGATACGAGCTCAGATGCATGCTCTTCCTGACTACACTCACTAGACCAACAAAGAGTTGGTTTGACAAATTTCAAAGGCACTCAATCTCTTCATGGAAACAACTCTCTAAGGAATTCAAGAAATAATTCCAGGTTGCGAAAAGCATCAAGCCTAAGGCTTCCTTTTTGACAAATATAAGGAAGCAGCCAAGATAATCGTTAAAGAGTTATTTGGAGAGAGTTAATCTAGAAGAAGCCAGAGCTCGCAACGTTGATGACAATGGTCATCTCATGGTAGTGAGAACTAGAGTATTATTGGGAAGTCCCCTTTTAGACGATATACAATGGAAGCCCGTGAGAATGATAACTGAGTTCACCTCAGACAGGTGAAAGACGAGATCGAGGGGCTGATCTCGAGGGGTTACCTCAGACAATATGTCCAAAACCGGAACCAAGACCAAGTTCTTCCTAATCAAAGGGCAGCTCCGGCTCAACCCGCTCAGCAAGTTGCAGCACCACCTATAAGGGAGGATAATCAACCTCCCCTAATTGATGGAGAAGACGTAGTAACCATCATTGGGGGACCTCACATCGCAGGGGCAAGCAGAAATGCTCAAAAGTGCTTCGTTCAAGAGATAAAGATGGGAGATGGATTTCTATGTGCCTGAACCACGAGCTCTGAAACAACAGAGGGTCAAAACCCAACTGATCATTTTTCCGAAGAGGACACCTCCCACGTCCAATTTCCTCACAATGACCCTTGGTCATAACATTCCAGCACGCAAATAAGAGGGTTTGCCGATCCTCGTCGGTAGTGGGAGCTCGGTGAATATCCTTTATAAGGAAACACTGGAAAAAATGGGGTTGTCTATTCGAGACTGAAAAGCTTGTGCAACGATCCTATGTGGATTCTCAGGGAGGGAATCGTTACTACAGGATCCATCGAGCTCCTAGTAACCTCTGGAGACTATCTAGTCTCAATAAGTAAGATGATGGAATATATAGTAGTAGACACCCCATCAGCCTACAATGCCCTCCTCAGGAGACCAGCCCTGATTGGGCTGGGGGCAGTCACATCTGTTAGGCATTTGTTCGTAAAGTTCCCAATGCCTAGTGGTGCCGGCACGTTGAGAGGAGACCAATTAGTAACCCGAGAATGCTACAGTATCTCCATGAGGGGGAAAGGCCAAATCAGTGCACATACACTGGTAATTATAGAGGAAATTCAAGAAAGAATCTCAAGTTCGAAGAAGAAATTGACCCCAGGATAGAAAAATACAAGTCTGACCTCGGTCCCATTAAAGAGCTTGAAGACATTCAACTCAATGATGAGGAAACCACCAAGGCGATAAAATTTGGGAAGAACCTCACAAAGGAAGCGGGATAGCAGTTAATTTTCTTACTGAAGGAAAACCAGGATGTATTCGCGTGGTCGCAGTCAGACATGATCGGGAGTAGTCCCAATGTTATAAGCCATACACTGAATATCAACAAAAGCTTTCCTCCGAAGTAGCAAAAGCGAAGAATCCTCGATGACAATAGGAAAATGGCCTTGAAAGAGGAGGTCAAAAAATTAAAGGAAAATCAGTTTATTCGAGATGCTTTCTACTCGCAGTGGGTGGCTAACCCAGTACTAGTCCTGAAATTGAATGGCAAGTGGTGAACTTGCGTCGATTATTCAGAATTCAACAAAACATGCCCATAAGATTATTTTCTGTTGCCTTGCAACAACTAGCTCGTTGATGCAACCGTGGGACACAATATCATGTCATTCATGGATGCATATTCTGGATATAACTAGATAACAATGCATGCACCCGATCAGGAGCATACAAGCTTCATGATGGACAACAGGCTATACTGTTACAATGTAATGTCTTTCGAGCTAAAAAATGATGGAGCAACATACAAAAGACTAGTAAATAGAATGTTTGCTGAACAGATTGGAAACAACATGGAAGTGTATGTGGACGACATGCTGGTCAAGTCCAAATACAATAATAACCATGTTGACAACCTCGCAGAATGCTTTGCAATACTTTGAAAGTATAACATCATACTCAATTCACAAAAGTGCTCTTTCGGGGTATCTTCGGGAAAGTTCTTAGGATTTATAGTTAGTGCTTAGGGCGTCGAGGAAAACCTGGATAAGATCAAAGATATAGTTGATATGCCTTGACCTCAAAAGCACAAAGACATTTAGGGCTTGATGAGATGAATGGTGGCTTTAAGTAGGTTCATCTCGAAATCCATAGACAAGTGCCTACAATTCTGTAATATTTTGAGAGGGGGCAAGAAGTTTGAGTGGTCAAATGAGTGCAAGCTTGCTTTCTAGGCTCTCAAAAATCACCTCGCTGAGCCACCAATCTTATCCAAACCAGTCACGAGGGAAATATTGTACTTATACCTCGCTACAACTGAGCATGAAATTAGTTCATCACTTGTTCAAGAGGATAAGAAAGTACAAAGACCAATCTACTACATCATCAAAAGACTGTTGGGAGTTGAATCGAGATATCCACTGATGGAAAAACTAGCACTATGCCTAGTTCATGCATATGGAAAGCTTTAACCTTACTTTCAAGTGCATCCCAATTATGTGCTGACCGATCAACCACTAAGACAAATATTAGTGAAACCTGAAGGATCTGGAAGATTATTAAAGTGGGCGATTGAACTCGGGTAGTTCGAGAACACATACCACCCATGAACAACGATAAAAGTTCAGGCCTTGGCTGACTTTATAGTCAAATGTACAGGAATCACCAACGAAGAAGTCATAACCCTAGCTCACAAGATGTGGAGACTTTATGTCGACGGGTCCTCTAATGAGATTGGATTTGTAGTAGGTATTATCCTAATAACTCCATTAGGAAACATGTTTCACTCAGCCTTAAGGTTTGGCTTCGAGGCTACAAATAACAAGGTTGAATATGCAACCCTGTTAGCATGGCTCCAAGTAGCTTCCGAGCTAAAATCTAAGGCCATACAATGCTATAGTGATTCTCAGCTAGTAGTCAACCAAGTGTTAGGAAAGGACCAGGCTCGGGGGATTAAGATGGCAGCATACCTAGAAATAGTTAAAGAGGCATTCGAACAATTCAAGTTCTATGTGATCGAGCAGGTTCCGTGAGAATAGAACTCGAATGCAAACGCCCTACCTCGACTCCCCACAACAAGGGAGGCTGACACACTCAACGTAGCACCAGTGGAGTTATTGCTGGAACCAAGCATAATCGAGCTTGACAAGGTTGAAATCAACATGATAGACTCAAAACCTACTTGTATGACACCTGTAACGCCCTGGCTACCCCAGAACAGTTATGGTGAACGGTGGACCGGAAATTTGACTCGTTACCCGAGTCCTTTGGTCAAAAACGTGCTCTAAGTGTAATTAACAGGTTAAGGTATAAAACCAATAAAAAGGAAATGGAGATTTTATTACAAACTGCTCTGCAGAGCTAAACAAAACATTTACAAGTGGTTCTCAGTACAAAATGGTCATTACAGTTTTAAATTTACAATCCCGCCGACCTAAGCGGCAAAAGTAGGGTAAACCCCCTAGTTCCTCTGAGAACACCTTGACCGTGGTGGTCAAGTGGCCGCATATGTACACACCACCACATCAACTCTCCACTCAAGGCTAGGTGAGCTTTTCTTTCCCTTTACCTGCACCACATAGCACCCATGAGCCAAAGCCCAGCAAGAAAATATAATACTTCTCATAAACATTATCAAATGATTATCATTATAATCATACTGAACATAAAGCTTTCAACAAGCAAATGAACATCACATGATTTTAGCGGGAGAGTGGCTGTTAAGTAAGCCACTAGCCTCCAAGCTCTCTTTTCTAGCGGGAGAGTGGCCGCTAGGTAAGCCACTAGCCTCCAGGCTCTCTTTGTTCATCGACCCTCAGGGTCGGTCAGACATTAATGCTCCTTGAGTCATTCAATGCTAATAGTCGATTAGATATAATCTCTGTTGGCTTGCGTGAACCACGCTAAGTCCATCCTTGACTAATAAGTCAGCGCTAAGTGACCAGTGTCCAGTATCACCGCCGAACTTGACTAATAAGTCACAGCTTCACAGCTGACACTAACACCTTTGCCAATTCTGACTGACAAGTCAGTGCAACGTGACCAGTGCCCAGTACCACTGCCGAACCTGACTAATCAGTCACGGCTTCACAGTTGATACTAGCACCCTTGCCAAACCTGACTAATTAGTCAGTGCTATGCTGTAATGCCCCGGATTCCCTATTGTGGTTAATGGCTGGATTAGTAGGCCGGGAGGGCCATAACTGCTTAATTATGCCATTTAAATGTGTTTATGCATGTTTATGAGAATTATATTATCATATGATGTTAAATGCATGCATGTGAGTCCACATTTGTTTACAGGGGTATTCTGGTAATTTGGCCCGTTGAGGGTATAATTGAATACTTGTTTGTATGATAATGATATATTATGAGACCACATTATAATGTGGATTGGTTCGAGTATTTCGACATGAGACGATCTTTGAACATGATTTATCGGTTTGGTCATAACAAGTTTGGGCTTGGGGCTCGGGGTGAGTCTCGGGGTGATATTAAAGGTTATAGCGTTACTGGGGATTTTAGGGTAACGGGTTATGAAATATTGGTGTTTGAGGATATTGAGATTAGCGGGAATTGGGAAGCGTTAATTATGATTAACAGGTTAAGCTAGAAGTATCAATTTTGCCCTTGGGTTGATTTAAGAGGCTTTGGATGGTATAAGGGCATTTTGGTCATTTTAGGGGTGGATATATTTTTTTTAAATGGCTGAAGGCTGTAGAATAAAACAGAACAAAACAGAGGCACTCTTATCTTCCTTTCCCGTACATCACCCTCTTCATTTCTCCTTTGAGGTTTTGAGCTTTAGGTGTGGATTCAAGCTAGGGGAAACTTCAAGGCTGAGTTGGTAGACTTGGTTCTGCTTGTGAGGGAGGTTCAAACCGGTTTTAAGGTAAGTTTTGATCATTTAACTTAAGCTATGATCTGTTTTCGTTTTAACTTTTCAGTCATGGGTTTTGTTGTGGAAAGTGTGAATCCAAGGGGGTTTCGGTGTTAGTTTGGTTGGGGTTTGGTGTGAGTGAGATAAGGATGTTGTTTGAGGGTTCAATTATATGTTTGGAAGAGGTTTAGAGAGGGTTTGAAGGTCTGGTTTGAGAGGGGAAATGCAGGGTTGAAAATCTGGTTCGTGCGTGAGGCTTAGGCTGAACTGGGGTGGGTGCCGCGGCACAGCTTTTGCGTGCCGTGGCCCATGCGCGTCTGGCAGATGGGGGCCTCTTTGTTTGGGGGCGTGCCGCGGCACAGCTTTTGGGGGCCGCGGCCCTTAAGGCCAAATTTGCTAAAAAGTGGTTTTTAGCTTAGGGATTCAAACCATAGGCCTCGGGGTTGGACCTAGTACCCGGTTGGGTAGTATTTGAGGTCTCGGGGGCTGGGATTTGGTTTGGGAACCCTCAGTTATCATTTTTATTGATGAATCCTATATTTTGGTTATGACCAGGTGACCGTCGAGGAATTTAAAGGTTGATCGTTCTCAGGGGTCGTTCATATAATTATTCTCACTCGAACCAGAGGTAAGAAAACGGTGTTTAAGTACAGTTGCACCCTGTATAGGTATATGACATGCGTGGTTTGATACTTGAGGCATGTTGGTTGATATATGTGGACGTGGATTGCATATTAAATTTTGTTGAACGTTGTTTACCTGTTTGAGACACTGACTAGTCAGGGACCGACTCTAAAGTCGAGAATCATGCATTGAATGGCTCTATAGCATTAATGCCAGACCGACCCTAGGGTCGAGGAACTTATAAGCGCTTGCCTGGCTTACAACCAGATGAATATAGCCAAGGTATATGACCCCGGTGACTGTTTGTCACATGGCTAAGGGACGTTGTCCATAGTTTCGACTCCAGAGTCGTGAGGAAGGTTATGTTGGTGACTAATCACCATACACCTGTCCTAAACAACTTATGAATGAGTCACTTCTCGGTTAAGCCCTGGTGACCCTATCGTCACATGGCTGGAGGGAGCGAGGCTCATTATTGTGACTTTTGGCTATTGTCACCTATTTGTTGGACTGATAGTCCTGAATGGTTATTATGATCGTTGTTGGTATTATATCATGCTTTATTGTGTTTTCTTGCTGGGCCTTGGCTCATGGGTGCTATGTGGTGCAGGTAAAGGGAAGGAAAAGCTTGGCCAACCCTGAGTGGAGAGCTTGGGAGATGTGATGTACATACAGGGCCGCTTGACCGCCACGGTCAAGGAGTTCTCAGAGGGACTAGGGGTTTACCCTATTTTCGCCGCTTAGGCCGGCGGGGATTGTATATGTGGAACTGTAGCAACTCTTTTGTAACATGAACTACTTGTAAACATTTTAAAAAGGCTCATGAGCAGTTTATTTACTTAATGAAAAGTGCCTTTTCCTTTTTACTGGTTTTACACCTTAACCTGTTAATGACACTTAGATCACGTTTTTAACCAAAGGACTCGGGTAGCGGGTCAAATTTCCGGTTCACCGTTCACCGTAACTGTTCTGGGGTAACCAGGGAGTTACATATGCACAAGCGAACAACATATGCTAAGCATTCCATGTTCAATCCATGTCCATATTACACAATCAACATGCCTTACAAATATCCATGCATGTCACACTTGGGGTGCAGTTTTCTTACCTCAGGTTCGAGCAAGAACAAATAAAAGAGTGACCCTGAGAACGATCGACCTTTTGGTCCCTTAGCGGTTACCTGGTCATAACCAAATTATGGGATTCCATCAATAAAATGAATAATAAAAGGTTCCCAAACCAAAACCTAACCTCCGGGACCTCAAACACTACTCAACCGGGTAGTAGGTTCATTCCCGAGGCCTTAGGCTTGAATCCCCATGCTAAAAAGCTAATTCTGGCCAAAAATGCCTTAAGGGTCGCGGCCCTCCTTGGCCATGCCGCGGCCCGCCCCTCAAACAGAGGCGCCTAAACCCAGCAGCCCCCAAGGGCCGCGGCTCACCCCTGCCATGCCGCGGCGCAACACCCAGTTCAGCCAAAACCCCTGTTTTTCTTCCCTCGGCTCACCCCTGCCATGCCGCGGCGCAACACCCAGTTCAGCCAAAACCCCTGTTTTTCTTCCCTTGCGTTTTCGCTTGGAACCAACCCTTCAAACCCAATTTAAACACCACCCAAACCTCTTCCAAATACCCATTTAAACCTCCAAACATCACCCATAACTCTCCCCCAACATAACCCAAGTAAAACACCTCAAGAACTCCCCTTAATTCCAACTTTCCACACCAAAATCAAGAGCTGAAATCCATGAACGAAAACAGAGCAAAACCAGTAAAACAATGGATAAAACTCACATCAAATTCGAAACCAAACCCTCTTCAATGGCTGAGCTATGTCTACAACCTCAACCTCCAAGTTCCCTAGCTTAATTCCACACCTTGAGCTCAACAAAACTCCAAAGAAGAAACAAGGAAAATGAAGGAAAGAGAAGGTACGGGAAGGAGAAGAAGGAAACTCTGTTTTGGGTTCCGTTTTTACAGCCATCTAAACATCATATATATCCAAATCACAAATGACCATTATACCCCTAGGTCTAATAAAGCTTCTATAACCACTTCAAGGGTAATTTTGACACTTTCCACCTACACCGTTAATCATAATTAACGCTTCCCAATTCCCGCTAATCTCAATATTCTCAAACACCAATATTTCACATCCCGTTACCCTTTATTACCCGGTAACACTCTAATCATTAAAACACCCCGAGACTCACCCCGAGCCCCGAGCTTAAGCCCGTTATGACCAAACCGATATTTAACATTCCTTGATCGTCTCATGCCAAATAGCTCGAGCAAACCCACATTATAATGTGGTCTCAAATTAGATCACCAACATGCGAACAAATAATCAATTTACCCTCAACGGGCCAAATTACCATCACACCCCTGTGGATAGAAATATGGACTCACATGCATGCATTTCACATCATATCATAATATAATCAACATATACATGCATTTATCAATTATTAACATAATTAAGCAAGTATGGCCCTCCCGGCCTACTGTTCACGCCGTTAAACACATCGGAGAATTCGGGGCATTACAACACCCATAATCGACTTCCTCGAAACTGGGAACCTGCCTATAGACCGGAACGTGGCCCAAAAATTAATGTACAAAATACCAAGGTATACTATCTTAGAGGGAAGATTGTACATAAGAGGATATTCCATATTTTTATTGCGGTGTGTAACCCCCACTCGAAGCTAAGAAAATCATAGAAGAAATTCACAAAAGGATTTTGCGGAGATCACGCTGGGGGACACAACCTCTCAAAGAAAGTAATAAGGCATGGGTATTTCTGGCCGATGATAAAGGCAAACTCATTTGAATACGTAAAGAGCTGCGACAAGGGTCAATGGTTCGCCAAAATACCTCGAGCTCCACCTACCAAGCTCACCATGATGAGTTCCCCTTTGCCATTCGCGATATGGGGAATCGATCTCATTGGATCCTTGACAACGAGAAAAGGTGGAGTCAAGTATGCAGTAGTTTCCATGGACTACTTCAAAAAATGGACCACGGCTGAACCTCTGGCCACAATCACCTCAAAGAAGGTGCTGGACTTTGTGGTAGAGAACATCATTTGCAGGTATGGGATGCCAAGGAAGATAGTCTCAGACAATGAAACCCAATTTGACAGTGAGTTTACACAGTTCTGAGAGAAAAAATTTATCGTTAAAAGCTTTTCCTCAATAGCCCATTCCCAGTCGAATGGTCAGGTCGAAGCCGTAAACAAGACTCTCAAGAGTTCTACAAAGAAAACAATTGAAAAATCTAAAGGTAGATGGCCCAAAGAATTACCACAAGTCCTATGAGCCTATAGGACAACAACTCGAACCTCAACTGGACACACGTCCTTCTCCCTAGCCTACAGCTGCAAAGCAATGTTACCAATCGAGGTCGAATTTCCTACTATAAAGCGTGAAACATATAACCAAGACTAAAACCAATCCCAGCTCGAAGAATCCCTAGATCTAATTGAAGAAAATCGAGATGAAGCCCAGCTTAAAAATGATGCATACCAACAAAGGGCTACAAGATATTCAACAAAAGGGTTTGAGATAGTTAATTTTGATTGGGAGACTTGGTGCTGAGGTGCGTATTGTTGGCCACACGAGACCCCTCGGTAGGCGTGCTTGGACCTAATTGGGAGGGACCTTACCAAATTGAATTTGTCATTGGACCTGGAGCCTATAAACTAGCTCGATTGAATGGAGAATTGGTCCCACGATCTTGGAACGTTGAACATCTACAACCATGTTATCAATAGATTATGGAAAGATGTCCATTTATTTGTAACCAAGCTTGTATATTCCCAAAGGCACTCTTTTCTATTCTTGAGATTTTCCCACAGGGTTTGCTCTTGAAGGTTTTAACGAGGTCTTTTATCAATAAAATGTTATTCACGTTCAGTATGTTTATTTATTGTCTTTCACAAGCTCTCAATATTCAATAACCTAAGATTTCTCAACCATAAGAATTTAAAGGGGCATAAGTGGTATACAAATATACCATAGGCTCGAAAAAAATATAACAAAAATAAAAATAAATTTAAAAATGAGTGCATGGATCAATAACGAAGCATGAGCATAACCCCATTGCAAGTCTATATTAACCAACAATATTACAAAATTGACATAGAGATGGGTTTTTTTGCAAAATAGTTTCAACCTCGCAACCTTAAGACCATACTCGAGAATGAGGAAAGTTACTAACACTAAGCAATAAATAAGTAGACTTATGAGACTACATGCCAATAAGTGTTTTTAAATGCAAAAATACATGGTATAAGTAGTATTCGACCTTGAATATAACAAGGTTGAAATTGAGGAATCAGATGAACCATTATGATCATACGGAAGTTCGAACTTAAGCTCGAAAATGTGTTTGTGCGAGTAAACAAGTATGAAACCACGCCCATAGTAATAAGCTCGAAGTATTTCGATATAGATATATGATGCATGATATTAAGGCAAAAAGCTATAAGTAGATAATGTGCAAAACAGTTTTCGTGCTAGAGAATCGAAAGCATAAAAACTACTATTAAGTCAAAATAAAGCATTCACAAGATAATAAAAATAGCTCAAACTCGAGCTATAAATTGTCTTTTCCCCAAGGACATCAAAACCACCTTCTTTCTCATTTCGAGGAAAAGGTGCAGGAGGAAAAGGAAAGAACAGAGGGATCCGAATTGGACCTAAATGGGAATGACATGAAAAGTCTTTTTCAAAACCATGATAATTATAATTATAATTATAAAAAAGGCCATGGGTCACAACTCATGTTTGAATCCTCAAGGATTGGTGGCTCCGGTATCCCCCGATCCAGCTTGTTCCTTGGCCTTCGCAACCTCCTGGGCTTCGAGCTTGGCCTACTCCTCCTCGAGTTGAACCTCCTATCTCTCTAGATACTCCTCCTCTTTGCCGGCAAGAAAGTTGGTGTCAAGGTCGTCATTCATGGCCCAAATTCGGTACATGGCAAGGTCAATGGCACTGTCATTCTTGGCCTTGAATTCTTCCAGGAGACATATTTTATAGAGAAAATGTATTACAAAATACATCACCAAAACATATTTTTTATAATTTACCTCAAACTTTTACATTATACCATACATCAACTTTTTTATTTTTTCTTTACATCATTTAAATATTATATATTTTAAAAAATATTTTATTCGTTTTAAGAAATAAAATAATTAAATATAATAATATCACACTCATATATTCACAAAAGTTTATAAAAAAATAAAAAAATATTTATAGCTTGATGAATAGTGTTCCACTACATATAGAGAAATATTATTCATTTAGGTAAAAAAAATATAAGTTTACATCACCCATTAGAACACTATTTAACAATTTTTTCTCTATATTAAAGAATTAGACATTTTAGCTTCTCTATTGGGAGTGCTCGTAGAAGTATGCTTCAAGTTATAAGCCACCGTGTCCTTTCCCACTTCAACAACCTTTTCCATCATAAAACAACTAAGGAACCATATAGAAATCAAATTTATAAAATTAAAGGAGAAAAAAAAAAGAAATGGATCCTTAGCCATATGAACCAATTTTTTAAAAATTGATAATTTATTTGGGCATTTATCTGTTTTCAACTAAAGGAACTATCATAGCTCTTCTGTATTTGATAGTGTGGATCAATTAGTTTATTAATATAACCAGTATTTAAAGCTTGGGTAGTGATTATCTATAATGAAACTTCTTCTAGAAAGGCTGATATAACATGCAACTTTCTTAGGAAATCTTAGCAAAGACAAGGGCGTAAAATTCTTCATGATTTCATAACCCTGCTTTTTACTGAATCAGAGAAAATCCACTTTTGCTATTGCTGTAATCTTTAGTCCATAAATTATGAGTACTAACTGTTCAATAATAATTATGAGTACTAGAAAGAAACTTCAGAATTTTTCTTTATTAATGTGTATAGATAATTCTAATTTTTAACTGTCTTCCACACATAAGTTTTACATAATAAGAAAAAATGGACAAATACGGCTAATCACTCTTTTTTTTTTTTTTATTATTGTCTGCTGCGAGTACAGAGGTTAGATATTTATTTATATAGGGAAGCCTTTCTTTGACTAAAATACTACTTATTGAAATTTATAATTTTCTCACTGGAAAAACATTATTCTCACCAATTAAATAAAGATATTTAAAACAAGCTAGGTAGCAACTTGTTGAAATAGTAGTATTTTTTTTATACAAAGTAATTGGCAGCCTTAGCCTATAAATACCATCACATGTCTTCAACACAAGAACCACTCCAACTTCAATACATTCAATTCTTCCTCATCAGTCATTTCCTCTTTGATAGGCCATCATGGGTGTTTTCACATACGAAACCGAGTTCACCTCAACCATCTCTCCAGCAAGGTTGTTCAAGGCTTTTATCCTTGATGGAGACAACCTCATCCCAAAGATTGCCCCTCAAGCAATTAAACAAGTAGAGATCCTTGAAGGAGATGGAGGAGCTGGAACCATCAAGAAGGTCACTTTTGGTGAAGGTAAGCTTTACATCATCACTTAAGTTAGTTGATTTTTATTAGCATGGTATGCAAGTTTTGAGCTCAATATTGTGTCATATTTGATCTAATTTGCAGGGAGTAGCTTTAACTATGTGAAGCACAGAGTTGAATCGGTTGACCAAGACAACTTGTCCCACTCCTACACTTTGATTGAAGGAGATGCCTTGACAGACAAGCTTGAAAAAATCTCTTATGAGACCAAGTTGGAGGCATCCCCTGATGGAGGCTCTATCATCAAAACTGTCAGCAAGTACTACACTATTGGTGATGCCGAAATCAAGGAAGAGAATGTTAAGGAAGGCAAGGAAAAGGCATCTCAGCTGTTCAAGCTCTTTGAAAAATACCTCAACGACCACCCTGATGCATACAACAACTAAACATGTTGAATTTTATGTTTTTTTGTGTGTTTCTCAAGCTTCTCTTGTATCATCTGAAGTGTGATTTGTCCAAAATTGTTTGTTTCTTCTTCTAAATTTTCTCAAGAACTTTCTAATAAGAGTGTGAGAGTTGCTACCTATTAATTGTACTCTTTTTGGGGGGAAAATCTAATAATACTAAACCTCTATAGTATTATTCTCAAGTTATTACATGGAAGCTTTGAATCATTTAAGAAGTTTTTAGTTGTTCTAATAGATTAATAACCATAAACAAAGAAATCTTTATTGCTGCAAAATTCTCAAAAGATAGAGGTTATCGCTGCACATTATCATAAACTTTAAAATTGTAAATTCCTTTAGAGCATTCCAAATAAATTGTGAAATTTTTAAGAAATTCTTTGTTGTTCTAATATATTAATTAATTCTCAGAAATAATTTACTCTACATATTTTCATGACTAAGGATTATTATTGATAATTCAGTGATCAAGTTGTAATTGATCCATTAATATAGTGAAGAGACTGAACTTCTCAATCTGTTATTGGCTGATCCTCGAATCAATATGCTGTGTTCTTTACTTGTTCTTTTCTTTCTGGTTTCTCTGTTCGTGTCGTGTTTATGCAGATCAAGTTGCTGTTGGAATAATCTAACACTCTGTGGTCCAACAATAAAAATATTTTGATTTGATTATGATCAGAGTTGCTCTAGATCTTGATCAACCGGTGTTTTCGTTCTCTATTGTGTTGCTGATCTTAATTTGATCAAACTAGGCCTATTGATATAAAAATGATCGTATTTAACAGATTACATAGATAAACAAGCATTATCTTAAAATGTACCTTAGCTAGATGACAAGTTATGTTCTTATTAATAATATTACACCAAAAGAATTTGTAACATGACAAGGCAGCGTTTCAATCGTTAATGTCAAAATATAAAGGAGGCACCGATGGCCAATGTTGACCAATTTGGCTATCATTCTTAGACGTATGCCTCATGTATTGAGCTTTCCCACCACAACAACCATATTCCATCATAAAATAATTAAGGAACTAAAGAAATCAAATTTATGAAATTATAGAATTGATAAGAAAAAAAAAATCCTTAGCCATAACAATTAATTTTTTTTTTTAAATTAATAATTTATTTGGGCATTTTTCTTTTTTCAACGAAAGGAAACTAGCATATAGTATACATCTGTATTTAATTATGATATCATGGATCAATTAGTTTAAAGCTTGGATAGTGATTTTCTAGGATAAAATTCCATCTAGAAAAGCTGATATAACTAGTGATAGAGAAAATCTTAGCAAAGACAGGGACATAAAATTCTTCAAGACTTCATATCCTTCTTTTTACTGAGACAGAAAATTTACAGTTGTTATAAACTTATAGTTATGATCATTAGTCCACAAATTATTTGCACAAGGAAACCCAATAGTTGTTTTTAGTATTATCTTTAACAACAATAATTTTCAATTGCTTCCTGCATGATATTTTTACCATACCAAAAGTGACATATTTTAACTTTATTATCCACACACACATCTGTTTTACACAATATGAAAAAATGGTCTCAAGGAATCATTTGTCATTTTTCTTTATTTCTTTTTTGTCTGGCTGCCAGTACAGCATTTAGATAATGTAGGGAAGCCTTTCTTTGACTGCTAAATTACTAATTATTAATATTTATAAATTTCAAACTGAACAAACAATATTCTGACCAATTTAGAGATATCTAAAACAAAGTATAGCAACTTGTTTATATAATAAAATTGCTTATACACATCAATATGCAGCATTCGCCTATAAATACCACTCCATATCTTCACCACAAGAACCACTCCAACTCCAATACCTCATTCTTCTCATTTCCTCTTTGAACGTCCTTTTCAATCCTTTTATAGGCCAGCCACCATGGGTGTTTTCACATACGAAACCGAGTTCACCTCAACCATCTCTCCAGCAAGGTTGTTCAAGGCTTTTATTCTTGATGGAGACAACCTCATCCCAAAGATTGCTCCTCAGGCAATTAAACAGGTAGAGATCCTTGAAGGAGATGGAGGAGCTGGAACCATCAAGAAGGTCACTTTTGGTGAAGGTACACTTTACGCCAAAACTTTCATCATCTTCTTCTATTTATAAACTATAGTAAAGCTCGTTGAGCTTGATTAGCATGGTATGCAAGTTTTGAGCTCAATATTGTGTCATAATTGATCTAATTTGCAGGGAGTAGCTTTAACTATGTGAAGCACAGAGTTGAATCGGTTGACCAAGACAACTTGTCCCACTCCTACACTTTGATTGAAGGAGATGCTTTGACAGACAAGCTTGAAAAAATCTGTTATGAGACCAAGTTGGTGGCATCCCCTGATGGAGGATCTATCATTAAAACTGTCAGCAAGTACTACACTATTGGTGATGCTGAAATTAAGGAAGAGAATGTTAAGGAAGGCAAAGAGAAGGCATCTCGGCTGTTCAAGCTCTTTGAAAAATACCTCAATGACCACCCTGATACATACAACAATTAAACTTGTTGAATTTTATGTCATATGTGTGTTTGTCAAGCTTCTTTTGTATCATCTAAAGCGTGATCTTTCAATATTGTTTTGTTACTTCTAAATTTTCTCATGAACTTTCTAATAAGATAGTGAGAGTTGCTACCTATTAATTGTACTTTTTTTAGGGGACAAAATCTAATAATATTAAACCTCTATGGTATTATTCTCTGTAAATCCTATAATTGGCATTTTTATAGAAATATCTTTTCTCTTAAAAGAGAAATTGGTTGATTTAATTGTTTCATTTTATTATAATTTTCGGAAATATTTGTTTTCCTTTTATTATAATTTTTGGAAATAGTTGTTTTCCTTTATTATATTTTTCGGATTTGTTTAGAAATATTTGGTTTCCTTTATTCCAATTTTCGGAAACCCTCTTTCCTTTTGTGTGATTTTTGGTCAATAATATGATTCCTTATTTAGCATATATTGTCTCATTTTGTTTATAAAGGAAACAAAGTTTATTGCAAATATTCGGTACTTACCCAAAGTTATTTTTGGATTATTTGCTGATATATTTCCGTGCAGCTCAAGGATTGCAATCAGGAAACTGGTTCTTAATGACATTAATTATTGTTTCCTTTTTGAGCTTGTTTTGATCCGACACAGGTCTGAGCTGTCCCCACCGATATCGCATCTATCGGATCAACATCTTCTAAATAAGGCAACTCTTCGACAATCAAGAATAACTTCTGTGATTCTTGCCTTTATTAGAAGAATTCTTTCTCTGCCTTTGTGAGCACGAAAAAGACTCTATAAATAGGGCTCTAAAGGCAGTGAGAAAAGTGAACTCTTTGGTGTATTATTTGTGAGCATTATTGTAATATTTGTGAGAGTTCCTCCTTGTATTCAAGATCATAAGTATTCACGTGATCTTGTAGAAATATGTGTGTTTAGTGGTGAGTTTATACCATGTTCGTGAGTGAATACACATTGTAATTTGAACACAACGTTTCTAGTCTTCGGGAGAAGATTTTTACAAGCCTTGCGTCGGGAGGATGCAAGCACTCGCTGGCCATTGAAGGGAGTTCAAGTGGTTGAGCGTTTCAATCAAGATCAGATTAGTGAAGAGAAGTACAACAAGTTGCGGCAAATCTCAAGAGGGAGTCTTGTTTTGTTTAAGTCAATGTTTTTGTACTTGTGATTCTTTATTAATTGTTTTTATTCTCTGGGCGTGGCCCCAAGGAGTAGGTTATCCGAAAGGGTTTCTGAACCTTGTAAAAATTCGTTGTGTTCTTTATTGTTTTGCACTGTCTTTTTATTGTGTTCAGTTTCTGTCGTGACAAGTTTGGTTTCTGTCCCGACAGAACTGTAATCTGTGTAAACAGTTAATTATCATTTCGCACTTTAATTAATTTACTTGGTTTAATTAATTTGGTAATTACTAAAAACGGAATTTCATTCTCAAATGATATCTATATACAAAGAAATTCATTGCTTCAAAATTCTCAAAAAATGAAGGTTGTGACATTTATGGCTACACATTATCATAAAGTTCAAAGGTGTAAATTCTATTAAACTATATTCCAAATAAAAAATTTATTCCACAACCAAAATGATGGAATCTATACCTGTTGACGCCGTTTTTCGTCAACTTAAAATATAGAGCACGTAAACAGTAAAAAATATGGCAAAGAAGAATAATACAGTAAAACAATGAGAGTTTTTTACGTGGTTCAGCAGTTAACTCTGTCTAGTCCACGAGTCTTTTTTATTAGGACTTGGGAAATTTCTAGAAACTTTTCAGGGATGAATTCTCCAGAGATTTCCCCAAGATCACAAAATTTTCGTCCTTTACAAAGGTACATGACATCTCTATTTATAGAGGAGTTCTCAGAATCCAATCCCACACGTTTCGGGAAGTTATTCTGTAAATTAATAAATTTAATTACTTTAAAGTTTGTAACTCCTATATACAAGGAAACGTCCCCTGAAGACCAGGGGGCGTATAACCGACTAGTTAATATCCTTTTATTGTAGGGAAGTTAGAACAATAAATATCTCTTGAACGCATGGACTGTGCCTCCTCAGGTGACTCACTAAGCCATTCGAGGTCAGCAATCAGCATCATCCCAGTCTAGGTCTCTGAGTAAATTACGAGCTGTATAACTTTCCCCAGGACTAGCTAGGAGTGGGTAAATACCACAGAGGTCATTACATTCCAAGCTTACACCCTTGCCAAGCTCGGGCTACTTGATCCAAAGACACCCGACAATGGACATACTCTGATACTATGTCTTTCGAGCTTAGAAATAATTTCGAGGTTACATAACTTCGAGATTGCCACCTTGCCTCGAGGTTTGGCGCCTGGACCACGACCCATGCACTTTTGGTATTGCGAGTTCACACTTGATGAATCCAGCTTTCGAGGTCACAACCTCAGGTCTCGAAATCTGGGTGTAACAATACCTGAAATCTATGCCTGGTGGAATGATTTCTCCTGAAAATTGGAGGGACAACTTAAAGAAAATATTCTAATCCCTAACCATTCTAACTGATGATTCAAACAAAAAAAATTCTAAAATCTATTTTTGAAGTCACTTTAGTATACCAAAATCAACCATCAAACTTTGAGCATTAGGTTATAAAGGTTTGCTAGGCAATATCATAAATAGACTTTAATCTTTATTTTATTATCATTTTATGGAATTAATAGATTTGACATAGCAAGGCTGACCTGGAGAGTTTTGGGTCCTATGAAAAATTAGGGATTATGGGCCATTTTTGTAGAAACTTTCTAAAAATTTATGGTATTTTTAAAAGAATTTTTTAAGAAAAAACATTTATTAGTCTGAGGGGGGCCTAAACATGGGCCTAGCCCCTTAACCAAAGGCTGGCATCGTAGGTTTAAGAAAAAGACAGTTTTACAAGCATAATAAAATGTGACAAAGCTACCTAACAAAATAGAAGATTTATCAATGTGATCAAACTACTTTTCTAATTACCTTGGAAAGAAACTATACCCTATGTGCTAACAAAAGTTTATATGTATCAAAAGTGTGGGCCATGTTAGGTATAAGATGAATCTGTATAGGAAAGTTAAAAATACTTTCATTTTAAAAAACAAAACAAAGATAAATAAATAAAAAGGAGAAGGGTGCTGCTGATGAATAATGTTAAGGGCTGGCTGGTCTTTTTAGAATCAAGCTTCAAGCATTGACTCACACCTTGAACCTTCCTATCCCAACCAACATATTACCTCCCCCAAAAAAACAGAGCTTTTACCATAGGAACCAAATTGCTGAAGTTACTACTATATTTTAGCATTTTATCTGTCTATAACACTGACCATTAATTAATCAACATATTAAAAATTATCAATGATCAAAAAGGTTATAAACTTGGATACTGCTTTTATATTACATAAAATTTACTAAAAGTTGCTACAACTTGTTATTTTATAATACATTTTGAAAAACACTAAGACTTAAATTTTCATGACTTTGTGCTCCTGTTCTATATTTTTTACTGTTAAATTGAAGATTTGTTAAAGTTAAAACTTTAATCAGTCAGCACATACTATTGTTATGTATTTGCCTTTTTTTTTAATGTGATATTGGTAATGACATTGGAAAATTATCAAGGGCAGATCATCTAGAATGTCAATTAATTTTTCTTTTTTAGCTGAATATGCTTGCTCACGCCTTATTATAAATATTAATAAATAAATAGGGGCGCCATAATTGTCTAGGAAACTACTTATTGAAACCTATAATTTCCTACGGATCGACCAAAAAAAATATATAGCTTTGCCAACAATTTGAAGTTATTAATATATGGCATTAAAAGAGGGTAACTGTTCTCACTAACACAGTATGATATATGCAGCCTAGCTTAGCTTAATTATAAATACCACCCCAATGTGCCTATTTCTTCAACACACACTAAGAAACCACTCCAAGTTCAAAGCCTTCTCCTTCTCATTTCCTGTTTCACATTTTTCAAAACCTTTGTTCATCATGGGAGTTTTCACTTATGAATCCGAAATCACCTGCTCCATCCCTCCAGCTAGGTTTTTCAAGGCCTTTGTTCTTGATGAAGACAACTTCGTTCCAAAGGTTGCTCCTCAAGCAGTTAAACAAGTTGAAATTCTTGAAGGAGATGGAGGGCCTGGAACCATCAAGAAGATCACTTTCCGCGAAGGTAAACTAGCTACTTGTGATCTTTTAGTACCTTACGTAGCAAGAAACATAATTTTTTGTTGAATTTTGAGTAAGATGGTATGCAAGGATTTTGAGCTCAAAGTTTGATGTTTTGTAATGATTTTAAGGGAGTAAATTCAAGTATGTGAAGCGCAAGGTCGAGTCGATAGACAAGGAGAACTTATCTCACTCCTACAGCATAATTGGAGGAGATGCTTTGGAAGGCAATCGGCTTGAGAAAATCACATACGAATCCAAGTTTGTTGCATCAGCTGATGGAGGCTGCATAATTAAGACTGTTAGCAAGTACTGCACTATTGGTGATGCTCAGATCAAGGAAGATGAAGTTAAGGAAGGTAAAGAACAGGCCACTCAAATGTTCAAGCTCTTTGAGGGTTACCTCAAGGAAAACCCTGACACTTACAACTAAATTATAAGGCTGTTAATAAAGACTTTATTATATGTAGTTACATATATATATTTATATCAAAATGAAGCTTTTCTAGCAGCTATATGAAGGTGTGGCTTTTCATAGCTTTTTCTTCATGTATCCTTTCTAAACTTTCCCAGGCTTGCCAATAAGATTGTGAGAGTTGTGAGATATTCTGGTTTATATATGTAAGGTTTGAAAACACATTACATATTTTCCTATATATATATATAAGAATAATATGAAAATACTATACTTACAAAATGATGGTTTGTTCATCATTTTTGTTAATATTTGTAAGTTTCTTTTTCTTTTAAATTTCTTAAAAATGATGAATATATTACATAGTTCAACGATTTAAAAGAATCCCATATGTTATTTGGATGTATGTCATATTACCTATAATTTCATATATACATGCAGAATTCTAAGATCTACACAAAGATAAAATAATATTAAGAGAATTAGACTAACATATCTAAGTAACAGTTTACTTTGAGGAAACTATAATATTCTATAAATCACTTCCATATATCCGTACAAATCATATGAATACACATTTCAATTTGCATCATACACCATTGATATTGATGAGACTAGTTGGTGAATGTAGTTTTCACAGATTAGTATACCAAAATCAACCACATACTAATCTTAAAAGACGATATCAGAAAGTCTCAAATTCTATTTTATTTAATTTTATTTTTCTGTTCATGGAGTTAAAAGACTTGATAAAGGCCTCGGTTTGCATAAGATAAGTGGTTTGCATAAGTGGAAGCTTTGACTTATTTTTTATAACTATTATAGAAAGTTTTTTTAATGAAAAGTTCTTTTTAAAGTGTTTGGATATTAATTAAAAAATATTTTTTATAAGTTAATTAAGAATAATAAAATTATTCTAATTTACAAAGTTATTTGAAAAAAGTTAAGAATCCTAACTTCTCCGAAAAAATATTTTAAATTAAAAAAAAATACTTTCTATTTTTTAACCAAATACATTCAAAAGTATTTTTTAATCCTAGAAGATAAAATGGGCTTAAAATAAGCTTAGCCAAATAGAGTCATAGTAAACAGAGAAATTATAGTAAATGGCTCAAAATAATCGCATCAAGAAGCAAATGTCCTCTTTTTTTAAATTATAGAGAAATGACTCTTTTATATTATTGATTACCTAAATTGTCATTTTCTATAATATTTTTATTTACTTAGGAGTGTATGACTTTAATATAGTAGTATATGTATATTAGTTTTGTTTAATTAGTTTTTTTTTTAAAGTTATATTGATTTTTTAAGTTTTCAATGAGTTATTGATATTATTTTTCAACTAGTGTATATATTTTTTGTGGTATGGTATATCATTTTTTTATGATATTTAGTTTCTATCTTATTATACATAATGGTAGTATATAATTTTGTATGAGGTATATACATTTTAATGGTAGTATATCATTTTGTTAGAGTATATACGTTTTTTTAGTAATAATTTTATAAATTTTGTTCGCATATTATTTTTCAACTCAGTATATGTCTTTTGTAATATGATATATTATTCAACAACTCATAAAAAATGAAAAAAAAATCAAAATAACTTAAAAAAAATTTATTAAACAAAACTAATATACATATACCATAATATTAAAATATTTAGAATAAAATAGTAATTTGTTGAATGGCATATTTGGTAATATGTAATATTAAAAATGTGGTTAGGCTATTTCACTACAAAATTAAAAACATAGACATTACTTATTTTTACATGGTCATTTTGTGCCAAGTCCCTAGTAAATATTAATTTAAGAAAATACATTATTTTACAAGCATAATAAAATGTGACTAAGCTAGCTAACAAAGTAAAAGATTTATTAACTACTTTTCTAATTACCTTTGGTAAGAAACATTATGTCATGTCATGTCATCTACCAAATAGTTATATTAACAAAGGTTTTGTATGTATCGAAAATGGAGACCATGTTAGGATGAGATGAACAATTGATTTTTTCTTTTGACTCTGTTTAGGAAAGTTAAAAATAATTTTATATCAAAAGAAATAAAAACAAAGATTTTTATGTTAGAGAATATATATATTCAATGGGAATTGAGAATCCAAAATACAACTCTAAGCAAAATGTTACAATAAACAAGATGATAGATAAAAAGTGTTGCAATTCTATTGCAAAAAATTATAATAGGAAAGATAATAGATAACAAGTGTTACAACTATAGTGCAAAAATATAAGTAAACAGAAATAGAGGATGATAGATATATTGATAATAAAACTCAAAGCATTACAATACAAATAAATATATAAGATTGAAGCAAAAAGTAAAAGATGTAGAATAACAAAATAATAAGAAGAATCTTATACTTACAGAACTAAAGTATAGAGTAATGGGGATCACCAACTTGAACAAGGTTCAAGACCTTTGTCCAAATGATTAATTTCTCATATTCTCTAAGCACTAAGGGATCTCTCAAGGAAATAGCTCTCTGGAATTATCAACCCTCTATGGTGTATTTTCTAGCCAAGTGCTTTGTGTATAGAAAAATTGTGTGTCTTACAAGTGAGAATTAGACTCCTATTTATAGAGATTGAGATACCATTTGAACTTCAAATTCCACCAACCCTCATGACTATTACCAATGTTTGATTGGATGTTTATGGAATTAAAATGGAAATTTGGGAGTTACTTAGGATGTTAGAACAGTTCAAATTGGAAAAAACTTGCAAAGTGGTTTTGGCTGCCAGCCTCACTGGCCGCAACAAGGAGTATCAGTGGCCGCGGCCACTGGCCTTTGTCCCCAAGCCGCGGCTAGGAATAATCAGTGGTCGCGGCCACACACAATTTTCAATTTTTCCAAAACGTCTCAAACCATTTCCCACATGATTTTGTAACCTCCATACACCTAATGAGAGTTAAGAACATGTCTCCAACAGCCATATTTCATAATAGTTTTGTGAAATCCAAACTCAAATGTGTAACATACAATCTACACATTATTGGGTTATATTTGGGAGTTACAAGTTTGTAACTCCAAAATATGTCACATTTGGGCACACACATGTGTCCAATTTTGTGACTCTCAATAATATGTTACAAGGTGTGCAAATCACATTTTGTCACATTATTTAATCTAACATTATATTATTTAAAATAATATAACATTCCCCACTTAGATTAAATAATCACATTTTGTAACACTTATTTAATCAATCAAATATTATATTAAAATATAATATTCCCCCACTTGATTAAATAATCACTCTCTATAGAAACATTTGCATTGGTGAATAAAATAAAATGTCTTTCGACTTAAAGTTTACCTTAGTGTAATTATCACAAAGTTTGTTGAAATTTTTGTTGTCGAAGCATTGAACCATTATTTCTTGATAACAAACCAGTGATAACACACACACCTTTGATATGTTCACTTGAGACCGCAATGTCTCTCTTTTGCACCGTTAATGGCCATATGCACATTCCATTCATAGACTTTTCTTAATAATGACTCTCAATTCTCATGAGGGGCGGCACCACCCCTAGGTCTATATAGGTAGAACTCTTACAGTATTTTGTTACCCTAAAATACTTGTCTTTTCAAGACCGAGTTCTATTAAAAAAACCTTTCGGTTTTAACCCTCATTTTGATAACACAATAGTACTCATATCTCAGATGGGACAAAATTTGAGTACTACTACTATTCACTTGATTGACTTGTTATTACCTATTGAACCTAATACTAGTTTGGTTACTAGTATTAAGATAGGTTACCATCAACTGCGAATCTCTTTAGGGAGTCTAAGTCCCACCCCTCGAGATGTAGAAATGATTCCATTTGAGTCATTTTTTTCTTATGTATGCCTACTGAAACACTCTCATTATTTTATTCAAACTTTGTTGCTAGATACAGTTTGATTAAAATAGTTGCACCATTAAAATAGTAAGTTTGACCATAGTCAACACCCCCACTATTTTATATTTCAATATCCAAGATATACATTTTCTTGAATATTAATTCTAGAAACCTCTTTGTTTCTAAAATTCTCCTTTATGTTTTAAATTGATTCCTTCTTGAATGAAAATATTAAAAAACAATAACTTTAGAATTATCCATTCTATACACATATCAAACATGTGTAGAATTATCCATTCTATACACATATACCCAAAGTAATTTAGAATGTGGAATTCCAAATCACCCATTTGATAGGATGACCAAATTAATCAACCATTATGAAAATAAATTGATTAACTTTGGAGCATCACCCCCCACATTTCTCATATAAAGTGAAAATATCACTTTTAAATAGAAATCTCTTCATTTCTATTAAGTCTTTTATCTTCCAAGATAAATATAGACTTATGATTCACAAAGTTCATCATGAGTCATTTAAGCCACATGATAAACTCTCAATAGATCAAGATAAAAAACCTCAATGTTTATCTTTGTTTGTTTACTTGCTTAAGCAAGACACGCTTCTTTGAAAGTAACTTTCACTTAGTTTCTTTCTTTTATATATTTCACAAAATAAAAAATGTGAGCACAAATGTAATGTGAGAATTTCTCAAACAAATAATCACATTATGGAATAATAGGTCTACACTTTTACTTATTATTTTAACAAGTTCATTTTGAAACTTTGATAATATCTCACACAAATGTCTCATAGAAAAATAAAGAATTATCATAGAATAATACTTCAATTTATTGATAGCTTTCAAGATTACAAGCTTTATTATAGATCATTACATGAAAACAACCATTTCCCAACAAGGCACACAAACATGGTAATTATGCTAGGATCTCTTCTTCCTTTTCAGTAGCATTTACCTCATTCTCATGTGGGTCCTTTCGATACCTACATACTCTAGCATAGTGCCAGATTTTCCATAAACAAAACAATGACCTCTCATGTCTTTGAATTGTCCATGATCTTTCTTTGGACCTAAAGGGCTCACACTACCCTTTTTGTTGTTGTTGCCCTTGGGATGCTTGTGTGAAACTGCATTGGCCTTGGAAGTCTCATCTTTAGACTCATTCACACCCTTGTCTCTAATTCTCGATTCCTCTTCAATTCTAATGTGTTTTTGGATCTCTCCCAAAGTGTAATCATCATTCTTATGGAGGATTCTTTTCCTATAGCTCCTCCAAGTTGGGTGTAAGTTTGTCACTATTGCACCAACTTGAAAGGCATCAGGAAGCTCAATCTTGAGAACTTTAAACTTGTTCACAATCACTTGTAACTCATGAATTTGAGGTAAAAGAGTTTTTCCATCAATGAAAGAAAATTCAAAATATTGAGAAATTAAGAACTTTCTTGTACCTTCTTCCTCAACCTTGTACATACTCTCCAAGGCATCCCAAATCTCCTTCGCGGATTTAGTATTGGTATAGAGGTCATATAGCCTATGAGATGGGCATTAAGGATATGACCCCTACAAATAAAGTTGTCCTCTTCTCTCTTCCTTCTTTTCTCCACCACCTCGGGAGTGTCTTTGTCGAATGGCTCGGCTAGAGGTGCCAAGGATGACTCAAGGAAGTAGGCTATCTTGAGTGTTGTCAAAAGGAATTTCACCTTGTCTTGCCACCTAGTGAAATTGGATCCATCAAACCTATCCAACGTCACTAGGTCTTGGTTCATGATTTTTATTGTCTCACCTTTCATTGAAACAAACAAGGGATAAGATTTTGATTGTTAGAGAATATATTATATTCAATGGGAATAGAGAAACCAAAATACAACTATAAGCAAAATGTTACAATAGACAAGATGATAGATAAAAATTGTTACAACTCTATTGCAAAAAGCTACAATAGGCAAGATGATAGATAAAAAGTGTTGCAACTCTACTACAAAAATACAAGTAAATAGAAATAAATGATAATAGATATATTGATAATACAACTCAAAGCATAACAATACAAATAAATATATAAATAGAAGCAAAAAGTAATAGAGGTAGAAGAACAATAGATAAAATCTCACACTCACACAACCAAAATGTAAAGTAGTGGGGATCACCAACTTGAACAATGTTCAAGATCTTTGTCCAAAAGCTTATTTCCCCTATTCTCTAAGCACTAAGGGATCTCTCAAGGAAATAGCTCACTCGAATTATCAAGCCTCTATGGTGTATTTTCCAGCCAAGTTCTTTGTGGATAGAAAAATGGTGTGTCTTACAAGTGAGCATTAGGCTTCTATTTATAGAGTTTCAGATATCCTTTGAATTTCAAATTCCACCAACCCCCATGGCTCTTACCAATGTTTAATTGGATCTTTATAGAATTAAAATGGAGATTTGGGAGTTACTTAGGATGTTAGAACTGTTCAAATTGGAAAAAATTGAAAAGTGGTTTTGGTTGTCAGCCTCACTGGTCGCGGCCAGGAGTATCAGGGGTCGTGGCCACTAGCCTCTGTCTCCCAGGCCGCGACCAAGGATAATCAGTGGTCGCGACCACAAGCAATTTTCAGCATCAAAATTTTTCAGTTTTTCCGAAATGTCCCAAACCCTTTCCCACATGATTTTGTAACCTCCATACACCTAATGAGAGTTAAAAATATGTCTCCAACAACCATATTTCATAATGGCTTTGTGAAATCCAAACTAAAATGTGTAACATACAATCTACACATTATTGGGTAATATTTGGAAGTTACAAATTTGTAACTGATTTTGTAACTCCAAAATATGTCACATTTGGGCACACACGTGTGTCCAATTTTGTGACTCTCAATAATATACAAGGTGTGACAGATCACATTTTTTCACATTATTTAATCTAACAATATATTATTTAAAATAATATAACATTCCCCCACTTATATTAAATAATCACATTTTGTAACACTTATTTAATCAATCAAACATTATATTAAAATATAAGACTTTTTGTTTTAAAAAAAAAAAAGAAGAAGGGTGCTTCTAAATGTTGATGACAAATGTTAAGGGCTGACTGGTCTTTTCAGAAGCCAAGCTAACAATAAAAATAATTATTAAACTTTTAATTTTGTATTATATATTATTATAATAATGATACTTTATAATATTTAATTTTAGGGAATACACTCATTTGGTACCCTATGTTTTTGCAAAGTATCATTTTGGTACCCTCTATTTTCAATAATGCTCATATGGTATCCTGTATTTTAAAATCGTACATATTTGGTACCCTAAACTCAGATTTGATAGATAAAATTTTGTCAATTTAATCAAACTGCTGTCAATTATGTAAGTTACAAATTTAAATTTAATTACATAATTACATATAACTGGTGACAGTTTGATCATATTTTTTTGATATCATGGTTCATTTGGCAGTGCATCTTGTTAGAGAAGTAAAACTATGTGGGCCTGTATGTTTTCGTTGGATGTATCCATTTGAAAGATTGATGAAAGTTTACAAAGGTTATGTTAGAAATCGAAATCGTCCAGAGGGTTGTATAGTTGAGGCTTACATAGCAGAAGAAGCGGTTGAATTTTTTACTGAGTATATTACTGATGCAGAAGTGATTGGTATTCCCAGAAAGACAATGAGTGAAGATGTTATTGGAAGAGGCATCAACAATGGAAGGCTCACCTTAATAAAAAAAGAAGACTGGGATGTTGCTCATCGAAATGTTCTAGAGAATACAATTGAAGTTCAAGCTTACATAGAGTAAGTATTAATATTATGTGAAATGATATCTAAGCAATGATTTATTGTCCTAATAACAATATTCTTAATTTCAGAGAACACTTGGAATATCTTCATCGTGAGAATCGAAATAAATCAAGAAAGTGGATTCAAGATTACCACCATCGGACTTTTCATCAATGGTTTCGTGATAGGGTAGCCTATTCTAATTCCTTCATTATAAGTATACTTAGTTTTTAAAAATAACTATATCAAAATCTATAATTTATTTTACATTATGCAGATTCAATCTGAATTGAGTATGGAGTTTCACAAAGTATCTGAAAACTTAAGATGGATTTCATTAGGTCCGACTAATATGGCAATTAAACATGATGGATTTTTCGTGAATGGATATAGATTTAGTACAAAAGCTCGTGATGATGTTAGAGTGACACAAAATAGTGGTGTATGTATTGTTGCAAAAACTCTTCAATTTGCTTCAGCTCGTGATAAGAAACCATTTTATGGAGATATGAAATTTTATGGAGTCATTGAAGAAATATGGGAGCTTGATTATCGTGATTTTAGGATGGCAATGTTCAAATGCAATTGGGTAGAAGACAAGTATGTTATATCAGATGAGTTAGGATGTACTTTAGTGGATCTCAATAAAATAGGCCATAAAGAAGAATCATTTATATTAGCAAGTCAAGCAAAACAAGTATTCTATATTCAAGATCCATCAGATTCAAGATGGTCAATTGTACTTGCATCACAACCAAAATTCAGAGGTGATGATGATGATGATGATTATGAGATTGGCGAACTTCAAACTTTTGAGAAAGAAATTGGAGATATCAATGAATTTGAGGGAATCGAATCAATAGTTGGACCATATGTTCGAAGAGATTTTGATGGAATTTGGATTGTAAGTTTGTATTTAAAATATATTTTATTTTATTGTTGGCACACTTGGTGCCTAATTGAGACTAAAAGCCTCAATGAGATCCTAGGTTCGAACCTTTGAACCTGGGTCTCACCCCAATTCCCAACCCCCATAACCACTAGACCAAACATAGTGGCTTTGTATTTAAAATATTCTTATCATTTGTTTATTTTGTTTACTGATCTTTATACTTGTTTTTTCTTAATAGGATCATGGACCATCCTGAAGAGCATCCCGAAGAGGTACTTGAAGATAATGCAGACGAAGGTATCGATGTAGAAGAGGCTGGTAATGAAGACCCTACAACAAAGAAGAAGAAAATTAGGCAGACTAAGGGGATAGTGCGATTGGCAAAAATAATTGCTGACAAAATCAAAGGAATAAAGATAAATTTAAGGTTTAACAAGAGAGGGCAATCAATTGGAACTCCGGAGAGAGCGTTACAATGCTATTTGGGGATGCAAGCAAAGTCAATGGTGTCATTTACATATGATAATTGGCATGATGTTCCTGCTGCAACTTTGGAGAATGTTTGGAAAGATGTAAATGTAAGGTTCATAGACTGAAGGTAATCTTTTAAACTTGTATATTATTATTTACACTAACTTGTATTGTTAAACTTTGTAGCTAGTTTTTCATCTTAACGAGGGAATGAGAAAGGAAGTGTTAAGTTCAGTAGGCATCAAGTGGAGGGCATTCAAAACATTTTTGACCAGAAGATTTGTAGCTCCTTACCTTAACAACCAAGATTTATTGGAAGCAAATCCCACTGCATTTGATGTGCCTCCAAAAAGATATAGCATTCCTGAGGAGGAATGGAAAAACTTCGTCACCAAAAGAAAAAGTAAAGAATTTCAAGTAAGTGTACAATACCAAGTTTCAATTTTTTTTATTCATATATTAATTTATTGAAAAGTTAAATTATTCCAATTGAATTAGGAATTTAGTAAAAAAACAAAAAGAGAGGCGTGCTGCTTTGGAGTATCCTCATCGTTCATCACGACGCAGTTATAAAGAAATAGAAATTGACCTTGTAAGTGAGCTTTTAATATTGATTTTAATTTTTGTAATGGTTTAATAAATAACTAATTGAGTTTTATTTTGTTGTAGCAAACTAAATTAGGCACAGATGAGCCAATAGATCGATCTATACTTTGGAAGGAGGCAAGGAAAGATGCATCAGAAAATTATGTAAATGAGTGTGACAAGCTTATAGGAGATGCCATTGTATGTTGTAAACTAACTTGGATTTTTTTTTATCCTTCATTATATTTCATTACTAAATTTATGAAATTAAATATTGCAGGATGACCTTCTAGATAAGAGAAATGAGGGAAAACTTGTAGAAGTTGGGACAAACGATATATTGACACAAGTGTTAGGAAAAAAGGAGCACCCTGGTAGAGTAAGAGGCCAGAGTCGTGGCGTTACACAAAGAGACTACTTTTTGAAGCCAGCAGGAGGTTTTAGTGGACTTCAACAATATCAATTTCAATTTCAACAACACCAAACTCAAAAATACTTAGATGACTTTAAAAAGTTAGAGCAATCCTTTGAGCAAAGACTACGTAGTCAAGCTGAACAATTTGAAGTAGAACGAAGACGAGAAAGAGAAGAACGAGAACGAGAAAGAGAAGAACGAGAACAAGAACGAGAGTTGTTTTTGACAATGTTTACAGAATTAGCAAACCAAATTTCATCATTAAAAGGAAGTGAAGTGAGTTTGCCTACGATAGTTTCACCAACAAGTGTGACCCCTACGCCAATGGAGGTGGTAAATGAGTCTTTGGTTTCTTCAAAGTTATTTTATTCTTCACCTATTCATATTATTATTGAAGAAAATATATATTATAACATAAATATTATTTTGTCCTCATCTTGAACTTGTAGGTTAATCAGAAGTCTAGATTATTGGCAGAAAATGGTGATACTGTTGTTATTGGACGAATAATGGCAACGAGCGGAAAAATTCATTGTGTTGACTTAAGAAAGGGTAACTATCGTGTGTAAGTGGATGAGTGTTGCAATGAAGATGCTAAACTTATGTTTCCTATTGGGGATGAGATTTCTATAGTACATCAAGCTGTTGGCCACTATGTTGAGTGGCCATCTCATATGATCATTCCTTACGATTCAGATTTGGTAAGATATTGAGAAACAACTATATTTAGTGATTAAATTATTTTTCATGACTAACATGTGTTACTTTCATGTTGAAGCTACCTCAGAAGTCAAAGAAGCAAAAAAGGAATAGTTCACCAATACCTAATGCCCCAATGACACAAGACAAGTCTCATCCTTCCCAAAGACTTCCTAGTCAAAATGAAGTAGTGTCAAGCAAAGCTAGTGCCCCAATACTCTTCAAGATTCCTAGTGGGGTTCCTCGATTTATCAAGTGTCTATTAACTACCGTGAAGTATGTGGAGCCAAGTTTCATGGTCAAAGTTCCAATGGATTTTGAGATATTAGGCCATGAAAATGATTTATACATCTCACAAGAAGATATAGTCCACGTTGGCTTAATGGAAGAGATTGGAGCATCATGTGTATCGTTATATATCAGGTATTAAATATTTTTAAATAATCATAAGTTTTTAGATGACGTGTTTTATAAATTTAACAAAGATAAATATTTTTTTTTATGTAGAATTTTATACTTCCAATTAGTGAAAAAAGAGATCAGTCACTTTTTTCGTTTTGTTGAGCCAATTTGGTTATCAAATGTTGGATCCACTGAAGAAGAACGAGTTGAATGGGTATCAAAGCGTATGATTGATTCAAATCCGGGTCAGATGTGGTTGTTGCCATATCATAGGGGGTAAGTTTTTTACTTTCAGTATTTTGTTAGTGAATATATATAATATTAATAATGATTTGTTTTTGTGTTTTTGTTAGAAAGCATTGGATGCTTATAATAATTGATTTTGATCACCAATTGTGCTATTTCCTGGATTCTCTTCACAATTTTCCACCAGATGAAATCAAATCACTCATTTCTCGGTAAAAATCTAACCAATTAACTACATACTCTTAAATTCATTTAAAAATTAACGACATCTAAATGTTTATGTTTTTATTGCTTAGTGTCTTTCAACATTTACGCACAAATAATGCGAAAACTAAGGGTGTCGCGTGGAGAACTGTTAAGTGTCCTCGTCAACCATTACAATCAGTACAATGTGGATTCTATGTTATGAGGATGATGAAAGATTTCGTGACAAATGAGTTTTCAATGCGATGGCTAACTAGTAACGTAAGTGAAAATATTCATTATTAAAGTTCTAGCTTTACCTTAATATTAAGTATATTAATTCAACTCATGCAATGAATGTTGTTTTAGTGTGGCGGGAAAAACTCTTACACAAAGGATGAGATCAATGAAGTACGTGAAGAATGGGCACAATGCGTCATGGATTTGATGAGTACTACATAGGTCCGCTCACTTTTGTTAACTTAGACTTTTAATGAGATATACTTACAATGTCAACCTAGACTTTCTTGAAGATATACACACTTTTGTTGTCTAAGTTTACAATGCTTATATGAGTCATTTTGTAATTAACTTAAGACTTGTTATTTTGGATAATTACTTCAAATTCTAGTATTTTATATCACTGTAATATTTATTTTGTTTTGTTCAGTTTGTTTGTATAAAAAGCATGATTTTTTTGGGCATAATACACTTTTTAATAAAATAACACCATAAATCGGTTCTAGTAAAACTAACAATAGATGTCTACACCATAAGTCGGTTGTGACCCGAATTATCATGTTTTACACCAGAGGTCGGTGTGCAACTGACCTACCATGGTTTACACCAGAGGTCAGTTGGCGCCAAATCGACCTCTGGTGTAAGACATGGTAGGTCGGTTTGCAACCGACCTACCATGTCTTACACCAGAGGTCGGTGTGCAACCGACCTACCATGTCTTACACCAGATGTCAGTTTGCAACTGACCTATCATGTCTTACACCAGAGGTCGGTGTGCAACCGACCTACCATGTCTTACACCAGAGGTCGGTTTGGAACCGACCTACCATGTCTTACACCAGAGGTCGGTTTGGCGCCAACCGACCTACCATGTTTTTACATCATAAGTCACTGCATGGTAGGGGTGAGCATTGGGCGGGTTGGTCGGGTTACAAGGTATTTTTACCCGTCCAATGTCATAATCGGGTTAGCAAAAATGACCCGTAACTTGCCCAATTAAGAATTTTTTTTTTAAACCGTCCAATAATTTGGGCGGGTTGGTCGGGTTAACCCGCCCAAACCGAAATGGGATTTTTTGGGGCGGGTTGGGCGAGGGTCGGGTTGGGCGGGTTGGTCGGGTTAGGCGGGTCAACCCGCCCAAACAAATTTTTTTTTTTTTTTTAATTTTTGTAATTTTTTTCTTTTAAATACTAATACTAATAGTGTGAAGTTTATCTTTTCTAACTTAAAACAATATTTTAAATTTATAGTAAAAAAATAAAACAAAACTTAATTAATTTATATATATAATGCTTAATTGGGCGGGTTAGGTTATATTGGGCGGGTTGGGTTATATTTTCAACCCGCCCAATGAAACAATTGGGCGGTTTAAATTTTGGTCGGTTTATTCGGGTTGCGTTTTTTGGCTGTTTTTTCGGGTTGGTTTGGGCGGATTATTCGGGTTGGGCGGGTTGTAAAAATTTCTGCACAGCCCTACTGCATGGGAAGTCAGTTCCCAACCGACTTATGAACATTCAGAAGTCGGTTTTTACCCGACTTATCATGTAATTTTTGTAGTAATGCTCCTACCTACAAGGGGGAAAGTAAGGGGGTTAGCTAAAAACCTAATAAGGAAGTACAAACAATAATAAAACATAATAGCAAGAACAGTCCCATATAGAATAGCGACATTCATAATAATATCCAATAATATCCATAACATTCATAAAACATTCATCACACCATTTTGGTCAACTTTTGTGACACTCTTTTGGTCACTCTTGTGACATGTCTTCCCTTTATGTTGTAGCATTAGCATCAGTCACACAAACATATACATTATCATAAAACATTAGCAACAATACAACAATCCAAGAGTAAGTACTATCTAACTTCCTCACCTCAAATCCAAGAAAATTCAAAGAGTGTAGGAACTGCACTTCACAAAGAGCATAGAATTGTACCAAAACACTTGCCTTAATATTACATTCAATTTATTAAAAAAAATCACGTAAAGGTACACTTGCATGTACCATGCATACACATAACTACCTAGGCTGAAAACCACCCATTTCAAACAATAAAATATAACCATGTTTCAACACTTGGTACACCTTCAAATCAAGCACTAATAACATGTATACCTTAGCATATGAAAAATAACACCACGGTTGAGACCTCCAAAGAGTACTAGCTTTCTAAATAAATATTATCAATCATTTATTCATGCTTGAAACAAGTAGCATTCTACACCAAAACCCTACATAGCCAAAACATGCACCATAAATCAAATACCAAAAACAAATAAGCCACACACGAACAACCCTAGTTGTAACGACCCGGCATAAACTAATTAATTTACTAAATAATCTATATTTAAGTAAATCAATATATTAAAAAATTTCTTTAAGAAAAAAAAAACATTTATCAAAACTCATTTGAAACAACATGAATTAAATACCTTTTACAAAACATGAAACTCGAGATCTCGTTATTTCAAAATAAACCATCTTTTACATGCATATCATAGGTAAAAATACAAGTTATTAAAACACAACATATATATAACCATGACTTGGAAACTTTAAAACCATGCATAATTAGCAACCCCTTTGACCCCCAGGTCAATTGTTCAAGACATGCACACATTTGACTGAGCCTGCTCCAACTCATCACCCATCAATTACGCTTATGCATTTACCTGCAACTCAGAGTACTCATGAGCTAACGCCCAACAAGAAGAGCTATATAGGACACAATCCCCAAATCCCAACAATAAAACATAAAACATAGACATAAACGAATTCATGTCATCACTACCTAAAACTTATGTTATTCCTAACTTATACCCTTACATACATTATAAAGTTCAACAATAATTCATATTGTATCGTATCATTCTCATAGCATAACTTTACATACCATACCATAGCATAACATAACATACATTAATCATAGCATATCACAAAACAATCATACGTATTACCGGTGTTGTTCTGGCCGTAAACCAGTGATGATCTGATTAGTTGTGCAACCGAGCACGAATTAACGTAAGCATGCATTTTCATAGCATAAGCATGCCACACAGACATACAACATATTCACACATATCTCAGTCACACACAAAATGCATCACTCATAACATAATTCATATCATAGTTCATAGCATAATTCCTAGCAAGTTCACAACATAATTCCTAACATTAAATCATAGCATAGTTCATAGCATAACCTCCTGGCTGGGCCGAATGGAACTTAGGGGCCTGGCTCCTTAATTTGCAACAAAGCTTTTTTTTTATTTCTTCTCTTTGAAAATGCAGTTTGCTATCATTCTTTTCTAAGTTTTACATACACCAAAAATACAACATATTGCATACAAAATAAACATAAATTAAATCATAATAAAATATTTTCAATTATAAAATAAATCATATTAATTCTTCGAAAATATTAATTACAAATTAATTTAATTTAGCATATAAGTTCAATAAAATAATATTTTTGACCTTAAACTAAACAACAACAATTCAAATAATTAAACTACAACATTTCATTATAATATAACTATAAAAACACACAAAAATCTATAAAATTACATTAAAACCAATAAATTCAAAATTACTTAAAAACTTAACAATTCAATTAAAAACTTAAGAACTAAGCAACAATTAGCATATAAAATATGGTAAAATAACTCTATTTTGTAGGGTTATCAATATATATATATATACAAGAGGATTTAATTCAATATAATAATATAAAAATTGTCTATTATCACTAAATAAAGTAGGAGCTTTATTTAATAAAGATTATGAGTACAGTCTGTCTTCTATTTAAGACTGAGCAATTGATCCATACTGTTAAGTGTAGCGATGCAAAGAGATAGAGGTGTCATATACAATATAGATTGTATTGGACTAGGACACAATGAAAGAAATAACTTCTGATAATCTCGGTTAAAATATAGAAAGTAAAAATTCATCAATCGATGGTCGTTTGAGGCTTGACCTCCATCCTGAAGTGAGTATTGAACTCTTATTTGTGCTTTTATGACTTTTGACTTATCGGGTAAGATTCAATATTCCTACAACCAGATTCCTGACATCTTGGAGTCATAGAATTGCAAGTCGCTGAGAACATACTTCATAGATTTGGAATCTGGTCGTTACTTAAATAAAAGCATATTAGTTGTTCCTTTTAGTGTTGATTCAGGGCTTGAACATAAAGCGCTCAATTTCTATTAGAGAATAGAAATTTTATTCTGTAATTAAATTTATAGAATAATATTCATTAGAGGATCAATGAAACTAATTGATAAAGACATAATTAGAGAGGTTATCTGACATTAAGACCTAGCTCTAATTATGAACAACTAGCAAAGGGTCATAAATCATGCAATGACTAAATCAATGGACGAGTTTGTAGTTATAGCTTTTAATAATATAAGACTATAGTTTTAAGAGTTCAACTATGAATTTCTAGTGGAATAATTCATAGTTAATAAATTAATTAATGAAACTAAGAGTTAGTGAAATTAATTAAATTATTGGAGCTTAGAACTACGAGTCCATACCGTCCCCGTACTAGCTCGATAACACAAATGAAGGATTTTGGTATTAAAAATAAATAATAAAAAATAATAAAGTATTACTTTTAATCTCACAAATTTATATTATTTGTGAAATAATATTTAAAACATTATTTATGAAATAATATTTAATGGCAAATAAAATTATATTGATAATTTTGTGAAATTAATTTTTTATTGAAAATTAATTTAATCATATTTAATTTTTTGGTATGATTGTATACTGCATAAAATAATATGATAAACGCCCACAAAATAGCATTTTATAGAGATAAAATACCACAAGGCCCATAGCCATGTAGTTGGTACCAACCATAGTCCAAATGGACTGTGGCCCACACATAGGCCCAATGAGATTAGGGCTAGGTCTTCTTTTTATTGTTATATAAATGAAACATAACATCAAGAGATAAGATAAGACATCATATGCATTTCACGTTATTTATCAGGAGAGAAAAATAGAGAACTTTGTTCTCTATGTATTGTGAGAAGAACATTCTCTCATATGTTGAGATTCAAAGTGTGTACTTGTGTATCCTACCAAATAGCATAGACATCCACATGTCTCCTTCTCTTTGTGTGAGCCATAGTATGGAAGATGGTTGGTTTGGAGGCTAAGACATTATTTGATCTACACGTGTTCTACATCTAGAAAAAGTATTTGTAATTTTATATATGGTTCAGATTCATGTCGCATGAGAAATATCTCATTCTAGTTATGGTTCCTAGAGTTATTTGCTATTATGCTTTAATGATTTTTATTATCGCATTCAAATGTTATCCCTTGCTTCCGCTGCACTGTCAATCACATTATCAAAAACCAACAATTTTTCGGCCTTGATATTCTTGCCACGGAGTCTAATTGATTTCCTAGGAGGCATTATTTCCAAATGCTTATGCAATCAAAGACTCAGACTTATCAGGCAATGATAACAACATCAAAATTGTCTCGCGGTCATAACCTAACAAAATACAAAATTCCACATTAAAAAATAATGCTCATAAGCATATCTTTCATATCAGCATATCAATCAAGGGACCATGCTATATCAATATATGTCATGCTTCCTACTCTAGCATGTAGATAAGGCAATATACTTCAAATAAGAAATTAAACAAATATTCAACCCATTACTGTAACGCCCCAACTCCAGGGACCGCTACAGTGCACATTGCAAACAGTGCTAAACTTGCTAACCGAGTCGTTTGGCCATAAACGTGTAACTAAGTATGATTAGCGGTTTAGGGGCTAAAAACTTTGGTTAAGATATAATGTTTCACTAGAATGTTTACTGTATACATTGGGATCCCAAAGATATAATTTCAGAGTTTATTACAAGAAAGTGTTTACAACAGGCCGTTCTAAGCGGCAAAACAAGGTTCAGCCCTAGTTCCACTTTCAAACCTCGCCCAAGTATTGGTCGAGCAGCTGCATATGTACACGTCATCACCTAAGCTCTCCAACTCAAGGATGGTCCAGCTTGAGCCGAAGCCCTTTACCTGCACCACAAAGCACCTGTGAGCCGAAGCCCAGCAAGAAAACTCATATGCTCATAAACAGTCATATCATGACACCAAAACATATCTGGCATGCCTAGCATTCATAGCTCTATTCAGCATGCAAATGAATTCAAACAGATGCTGGGGTATCCAGGATAAGAAGTCCTGGCCTTCTGATTGGAGGACTATCAAGTCAATCCTAATCAGATGAGTGTCGCAACACTTGAGGTTCCGATAAACCATGCTGAGTGACCGACAAGCAAGTCACTAACTCAAGTGGAAGGGTGGTTGTTGGGTAAGCCTCTAACCTTCAACAGGTTCTGGTAAACCATACTGAGTGACTGACAAGCAAGTCACTAATTCACATGGAAGGTTGGCAGTTGGGTAAGCCTCTAACCTTCAACAGGTTCTGGTAAACCATGCTGAGTGACCAACAAGCAAGTCACTGGGGCCTCAGTGCCCAAAGCCATGCATATGATGATCAAAATGATCATACAGAGCTCATAGCTCTGATCAGATGAGTGAATATCACTTTGAGGTCCTGGTAAACCATACTGAGTGACTGACAACCAAGTCACTAGGGGCCCAGTGCCCATAGCCGTGTAACAACACTGTTACCTAGGCTTTCCTGCAATGACTCTAATGACTAGCCCTTGGCTAGATAAAAGCTTGTTTATATTCATCGAACTTGAGGTCGGTCTTGCATTAATGCTCTTTGAGTCATCCAATGCAGAGGGTCGATTAGGTCCAATCGACATAGCTTGCACTAAACACACTAGGGTTGTCATGACTACTGAGTTAGCACGACGTGACCAGTGCCCAGTACCACTGCCGAACCTGACTAGTGAGTCACGGCTTCACAGTTGATACTAACACCTTTGCCAAATCTGGCTAATGAGTCAGCCCTGTGTGACCAGTGCCCAGTACCACTGCCGAACCTGACTAATAAGTCACAACTTCACAGTTGATACTAGCACCTTTGCCAAACCTGACTAATTAGTCAGTACCATGCACAAGTAAGCAATGCTATCAATGTGTATCATATGCCAATCATCCAAGAACAGGGCATTCAGCATGCTTACTAAACAGTTGCTAGCATAATTATGATCATGAACAAACACAGAGACTCAAGCTCTGACCAATCTCATATTCATCATTCATGGCATGCCCTAATCACATGTTTCTCGTGCATCACATGCATCGCACTTAATCATCCAGCATGCCTCAACAATAATCATATGCAAATGGGCAAGATTGCCAAGCATTCATTATGCTATCCATGTTTACATTTAAACATCCAACATGCATCAATCATAGCCATGCATGTCACATATGGGGTGCAGTTTTCTTACCTTGGGTTCGAGCAAGAATTAACAAAAGAAATGACCTTTGAGAACGATCAGTCCTTTGGTCCTTTAATGGTCACCTAGTCATAACCAATTATGGGATTCCATCAATAAAATGAATAAAAAAAGGTTCCCAAACCAAAACCTAACCTCCGGGACCTCAAACACCACTCAACCGGGTAGTAGGTTCAACCCCGAGGCCTTAGGCTTGAATCCCCAAGCTAAAAACACTATTCTAGCCAAAATTGCCTAAAGGGCTGCGACCCTCCCCTGCTGCGCCGCGGCGCGCCCTCCAGACAAAGAGGGCCTCCCTGCCAGACGCCAAGGGCCGCGGCGCTCCACAGCTGCGCCGCGGCGCTCAGCCCAGACCAGCCATAAGGGCTGCACGCACCAAAGATTCTCCCCTGTATTTTTGCCCTTCAAACCTATCCCAAACTCCAACCTAACACCCAATTCAACCACCAAACATCACCCATAACTCCCCCTCATCAAAACCCAACCAAACATACACAAAAACTCTCCTTGATTCCCACTTTCTACATCAAAACCCATAAGCTGAAAACCAAAAGGAAAACAGAGCACAACCTGAGTTTAGTGACTAGAACTCAACTTAAAACCAGTTTTGAACCTCCCTCAATAGCTAAACCAAGTCCACAACCTCAGCCTTTGAGTTTCCTAGCTTGAAACCTCTCCTAGAGCTCAAGAACACCAAAGGAGAAAATGGAGAGAAGTGATGTACGGGGAAGAGGAAGAGAAACCCTGTTTTTGTTCTGTATTTTCTACAGCCTTCAAGTCATATAAATCCTTAAGGTCAAAAGACCATAATGTCCCTAGGCCAATTTAAAAGCTTCTAAACACTCCTAAGGGTAATTTCGTCATTTCCAACCTATACCGTTAATTATAATTAACGCTCTCCAATTCCCGCTAATCTCAACATTCTCAAATGCCAATAAATCATACCCCATTACCCTTTAGTTCCCGGTACTGTTCTAATCATCAAAATGACCCCGAGACTCACCCCGAGCCTCGAACCTAATCCCGTTATGACTAGACCGAAAACTTGCATCTCATGATCGTCTCATGCCGAATGACTCGAACCAATCCACATATAATGTGGTAAAATTATAATTCACCATATGCATAAAATTACACAATCACGCCCCCAACAGCCAAATTACTAAAATGCCCTTGCATTTAAAATATGAGCCCATATGCATGCATTCACCATCATATAATAATATAATTCACATAAACATGCATATAACCATTAAATACCATAATAAATCAATGATGGCCCTCCCGGCCTCCTAATCAAGGTCTCTTACCTTATTAGGAAATTTGGGGCATTACAATTACCCACTAAACCATGAGTTGAGCTTGTCTTTGGCAACGAGTGTACATGTTCGATCGATCTTCAGGAACCATAAAACTTTGGCAGCTGTGATACAAAGTTGTGACGCCCTACTAGCTTGGGATCGTCACCTTAAAATAGTGTTTATCTTGCTAAGAAAGATGGTTTGGACCCAAAATTGTGGTTTAAAACTTAACAAGAAATTAATACACCAAAATTTGATCAAAAGGTATAAATCATTTCATTACATTCATAAAATTTTACATGGGATCCCATTTAGTTTAAACAAAATAATACTTTTAACTTATGTTCTCAAAATGGGTCGACCTAGGTGACAAAATCAAACTTTTGACTCGAGTCGATCAGATTAATCAAACCTGTAGGTTAAGCAGGTCGAACATGTACGCATCACCGCCAAGCTCTCCAACTCATGGTTGATCTACCTTTCCTTTGCCCTTACCTACACCATAGAGCACCAGTGAGCCAAGGCCCAGCAATAAAAGTCTCACAAGGAACAAAAAATAATCACAGTATGCATGCATATCACAATTCACTTAATTCATAAATCGTAAACACATATATTTTAACATATAAACATTTATCATGACCTATGTCGAATAAGAAACATCACTAAGTATCATGATTACGACATGCCGACTGAGTGTATACTACACTCCACAATTGTCCATGCCATCACGACCTACATTCCACATGATCTTAGTTGAATACAGTCCATACCGATCAATCACAAATAAACTCAATATAATTAAGCATAACAAATAGGTACAATAGGGTCAGTGCTTTCTCTATGTGCAAATGCCAACTTTTCTTACCTGGAGTCCAGTCTCAGAGATAAGATGACCTCAAGTGTGATCTCCTTTCAACCCTTTTAGAAACCCTAATCACAACAAGTATCGTACACCCAATTAGAAACCAAATCTACATACTCAAGAGTCAAACCCAAAATTTTGGGACCTCCAAACCAATTTATCATACCATTGGAATTGTCCCATAAAATGCTGAACGGGTCCTCAAAACAGATTACATAAATCTCGTACAAAATGATAGAAAAATCGAAAAAGGCATTTCGTGGTACCCAACGCGGTCACGCTAGCCGAAAGTTTTGAGAAACTAGGGCATTGGTGTGATCGCGCATGTGCCCCAGAAATGCAATCCGGAACCCATAAATCCAATTCCCCTACATTTTTTTTTTTCAGAATTCAAACTTGCCAAATTCGACCCAATCTGCACACAACCCAGAATTTGTGTTCCAAAACAGGTATACAACAAACATACCTCTAATAACATCAACCCAACCTCCAATTCCAAGTTCCAAATCAAAATTCAAGAATTAGGGCTAAAATCCCTAATTTTTCACCAATTCCAAACTCAACCGAATTTCTGGTTTTTAAATCAAATTCAACACTTACAACAATCCACAAACATGTCTCTACTACTACACTCATCTAAAACCCCTAGGTTCTTTAATTTTCGAAATTAAACCAAAAACCCTAAATTCTATTCAATAACAACAATGAAGAACAAGAAGGGAACCCATACCATTTTATGAGATTTTGATTCCTAGGTTAATGGTAGGATTAAAAGCTGCCAATTCCCCTTCCAAAAGCTTAAATTCTCCTATAAAACTTATAAAAAATTGAACAAAGCTTGATCCTAGCTTGAGAGCCTTTGGTGAAGAAATGTTTAATGAGGATAGTAGAAAGAAGAGGAAGCTAGTAACGTAAAATGAAAAGAAATAAGAATCATTGTCATCTTTTACTAACTATACCTCCAAATGACCAAAATACCCCTCCCATTTAAATGCCCACTTAACTAACCTTAAGGGCAGTTTGGTCATCTAACCACTATTACTAACTATCCAACTAATATCTAATTATTCCATTAAACCCCATTAAATATAAAATTCCAATAATATCCATCAAGTATAAAAATTTCACCAACTAATTTTATTCCCATAATACCCCCTCGAACTCGACTAAAGCCGGACATTTCCCATTGTGACATTTCTGCTATTACCACTTGAAGGAATCCACTATTGCCACAAGTCACATATTCCCACATAATAATGTGAACACACTACACATAACATATAATCACAAATATACCCTCAGCGGGTCAAAATTATAAAAATATCCGCTCTCACCCTGAGCGGGTCTTTAAAGACATGTAATTCACATAATAAAACATATTCAATTATATAATAATACAATTCATTAATTAATTCCACTCATTCCCTCCAGGCATGCTATTAAGATACTAAACCTCATTATGAGTTTTGGGCGTTACATACTAAATTGATGAAAATACTATGCACTAATTTAATCTTAGGACTAATTCTTTTGAACATATAGTTATAATTATAATCTATTGTGTCCTAATCACTATAATTGTAACTAGTACACATGTTCAAGATCTTATAGACATTTGTATTAAATAAATAATCATGTAATAATACACGTGAGCAATGCATTGACAAACAAAATGATTTCTATTCTTTATTGATAATAAAATGTTTTACATAAGAAATATGGTTTTGCAAGGGCATAAAACCCAACAATATCCACCTGATGTTCTGGGACGCCTCTTCATATGTATATTGTTCTCTGAACTTTTCTTCTTTAGCTACAACAACATTAGCGTACTTGGGATTAGACTTTTGTACTCTTGTTGATCTACGAGGTTGTGGGCTTACTGCAAGCAGTTGACTATCACTTGCATCGTCTACTGCTCTTTGATGCACTCCGGTTTTCCAGGGACTCTGTGTTGCCTCTTCACTTTTTTCCTCACTTTGTTCTTTTTCATCAATTCTAGAGTCGAATGTAGCTCAACAATTTGCTCCCCCAACGTCTTTTGCAAATTTTCTTCTATTTCTTTTCGAATCTGGCAACTCTTCCTTTTGTGGTGACCACCATGATGAGGCTTCATCAAATACCACATTCCTTGAAGTATAACATTTTCCAGTTGTAGGGTTGCAACACTTCCACCCTTTCATTTGGCTATTGTATCCCATGAAGATACACTAAATTGCCTTAAATTTTCTATGTAGATGACATGGCACGAACACGTAGCACACATAGCAAAACACTCAAAAGTGACTTACTGGAGGTTTACAATCCCACCATTTTTCGAAGGGTGAAACAAACCCTAACTTTGTTTCTGGAATTCTATTGATCACATGAGTATTTGTCTTCATACCTTCTGCGCAAAATCTCCCTATAACATTTTTCGCATGTAGCATGCTTCGACATGTCTCTGCAAGGTGTCGATTCTTCATCTCAGCTACTCCATTCTATTGGGGTATATTTGCACACGTATATTGATGATGTATGTGACACTCACATAGGCACTGAGATAGCTCATCTGATGTGTATTCACAACCATTGTCTGTTCGCAAGCATTGAATTTTCTTGTCGACTTATCCTTCCACTATTTCTTTGAATTCTTTAAACTTTGAAAGAGTTTCAAATTTTTCTCTTACAAAGAACACCCATACATGACGTGAGAAGTCATCAATAAATGTAACCATGTACCGTATACCGCTAATTGATGGCTGCTTGATGCGCCCGAATACATCATAATGGACCAGTTCCAATGGTGCTTTTGTTAGGAACTGTTCTTAATGCGCAGCAGAAATTACGGTAATGGTAGTATTGTATTCAACAACAAAAAAAATTCATATAAACAACTTTATATGAGGATCTTTTAATATGAAATATGTTAATCAACAAAATATGTATACGTAAAAATAATACGAAATGATTTACCTCGTGTAGCCTATCAAGAATCCTTGAATCTTTTTGTATATATTTCGATATTCCTATCCTCACTTGAGTACTCACACCAAGATGTTCCAAGACGTTCTCTACACCTCAAGATGTGGGTGCGCACATAGAGAACAGGAATCAAATTTGTCAATAAAAAGTATTATCAACACATGGGACTCTTGATTATAGGCTAGAGAGAAATGTTTATCTTTTGTGAGAAAAAAGATGATCAGTTTTACTCATTCTTCTTGTAAAACTATTTCTCTCCTATTTTCTATTATATAGAATATATAGGTATTATTATCCTAATAATAATAATCAAATAAAAATGTTCATCTTAATAATAATAAAATACATGATAATTAAAGACAAAGTCTTATATTCCATTTTAAAACCCTTTTCAAACTGTTTTATTAATTAATTAGATAAAATAAAAAATAAATAACTTATCACTATCAGTAGTGGTGCATGCATAGGGCAGTTCAAGAAGCCTTATGCATGTAACACCTCCCTAAATAAGGGGAATTGATTTTTCATGCATATTTATTTTAATTAATTAATAATTAGAAATTCAAATAAGGTATCATCTTTTTAAGGAAAAGATAACAACTAGATTTTCAAAATTCAAAATTTGAATTTTCATTATCATCTTATTATTAATTAAATAAATATAATAATCAAAACCAATTTTGACTATCTATATTTATCATTTCTCTCTTAAATAAAATAATTGATTAAAATTAATTTCTTTTATTTCTACACAATTTCAAAAATTTCATTAATACAATAATAAATTGTACAACTTCAATTATCACATAATTGTATATTTATCCTGAATAATAAATATTCTCTTAAATAGCCCATTCACAATTTGACTCTTGTATCAACTCTTTACCTTGAATAGTGTTAATAAAGCCGCCCAGGGGACCTATGGACCAATAATTCCAAGCTCCAATAAATAAAAGATTATTAACCAAAACTCTTTGATTCAATAATCATATTTATTAATCTCATGATTACTCTACTATAAATATGAGAGTGCACTCTTGAGAATTAAAGACATACATTTACTGAGTACTTTATTGTAACCATAAAATATCCATTCATATAATCATTAGATACAAATTTATCCTCTATTGATGATTCATAATTAAGTGGGAATAAAATTACCGTTTTACCCTTTTAATTATATCTTGATTCCTAGTGTACCATTGACTTTACTAGTGAAGGTTAATTCATAATCTGATTATGAATTTGACGTCAATATCCTTTTCAGTTCCAAAAGCCAACCCAATAGGGAACCATCATTCATTCTATAAGAAGGTATACATTCCATATCTGTTAAGCTGTCCCCAACCATATACATCACTGAGTCCCCAAAACAATAGTTCTTAGCATGACCATTCTAACAAACTGTAACGCAAGAATCAAAGGATCAAATGACATATATAGGAGTTCATAGTAACTTCAGGATTAAGATCAGTTTGTATATGATCATCATTTTATGTGTTTTATAATACTACGAAACGGTATTTAAACAAGTATTATCAAATCATTTTATGTATCCTACTACACTAGTAACCTGGATCTAGGTCACATGTATTGTAATACTAGTGGACCATACTAGCAGTAATTAATCTAACGATTCCACAACTTTATTTTACTGGGAACTATTTAAGTCCATTATCTCAATCTTGATCCTCTCATACCAATATGAGCTTAAGACCACATAGATGAACTTGGGAATTTTCTAATATATACTTAATATTATTAACAATAATATAGCACATAAGTTACATATACATAATATTTCAATTCATTTATTCATTTCACTAAAATCATTGTCAACTACAATTGCTTTAAGGGCAGGATTCCCAACAGCTTTAGCTTTAAACTTTGAGTCTTCATACAGTAACTGATGTGCCTTATCATATTGGCAGCCCACACATTGTAACGTCCCCAATTCCCTAATGAGGCGTAGTGTCTTGATTAAAGGGCCAGGAGGACAATAATTGGATTAATTATGTGTTTATGTGATATGTGTATATTATCAAGTGAATTATGTGAGTTATATTATAATATGACTATGTTTATATTTTTAGGTGTAGTAAGCATGCATGTGGGCCCGTTTCTTATTAGAAGGGTATTTTCATAATTTTGACCCATTGATGGTATATTTGTAAATATATGTGATTTGTGATTGAGAACACATTATTATATGGATATATTTGAGTTATTCGGCACGAGACGATCCTAGTGAGCAAGTTAGCAGTTTAGTCACAACGGGGTCAAATACCCGACACGGGGTGAGCCTAGGGGTATTTTGATAATTTAGTACATTACCAAGATTTATCGGATTATGGGAAGTTATTTGGTGATTATTTGGGGATATTGGAATTAATTGGGAAATATGGTGTTAATTGAGATTTGTGGGAAATGGTGGCAAAAGACCATTATGCCCTTGATGGCATTAGAGAACTAAGGTAAAGGTTATGGGTATTTTGGTCTTTTCCCTAGCCTTGGAATAGCTTAGTCACTTAGAAGCTTTCAAAAGGAAATCAGATAACACTAAACCCTCCCATTTTTCTCACTCTCGTTTCTTTCTATATCACTTTGGTGAAGTGTAGAGTTTTGGAGGAGTTTGATTTGCATTGAAGGCTTAGAGCTAGTATTGGATTAGGAGAAGCTTAGGGGTCGGATTACACAGCTGACGTAAGGTTTAAACTCTGTTTTGCTATGAATTTTTTGTTTGAGTTCTTTGTGTTTTTAGCTTAGCAACTCAAGATGGTATTTTTAGTGTTAATGGAACTTTGATGAAGTTTTTGGGGTTTATATGTTGTTTGAGATGTTTGGGAACGATTTTTGGGATTTATTTTTGACATTGGTACAACTTTGGGATGAATTTGGAGGGGTTTGGATTGGAGGAAAATGTTGGAAATCTGGGTTCGCAGGGTTGTGCCGCGGCGCTGTTCTTGGGGCGTCGCGGCCTGTGTGAACTCAGAGGTGTTAGAGTTCTTATAAACTGCCATAGCACCGCGACGCCTGGTGGGTTGCGCTATGGCGCATGTCGAGTGAAAGCAGGGCCAGGGCTCTCTACTTTGGGGCGTGTCACTGCCCTTCAGGGGTGCTCCGCGACACTAATGGGAAAGATTAGCCATGTGAGGTTTTGAGTTGCGAGGACTCAAACCTAAGGGCTCGGGAGGATTCTACTACCCAGTTTAGTAGAATTCGAGGTCTCGGAGGCTAGAACTCGATCTGAATGCTTTTATTTACTCAATATTGATGGATACATTTTATTATGGTTGTGACTAGGGTACCGCTAAGGCTTGGAAAAGGATCGTCCTCGAGGGTCGTTTCTATTTATCCAGTGCTTGAGGTAAGAAAACTGCACCCTGGGTTATGATTAGGGCTCGAGCCCCTGTGAATGAGAATGATTATGATTATGCATGTGATTGTGATTGTTTGATTAAGGATGTATGAATGCTCTGTATATGGATAATTGTTAAATGATTTATGTTTGCCTATATTATCTGGCTGAAAGTCTTGACTTATAAGTCAATGGCAGCAATAATGCTCTGAGTGTTGGCCGAAAGGCTTGACTTATAAGTCAAGGGTGGCAATAGCAAGCTGAGGGCAGACTGGTATGGTTAGGCCTATCCAAGAGCATGGTATACACTTGACCGACCCTATGGTTGATTGGAAAATAAAGCGTCAGGTATGCTTGGCCAGTCCTAAGGCTAGTTATACAGAATTAAGGCAACGGGCCTCAGAGTGACTCTACAGTCATGTATCTAGGGAAACGGGCCCCGGTGTGACTCTATAGTCACTTATCTGGATTGAATGCGTGCACGAGTAGGGTTATTACTACTAGTCATGCTATTTATGATTCTGTAATATGTTATTAGTTGCTTATGAGCATGTTTAAATTTTCTTGTTGAGCCCTTGCTCACGGGTGCTATGTGGTGCAAGTAAGGGAAAAGGGAACCTGGACCAGCCATGAGTTAGAGATCTTTGGTGGTGGCATGTACATATGCAGCTTACTCGACCACCATGACCGAGGATTCACAGAGGAACTAGGGTTAAACCCTAATTTTGTCGCTTGGGCCGACTTGTGTGTAACCACCCTTTTGAGTTGTAAATGACTTTTAAAATGTTTATTTTGGGATCCCATATACGAACTTAAAATTTTTAATGAAAGTAAATATTCATTTGAGTGTCTTTACTTTGAATGTTGCACAAAAATTTATAGAAATTTTCCTTGTTTTCAACAAATGTAAACATATCTTAAATAAATGTCAATCAATATTGACTTACTATTTATTGTCTCTTTTAGCTTTGAACATTAAAATGTTCAACATACATCTATATGTATTAGCTAAACGATTATGTGATTTTTTTAGCCTTTATTAGATAAAGGTCTTTTGGTTAACTTTAATTAATAGAGTATATAAACAGGGAGAGAACCAATGAATGGTTCCAATAAAAGACTGTCTTTTATTTGTTTTATGTGTCTAATTAATTACAAGTCAATCTCAAAAATAATTCACATATATGTTTCACTTAATTGTGGTTTGAATAATATGTCTTATTTATTAAATCTATGATATGCACAATGATGAATAATTCATAATTATCATTTATATTCATTGATGAAATCGGTGGAACAAATATATATTTCAAAAATAACAACTAAATTTATTATTCAAAAGAAATATTAAACTTGTTCACTGATCAAATAAAGGAATCTAAAATATAGTTTCTAGAAAGAATTCTAGAACTAGTTTAAAGAAACAAATTTAATACAAAGTTGAAAATAAAAAAACTAAATTTCATGTCAGTTATTTCTTGGTCTACCAATTTGCAATCCTTTTCTTGTTTCTCTTTCACATTTCTTTCTTTTCTTGAATAATACGTTCCTGGAAACAAGACAAAAATATGGTTTGTGGCATAAAAATTTGAATCAACTATTTAAATATATTAAAAGGAGATGAGCAAATCATATTTACCCTTTCTTATTGAAAACTTCTCAAGTGATCAAAATAATCTCTTTTGATCCTTTCCCATATCTCATATGTAGATCTATGGTTCACATATCTCGATTTAATATCGTCAGGCATAGTCTTTAGTATGAAATGATGAGTCAAATAATCAGATTTCATCCAATTCGCATATTTTTTATGACTATCATAATCATATAAAGTTGATGGCTCATCTGGAGGCACATCAATGATTGCATCATACACTTTTTGTTTACCCATAACTATGTGTATGTTTCTGTACCAATCATCAAGATTTTTGAAGTCTAAATGAAAAGTACTTAGGTAGCCGTCATAAGGATTCATTGGTTCTTTCACATTTTGATGTCCTTGATTAGTGTTAAGAGAATTAACCATTGTTCCTGGGAATAAATAAATAAAATATAACGAATTAAAACATATAATAAATACCATATTTTATTTGGAAAAGTAAACATGATGCATGAATGCAACATATAAAAACACATAAAAATTATATACTAATCCACGATAAATTAATGGACCAGCCTTGGGTAGGTCAAACTAACTCCAAATTAATATTAAGACAAATCTCAATTTCATAAGTGAAAACTTAAAAACCAATTTCTTTTGACTTATGAACTACCGCTAGTTTGGTCAAGATGCACTAGTCGTACTCGAAAGCCTAGATACACCGTCGAAGTGTAACCCATTATTTTCAATCAATGACTTAACTCAAGAGTGTGCCTTAGGGTTAGTCAAACTTGAAATACATCACTAATTATATCCTCATAAGAGAATTCAACCTTGAGATAAAATAAACATATTCGGAAGCCTTTCCTTAGGGTCGCAAAGAGAGGCGACACGAGGCCCTTCCTATGCCTCTCGGTATTCAACCAGTAATGGAGACCATGGGACTTCTTGTCATAACTGCCTCTCCTACTCACTATTTTGAAAAAGTTTGTTTTTCACAAAATAATTATTTTTTAATTTAGCAGTAAAAATAAATTTAATTATTTTTACCAAATGATATTCTAATAATTACTAATCCAATTAAGCAAAACAAAACAAATTGTGTTCTTAATTCTAATTTTAATTTTTGCTTCAACTAAGAGAACATCATTTTTATTTTAATAAAATATTTTTCATTAAAATAGCAAATTAAACAACTTTAATTTTGATTTACTATCTTAATTAATTAAGCCTAAGTTTATTATTATATGAATTCTCATATATAAATATATAATAAAATATAGGATGTTCCTAATAGCATGTTTCTACATGAATGTAATGCATGATAATTGCATACTGTGTGGGTATATGAATAACATGTTATAATGCATGATAAAATATTAAACACTTTAATCACATTCAAACATAAATAAAAGCGGGTTGGCAACTTTTGGATATTTCTAGAAAAAATTACAACACTTGCAAAAAATACATGAAAATGTAACATATACTAACTAAGGCTTGATGAAGAGTACCTTGATCTCGAACCTTGAGATGTAGTCTTGTTGAGCCAATGCCACCATTTTCCATATCCATTTTGAATTATACAAAATTTTAGTTATTTTAAACAAACCTTTTAAAATAATTAAACTTTGGGTTTTAACTCCCAAATAGTTTCTAATGCCCAATTTGAATTTGGGTAATTTAATTCAAAAATAAAATTAAACAATTTAATTTTAATAAATTAAAATTCGAAGTAATTATAATTTTAGATATTTTTAATTAAAACAATTTTAATTATGGAAGAGAACAATTAAAAAAAATTAATTAAGGAAAATAATCAATATTATTTCAATTAAAGAAATTTCCAAATTAAAACCATTTTAATTCAATTTCAGATTTTTTAATTAAATGAATAATTTAACTAATTATGGTAACAACACATTAAGGTTTGAAAGATACAAACCCTAGGTGTGTACCAATGTGGTGCGGTGGCAAGGGTGCATCTAGGCGCAGGTGTGCACAAGGTGCGGTTGGGCGTAGGTGCGCACGGGGTACGGCTGGGCAGGCAGGCGCATAGGGGCACGCCTGAGCAGGCACGTGCATGGCTAGGCAGGCAGGCGCGCAGGGGCGTGGCTAGGCAAGTAGGCCATTAGGGATGCGGGCTTGGCAGAGCTGGGTGCGGCAGGGGCATGCGCAGGTGCAAGGGCATGGCTGAGGGCTCGGGCTCGGGGCTCAGGCCATCCCTTACCATTCACCAACTCTCAGTCCTGAATCGCCATTCACATGAAATCAGCAACTAATTTGCAAGCACGAAGAAAGGTGCGAACAAGTAGACATACAAGCTCGCTTCCGACGCTAAATCGACGAGGTCGAGGAAAGGAAAAGGAAGAGACTCCGAGTTGGAGTCTATCTCAAACCGGATCTTAAGATCACACTTATTCCCTTAGATCCCAAACTTAAATTCATTGTTGTCTTTCCACCTGGTGAGCTTTCATTCACTCTAATGGAGGATACTTCAGCACGTCCAACCACCTCCCAGGCTCTCTCAGTCCTTACCTCGAAGGAGGAGTTTTTCGAGGCTGAGCACTATCGGATCTCTTAGGGAAATATGTCAGTGACAGTGTATGTGTAATGACCCAACTATTTCTATGACCTTGGACCATTAGATCTACTATACATAACTACTATTTTGGGAAAGATACATAAGAAATAATATAACTTTATTAAATCTCAAAATATTGTATCAAATACATAATAATAGAAAATATGGCATGGGTACCCATTGTTTAAAAGAAAAACATAAACTTTAATTCAATTGTTTAAAAAAACTAAATGCGTAAAAACATGATCTAAAAGACTAAATATAAATAACTTCATCCTCGATCGACACGCGGTCCACTCAGTCTGTTCATCCTCAGCACACATGCCAAGCTTCCAAGAATCCTTCCGCCTTCCATATACATTTTCCTGCATCACACTAAAAATAAAGGAATGAGCCTAATGCCCAGCAAGGAAAACCTACTAAAAACATACATCATATATCATAAGCATAAAACTACATCATATACTATAAAACATAATACTATCTAAAACATACATAATAAATCATAAGCATACACTAAAAACATATGACTATAAAAACGTATATCATATAGGACTACAATATTAATGGCCATTAACTCATTAACATGGCATGTGATAAATCATCTAGGTCCCCTATCTAATATCTGAGGTAGGTTAGATCACATGGTAGTATATGATAACCCATCTAGGTCCCATGTCTAATATCTAAGGTAGGTTAAACCATAACTCTAAACCATGAAAATGATAAAATAATCTTGGGGCTTGCTATCTAAGCAAGTCATATGCCCAAGCGACTAAAACATAATCTTGGGGCTTGTTATCTAAACAAGTCATATGCCCAAGGACTACAAAACATATTATACATATACTTATTATAGCATAAACATATCATAACATAAACTTATCATAACATAAACATAGAATAACATATCATACAAACATACAAGATCTATCCTATTTTCCTTACCAAAATACCGGGATGATGAGAACAAAGTCGAGATTTTGGAACACTCCTAAAAACCATTAATAGAGAGGTGAGTTTTCTAAAAGAAAGAGATGAAGAGGAATGAAGTAAACCATCGAGAAGATACTTACCAACAAGAAATCTCAAGTTCGAAGAACTTAGATGCCTAACCAAAAATAGAGAAGATTGGGTTAGGAATTGAGTAGAGAAAAACTATAAGAACTAACAATACAGAAAAGGAACTGAGAATAGGAATACCTTGAATGCTTCTATGACCAAACTATACCTCGAAACCTAAATACACTATAACCTTACTTCCCAAGTGTTTATTAAGCTTATAACCTCAATCCAAGTGTTTATCACTCTATAGTCTCACTAGCACCTAGAAGGCTCTGATCAATGCTTAAAGAATGAATGAAAAAGCTTGGTGCTAGGTCCTATTTATAGAGTTCTAGGAATAAAAATCTTCTTTTTGGCTTTGAATAAAAATAATAAATTTAATTAAAAATATTTGAATATCCTTCAGCCAAAGGCTTAGGAATTGGTCAAATTTTTCAGAGAGATTTAAGGATTCAAATCTTGATTTTTAAAATAATAAAAACAATTAGAATCCTAACTTCTAACTCCCTAAATCTCGTAACTCTAAACTAACCTACAGTAAAATTAACATATCTGAAGCCCCTCCGAGCCACCGCCTCTCTGAGCGAGCCCCTCCGAGCCACCGCCTCCACGAGCAATCTCGTTGATGGCGTTGCAGCGAGCCCCTCCGCGAGCCACCGTACAGCGAGCCCCACCGCGAGCCACCGCCTCATCTGCTTGAGCAAGCCATGGAGAAGAGGGTTGGGAGGAGGATGCTGTGATGCATGGTCGGCTGGGGAGAAGAGGTTGGGAGGAGGAGGCTGAAACGTTTAGGGTTAGGGGACTTAGTGTAATTGATCAGATTTTTTTTTAAATACAATATTCGGACCCAAATAAATAAAAATAAAAGAAATCTGTTTTTTTTTTTAATTTAGTTATTAAAATAAAACTTTAATTTATTCATTTATTTATCATTTTTTACTTAAAAGTTTTTAGGACACCCAAAGTGAGTCCTTAAAATTTACCACTAATATTATACTTAAATTTTCTATTAAGGTTTTTTAGGACCCACATATGTTTTTAGGACATTTATTGCGAGTCCTAAAAACAATTTTTAAGGAAAATTGGAGGGAATTTGAATTTTTTTTTTAATTTAACTTTTTAGGATACACATAAGTTTTTAGGACTCGCAATGCAAGTCATAAAAGCATTCTTTTAGGACTCAGGAGGTATTTGTTTAAAAAAAAACTCAAACATTTAGGACACACATAGCTTTTAGGACTCGCTCTGCGAGTCCTAAAACAAATTCTTTAAGGACTCGCAACGCAAGTCCTAAAAAGTCCAGGAGGTTTTTTTAGGACTCGCATTTAGGTGAGTGTCCTAAAAAAGTGTCCTAAAAAGTCTTTTTTGTAGTAGTGGTAGGACTCCGATTTAGAATATCTTTATACCATTAGAAAGACAATTAAATTATCTACAACTTTTTAGAAATAGTATTTTTCGAAATTCATAACATAACTGGGTTAAAAATAGGTCGTAAGTTACATTACACTAAAGTTACGAAAAATCTATTTAATTATCTAAATCACAAATAAATAAAATATCTAAATCACAAATAAATAAAATAGTGACAAATGTCATGCTCCTAACAAATTCTGGTGAAGACTAAGTCTTATATTTCCCATATTTTATCATTAAAATAATATTTCCTTAATAATTATACATATGACAAGTGTCATATTCCTATTGGCTCTATCTACACCTTAGGAATAATCCATGCTCATGACAAATGTCATATTCTAATTAGCTCTATCTAAACCTTAGGTTATAATAATGATCATATTAATAACCAACAATATTAATCAAACCTTATGTTATAATTAATATTCTTAAACTATAGGTTAAACTTATAAAATCCATAACTATTGCTAGGAGTTTCCAACTAAGTCCCGGCTTGAACCAAAATCCACAGTAATGAACATACTATAACTAATGCTAGCTATTACTACTACTACTACTATCTAACTAGCTAAGTAAATTATGGGACTCTACAGTATGCACTGAGGTTTGATAGATTGGCCAAGTTTGTGGTAGACTTGGCGCCCACGGATGAGACAAGGAAGAAAAGGTTCCTTCAAGGTCTACAACCTATGATAGCCCGAGACGTCTGAATTACCACCATGCCTGGGGTAACGACATATGCCCAGATGGTAGAGAAAGCCCTTACTGAAAAGGGCGCAGAGAACAAAATTTAGCGCTTGAACACGACTAGGAGAGACACTAGGAGGATGGGAACTCCATTTATGGGTTCTGGTAGGGGCGGAGGCCTTAGTGACCAAAAAATGAAGGCTCGAGATACATTTTCAGTTTCAAGCCCCGACAGGAGGCCACGTGGTATACAGATAAGCTGCCAGGGTGGCAATGAGATCTAGAGGGCTTACTATGAGTGTGCTAGGTGTAGAATGCACCATGTGGAAGAGTGTTAGGCAAAGTCCAGCTTTTTATGCGAGATAGTGGGACACTTGAAGAAAGACTGCCCGAGAGTGAAGAAAGCGGACAACTTAACTCCAGCTCGAGTGTTCGCATTGACACGGGTAGAGGCCGAGGCTAGTCCCTCGGTATTAATAGGTCAACTTTCTAGTGTTGGAGTCTCTTATACTATTTTGATTGATTATGGTTCTACACATTCCTTTGTTTCGAGTAGGATAATTGATAGACTGTGTAGGCCTTGTGATTATTATACTGTGGGGTTTGGAACTTTGCTACCCACTAAGGAGTTGGTAGTTTCCAGGAGGTGGGTCGGATCATTGTCAATGACAGCAGATGGCATAGAATTTTTGGTGGATTTGATTGAGTTAGTTATGAATGACTTCGATGTGATTTTGGGCATTGACTGGTTAGTTAAATATGGGGCAACCATAGACTGCAAAAAGAATATGGTAACTTTTGAGCCTGAGGGTGAGGATCCCTTTGTATTTGTTGGCACTGTGCATGGACCCCATGTACCTATGATATCAGTGTTGAGGGCTAGAGATCTATTGTGAGGTGGTTGCATATGTTTCCTAGCCAATGTGTTGGATACCACTCAGGTCGTGCCAATGGGACTAGAAGAGACTAAACTAGTCGGTGAGTTTCTGGATGTGTTTACAGAAGATTTGTCAAGGTTGCCGCCACACAGAGAGTTAGAGTTATTGAACTAACACCAGAGACAAGACTAGTGTCTAAGGCACCGTACAAAATGGCCCCAGCAGAGTTGAAAGAACTGAAGGTACAGTTACAGGAGTTGTTAGACTTGGGTTTTATTAGGCCCAGTTTCTCGCCATGGGGCACACCAGTTCTATTTGTAAAGAAGAAAGACAGTTTTCTGAGGATTTGTATTGATTAAAAGGAATTGAATAAGTTAACCATTAAGAACAAGTATCCTCTGCCAAGGTAAGATGACATAATCGATCAGTTATATGGTAAGACAGTATTCTCAAAGATAGATCTTTGATCTGGATATCACCAACTGAGGATCAAGGAGGAAGATATACCAACGACAAATTTTCGAACCAGATATGGGCATTATAAGTTTATGGTTATGTCATTTGGTTTGACTAATGCCCCCATCAACTTTTATGGATCAGATGAACAGGGTATTCAAGGATTATCTGGATTGGTTTGTGATCATCTTCATCGACGATATTCTTGTTTATTCTCATTCAGAGGAAGAGCATGAGCAACACCTCAGGCTGGTTTTACAGAGGTTGAGGGAACATAGGTTGTATGCAAAGTTTAAGAAGTGTGAGTTCTGGCTACTACAGGTGGATTTCCTTGGTCACATTGTCAGTAGAGATGGAATCAAGGTGGACCCAGCTAAGGTTGAGGAAGTCAAAGATTGGCCAAGGCCAAGGAATGCCTCAGAGATTAGAAGTTTCCTTGGATGTGCAAGTTATTACAAGCACTTTGTGGAAGGGTTCTCAAGGATTGCTACCCCACTGACGAAACTAACACGTAAGAACCAGAAGTTTGTGTGGTCATATAGGTGTGAGAACAACTTCTAGGAACTAAAGCAGTGTTTGATTACTACTCCAGTTTTGAGTCTTCCAACAGATCAAGAGAAGTTTATGGTTTACTGTGACCCCTCGAGACAGGGCTTGGGTTGTGTTCTTAGGCAGGCAGGGAAGGAGATTGCTTATGCATCACGTCAGTTGAAAGAATACGAACAGAGATACCCTAGGCATGATCTTGAGTTAGCAGCGAAGGTATTTACACTAAAGGTATGGAGGCATTACCTGTATGGGGAGAAGTGAGATATACACTAACCACAAAGCATGAAATATTTCTTCACACAGAAGGATTTGAGCATGAGACAAAGGTGTTGGTTAGAGATGGTGAATGATTATAACTGTAAAATCTGGTATCATCCAGGGACGTGGTGACAGATGCCTTAAGCCGAAAAGTTTCGGGACAATTATGCAGTTCGAGGCAGATATCCAAGGAATTGGCAGAGAATATGACTAGAGTAGGGATGGAGTTAGTGGTGGGCTAGTTAGCCAATATCACCCTGCAGTTTACTCTTCTAGAGAGGATAAAGTAAAGTGGGTTGGATGATCTACAGTTGATGAAGATTAGAGGGGATGTCCTAGCTGGAGTGTCTAGGGACTATACAGTGTCATAGATGGGCTTACTAAGATACAATGGTTAGATCTATGTTCCGATGGATGTTGTTATTAGACAAAAGATTTTGGATGAATCTCATACTACCCCTTACTCTTTGCATCCAGGCACCAAGAATATGTATCAAGATCTAAAGACTTTATATTGGTTTCCTGGGACGAAGATGGATGTAATCGAATATGTGGCAAAGTGCCTAACGTGTCAGCAGATTAAGGATGAGCATCAGAGACCAACGGGGCTATTACAGCCATTGGATATCCTAAAGTGGAAATGGGAGGACATCACTATGGGTTTTTTGGTTGGGATGCGCAAGACAGTCGGTCAACATGATTCGGTATGGGTTATCGTGGATCAATACACCAAATCAGCTCACTTTCTATTAGTGAAGACGACTAATACAGTTGACAGTATGTAGACCTCTATGTGGGAGAGATAGTGCGTCTTCATGGGCATCGAAGTCGATTGTGTCAGATCGAGACCCCACATTTACTTCCAAGTTCTGGGGAAGTTTGCAAAAAACTATGGGTACACAGTTGAAATTTAGTACAACTTATCATCCTCAGACAGATGGTCAGTCTGAGAAGACGATTCAAATACTGGAAGACATGCTTTGGGCATGCCTTTTGGACTTTGAAGGGTCTAGAAGTATTTTCCTTTGATAGAATTTTCCTACAATAACAGCTATCAGTCAAGCATTGGAGTGGCTCCTTATGAGATGTTGTATGTAGGAAGTATAGATTTTCCATTCACTGGAATGATATGGGTGAAAGGAAATACTTAGGTCCTGAATCAGTTCAAAGGGCCAATGAGGCTATCGAAAAGATTAGAGCTCGGATGCTTGCATCACAAAGTAGATAGAAAATATATTTATAACTAAAGCGCAGAAACATGGAGTTCTAAGTAGGAGACTATGTCTTCCTTAGAGTTTCACCATTGAAAGGGGTGAAGAGGTTTGGGAAAAAGGGCAAGTTGAGACCTAGATTTGTAGGACCTTTTCAGATCCTGGAGAAGATTGGTCGAGTGACCTATAGGTTGGCCTTACCTCCGGAATTGTCAGCAGTGCACAATGTGTTTCATATCTCGATGCTTTGGAAGCATGTATCAGATGAGGCTCATGTATTGAGTTACGAACATCTGGAGTTGCATGCAGATCTATCCTATTAAGAGCAACCAGTCCAGATATTAGGCAAGAAAGACAAGGTCCTAAGGAATAAAACCATGCAATTGGTTAAGGTATTATGGAGGAACAGTAAGGTCGAGGAAATGACCTGGGAATTGGAGTCAAATATGCAAGATCAGTATCCTGAGTTGCTCAAGTAAAATTTTGAGGATGAAATTCTTGTAAGGAGGGGATAATTGCAACATCCTAAATTCCCTAAAAAAGGATTAGTGTCTTAATTAGGGGGTTAGGAGGGTAATAATAGGATTAATTATGTGTTTATGTGATATGTGTATATTATTATGTGAATTATAGGAGTTATATTATGATATGGCTATGTTTGCATGTTTAGGTGTATTAATGATGCATGTGGGCCTGTTTCTTATTAGAAGGGTATTTTCGTAATTTTGACCCGTTGAGGGTGTATTTGTAAATATATGTGATTTGTGATTGAGACCACATTATTATGTGGACATATTTGAGTTATTCTGCACAAGGCGATCCTAGTGAGCAAGTTACCGGTTTAGTCACAACGGGCTCAAATACCCGGCTCGGGGTGAGCCTACGGGTATTATGGTAATTTAGTACATTACCAGGATTTATCGGGTAATGGGAAGTTATTTGCTGATTACTTGGGGATAATAGAATTAATTGGGAAATATGATGTTAATTGAGATTAGTGGGAAATGGTGGCAAAATACCATTATGCCCTTGAGGGCATTAGAGAACTAAGGTAAAGGTTAAGGGTATTTTGGTCTTTTCCCTAGCCTTGGAATTGCTTAGTCACTTAAAAGCTTTCAGAAGGAAATCACATAACTCTAAACCCTCCCATTTTTCTCTCTCTCATTTCTCTCTATCTCAATTTGGTGAAGTATAGAGTTTTGGAGGAGTTTGATTTGAATTGAAGGCTTGGAGCTAGTATTGGATTATGAGCAGCTTAAGGGTTGGATTACACAACTAAGGTAAGGTTTAAACTCTATTTTTCTATGAATTTCTGGTTTTAGTTCTTTGTTCTTTTCAGCTTAGAAGCTCAAGATGGAATTTTTGGTGTTAAAGGAATTTTGTTGAAGTTTTTAGGGTTTATATGTTGTTTGAGATGTTTGGAAACATTTTTAGGATTTAATTTTGACATTGGTACAACTTTGGGATGAATTTGGAGGGATTTGGCTTGGAGGAAAATATTGGAAATCTGGGTTTGCGAGATTGCACTGCGGCGCTATTCTTGGAGCGTCGCGGCCCGTATGAACTCAAGGGCTTTGGGGTTTCTGAACCGCCATAGCACCGCGGCGCCTGGTAGGCTGTGCCGCGGTGTGTGTCTAATGAAAATAGAGCCAGGGCTCTCTGCTTTGGGAAGCGGCCTTTTAGAGGTGTGCCACAATGCTAATGGGAAAGATTATCCAAGTGAGGTTTCGAGTTGGGAGGACTGAAACCTAAGGGCTCGAGAAGGATTCTACTACCCGGTTTAGTAGAATTCAAGGTCCTGGAGACTAGGACTCGGTCCGAAAGCCTTTATTTACATGATATTGATGGATATCTTTTATTATGGTTGTGACTAGGGTACCGCTAGGGCTCGGAAGGGGATCGTGCTCGATGTTTGCTTCTATTTATCCAATGCTTGGACCAGAGGTAAGAAAACTGCACCCTAGGTTATTATTAGGGCTCGGGCCCCTGTGAATGAGAATGATTATGATTATGCATGTGATTTTTTTATTAAGTATGCTTGAATGCTCTATATCATGATATGTGTTAAGTGATTTATGTTTGTTAGTATTATCTGGCTGAAATTCTTGACTTATAAGTCAAGGGCGAAAATAGCTCGATAAGCGCCAGCCGGAAGACTTGACTTATTATTCAAGGGCGGCAAAAGCACGTTGAGGGTAGGCCGATATGGTTAGGCCTATCTAGGAGCATGGTATACGCTTGATCGACCCTATGGTCACTTGGAAAATAAAGTGTCAGGTACGCTTGGCCAGCCCTAAGGCTGGTTATACAGAAATAGTCACTTATCTAGATTGAATGCATGCACGAGTAGGGCTATTACTGCTAGGAATGATATTTACGATTCTGTAATATGTTATTGATTGCTTATGAGCATGTTTAAGTTTTCTTGTTGAGCCTTGGCTCACGGGTTCTATGTGGTGCAAGTAAGGGAAAAGGGAACCTGGACCTGCTATGAGTTGGAGAGCTTTGGTGACGGCATGACATATGCAGTTTTCTCGACCACCATGGCCAGGGATTCACAGAGGAACTTGGGTTAAACTCTAATTTTTCCGCTTAGGCCGGCTTCTGTTGTAACCACCCATTTGAGTTGTAAATGACTTTTTAAATGTTTAGTTTGGGATCCCATGTACGAACTTAAACTTTTTAATGAAAATAAATATTCCTTTAACCAAGATTTTTAACCCTAATCCCTTAATTACTTCTAGTAACACGTTTATGTCCAAATGACTTGATTAGCAAGTCCAACACTATTTAAAATATGCAGTGCAATGGTCTTGGCTATCCAGGACGTTACACAATACAGTCTATCTTCTAACCTTGAGTTGATGAAGGCCTTTCAGCATAGAATTCTTCATCATCACCTTGAATTTATGATAGTTGGCATGTCCTAGCCTTGCATGCCACAAATATTTTGTTTCGTTCTTTCAAGTCTTGTCAACATAAGCTGACTTTGTTGACATTACATAGACAAACTCTGTAATGCCCCAAATTTCCTAATAAGGTTTAGGACCTTGATTAGGAGGCCGGGAGGGCCATAATTGATTTATTATGGTATTTAATGATTATATGCATGTTTATGTGAATTATATTATTATATGATGGTGAATGCATGCATATGGGCTCATATTTTAAATGCAAGGGCATTTTGGTAATTTGGTTGTTGGGGGCGTAATTGTGTAATTTTATGCATATGGGTGAATTATAATTTTACCACATTATATGTGGATTGGTTCGAGCCTTTCGACATGAGACGATCATGAGATGCAAGTTTTCGGTCTAGTCATAACGGGATTTAGTTCGAGGCTCGGGGTGAGTCTCAGGGTCATTTTGATGATTAGAACATTACCGGGAATTAAAGGGTAATGGGATATGATTTATTGACATTTGAGAATAGCGGGAATTGGAGAGCGTTAATTATAATTAGCGGTATAGGTTGGAAATGACGATTTTACCCTTGGAAGTCTTTAGAGGGATTAAGTTGGCCTAGGGGCATTATGGTCTTTTGACCTTAAGGATTTATATTAGCTTTGGAGTATTAGAAGGTTGTGGAAAACAGAACAAAACAGAGCCCATCCTCATCTCCTTTTCTTCTTCTCCCGTACATGTTTTCCCCTTCACTTTTCTTTGAATTTTGAGAGCCCAAATTGAGGAGTTAAGCTAGGAGATCAAAGGTGGGAGCTTAGGAACTTGATTCAGCAATTAAAGGGGATTCAAAACCAAGTTTGAGGTAAGTTTCAGCCATGGAATCCCTGGTTATACTCTATTTTTTATTTAAGTTTCAGCTTGTGATTTCTTGGTAAATAGTTCGAATTAATGGGAGTTTTGATTGATGTTTAACTTGGGTTTTGATGTGGGTGAGTTGTTGATAATGTTTAGTGGTTGAATTGGGTGTTAGGTTGAGGTTTGGGACTAGTTTGAAGGTTTGGTTTCGAGGAGAAACGCAGGGGAAGCAAGCTGGTGGCTTGCTAGTTTGCGTAATGTGTCGCGGCCTGTCTATGGCGTGCTGCGGCCTGAGTGTGCTTCTGGGCAAGTTTTTGCCTCTGTCTGAGGGTGAGCCGCGGCATGGCTATGGTGAGCCGCGGCCCATAAGGGCAGATTTGGCCAGAATAGGGTTTTTGACTTGGGGATGCTTGCCATAGGCCTCGGGGTTGATCCTACTACTTGGTTAAGTGTGGTTTGATGTCGCGGAGGCTAGATATTGGTTTGGAAACCTTTGCTTTCATTTTCATTGATGAATCCTATATTTTTGGTTATGACTAGGTGACCGTTAAAGGACCAAAGGACTGATCGTTCTCAAAGGTCGTTTCTTTTATTAATTCTTGCTCGAACCCAAGGTAAGAAAACTGCACCCCATTGTGACATGCATGGCTATGATTGATGCATGTTGGATGTTTAAATGTAAACATTGATAGCGTAATGAATGCTTGGCAATCTTGCCCATTTGCATATGATTATTATTGAGGCATGCTGGATGATTAAGTGTGATGCATGTGATGCACGAGAAACATGTGATTAGGGCATGCCATGAATGATGAGTATGAGAATGGTCAGAGCTTGAGTCTCTGGGTTTGTGCATGATCATAATTATGCTAGCAACTGTTTAGTAAGCATGCTGAATGCCCTGTTCTTGGATAATTGGCATATGATACACATTGATAGCATTGCTTACTTGTGCATGGTACTGACTAATTAGTCAGGTTTGGCAAAGGTGCTAGTATCAACTGTGAAGCTGTGACTCATTAGTCAGGTTCGGCAGTGGTATTGGGCATTGGTCACACAGGGCTAACTCATTAGCCAAATTTGGCAAAGGTGTTAGTATCAATTGTGAAGTCGTGACTCACTAGTCAGGTTCGGCAATGGTACTGGTCACTTGTCACATTGTGCTAACTCACTAGTCATGACAACCCTAGTGTGTTTAGTGCAAGCTATGTCGATTGGACCTAATCGAACCTCTGCATTGAATGACTCAAAGAGCATTAATGCAGGACCGACCTCAAGTTCGATGAATATAAACAAGCATTTATCTAGCCAAAGGCTAGTCATTTAGAGCCATTGCAGGAAAGCCTAGGTAACGGTGTTGTTACACGGCTATGGGCACTGGGCCCCTAATGACTTGGTTGTGAGTCACTCAGTATGGTTTACCAGGACCTCAAAGTGATATTCACTCATCTGATCAGAGCTATGAACTCTGTATGTTCGTTTTGATCATCATATGCATGGCTTTGGGCACTGAGGCCCCAGTGACTTGCTTGTTGGTCACTCATTATGGTTTACCAGAACCTGTTGAAGGTTAGAGGCTTACCCAACAGCCAGCCTTCCATTTGAGTTAGTGACTTGCTTGTCAGTCACTCAGTATGGTTTACCAGAACCTGTTGAAGGTTAGAGGCTTACCCAACAGCCACCCTTCCACTTGAATTAGTGACTCGCTTGTCGGTCACTCAGCATGGTTTATCGGAACCTCAAGTGTTGCGACACTCATCTGATTAGGATTGACTTGATAGTCCTCCAATCAGAAGGCCAGGATTTCTTATCCTGGATACCCCAGCATTTGTTGGAATCCATTTGCATGCTGAATTGAGCTATGATTGCTAGGCATGCCAGATATGATTTGATATCATGAAATGTCTGTTTATGAGCTTATGAGTTTTCTTGCTGGGCTTCGGCTCACGGGTGCTCTGTGGTGCAGGTAAAGGAAAAAGGAAGCTGGACCATCCTTGAGTTGGAGAGCTTAGGTGATGACGTGTACATATGCAGCTGCTCGACCAGTACTTGGGCGAGGTTTGAAAGTGGAACTAAGGCTGAACCCTGTTTTGCCGCTTAGAACGGCCTGTTGTAAACACTTTCTTGTAATAAACTCGGAAATTATATTTTTTGGGATCCCAATGTATACAGTAAACGTTCTAGTGAAACGTTATACCCTAACCAAATTTTTTAACCCCTAAACCGCTAATCATGCTTAGTTACACGTTTATGGCCAAACTACTCGATTAGCGAGTTTAGCACTGTTTGCAATGTGCACTGTAGCGGTCCCTGGAGTTGGGGCGTTACAAACTCTAATTGTCATCCTTTCATCGTTGATGTTCCAGAGATCTTAAGGTCTTGATATATCTTGACATCATGAGGATCAAATACAGTGTGGTGGCCTGATGTCATAAGTTGCGCCACCGACAATAAGTTTTTCTTCATTGCAGGTACATAGACATCCGGGAGTGGTACTTCCTTTGAACTAAATCGTGGCACAATTTTTGTTTTACTGATGTGGGCAATCAATAACCTTGCATTGTTGGCTGTCACTACCACACGACCACATTTGTACTCCATCATGTTTTGAAACTTTTATTCATCTCTTGTCATATGGTTTGAGCAACCAAAGTCGACTATCCAATCGTTGTTGTAGTCGATTAGTCCAGGAACAATAGTCCCCAGTGCTAATTCTTCTTCCTCCACAACAAAAGATGTTTTTGCGTCCCATTCTTCATCGCTTGTGCATCCTATGACTACTGTAACATCCTGCTAATCCAGGATCGTTACTCTGTGTGTTTAAAAATAGTGCTTAACTCGCTAAACGAGTCATTTGGACTTAAAATGTTTAATTAAACTAACTCAAGGGTTAGGTATTCAAAATTTTGTTCAAACAGTAACCCTCTCATTATAAAGGTTTAAGTTTGTACACAGGATCCTAAAAAGAGTTTATAACTGTTACAGATCCAAAATAAATACAAAAGGTCAGCCTAGGCTGCAAAATCAGGGTTCAACCCTAGTTCTAGCAAGTAATCTCAGTCGTGGTGGTCGAACAGGCTGCATAGTACACTCCACCTCTGAAGCTCTCCAACTCATGGCTAGTCTAGCTTCTCTTTGCCCATACCTGCACCACGTAGCACCCGTGAGCCAAGGCTCGGCAAGAAAATATAAACATGCTAATAAACAGGTATTCAACAGACTATAGATCATAAATAGCATGCTTAGCAGTTATAACCAATGCTCAGGCATGCATTCAATCCATTTAAGCAGCCATGGAGCCACACAGATGCCCATCGCACTATTCCCTTTGGAAACGACTATAGAGTCAGTCAAGGGTGAACCACACTCTATATTCCAAGAGACTATAGAGCCGAGCAAGCGTATATCACGCTTCCAAGTTGGCCCAGCCATAACGGCCTACGTTCCGCATGCTTTTGCCGGCCACGACTTATAAGTCGAGCTAATCAATCAGATATAACAAATAAACATTTATCATTCAATATAGATATGCACAGTGCACTCAATCATGTTTAATCAAACATATTAGCCATGGTTATAACCATGTTCAATAAATGGGGCTCCTTATTCTTAAACTAGGTGCAGTTTTCTTACCTCAAGTCGTGAGCAATTTAGTTTAGCAACCCTAAGTGCGATCATTTCCCCTCAAGGAATAGCCATAACAAGGAATAACCATCAAGGAACAAACCAATTAAGGCTTTCAGACCAAGTCCTAGCCTCCAAGACCTTGAATCCTACTAAACCAAGTAGTAGAACCATTCTCGAGCCCTTAGGTTTGGGTTCCCATAACCCAAAATCCTAATTTTTGACCTTTTCTCCATTTGAGACGCGACGCCTCCACAAAAGAGTCGCGGCGCCCAACTAGGCAGAGAGCTCGCTCACAAACTCCCCGACATTTGCATCGCAATGCAGCCCACCAAGCATCGCAGTGCCAAGGCAGTTCGAGGTACCCCCAAGCCTCGTCTTTGTTCACGTGGGCCACGACACTCAAGAACATTGCCGTGAAACTACCTTGCGAACCTAGAAAACTTGAGATTTTCATAAATCACATGTAACACCCCACGTCACTATGGCTGCTTCCTGGAATGACGACTGGCCCTGCAAACCAACACGAGTCTTTCCAGCGTGCTTTGTCCTCACTTACACACTTCCAAGGAAAACTTCATAGGAGGTCACCCATCATGAGACTACTCTAGGTCAAGCATGCTTAACTTTGGAGTTCTCAAGTGATGGCTACCGAAAAGAAGATGCGTCTTGTTGGCATAGGTAGTACCCATCAATCCATTTAAGCCCTCTTCAACTGTGTAGTCCCATACCTGCACAGTCTTAGAATCATCATACTTGACCTTCCCCAGGCGATGTGGGATTGCACAGCTTTACCTGGTCTTTCCCCTATGGATCACGGGATACTGACTGTCACAATCACCCCCCCCCCCCTTAGGGTTCCGATGTCCTCGTCGGCCACACTTCTGGCTGGGTCAAGACTCTGATACCATTTTGTAATGCCCTGGGTAACTAAGATTGTTACACTGTATATTTTTAAATAGTGCAAGACTTGCTAATCAAGTCGTTTGAACATAAATGCATTTCTAAAGTCAACTAAAAGATTAGGGTTAAAATAGTTTGATCATAAACAGTTAATTTTCATTTAAACAAATGTTTGATACATGGGATCCTAAAAACAGAGTTTATGTGGTAAATAAAACTCTAAAAAATTGATACAACAAAAGCTAGTCTAATGGAAAAATACAATTTAGAGCTCTATTCTTGTAATTTTCCCTCGGCAGTGGAGGCCGAGCAGCTGACGATGTACACTCAGCCCCCAGAGCTCTCCAACTCATGGTTGGTCCAGTTTCCCCTTGCCTTTACCTGCACCACGTAGCACCCGTGAGCCAAGGCTCAGCAAGAACAACAAACACATATAGCAAAAGTAGCATTCAATCAACTTTAATCCAACTAGTTCAATTATTCAGCAGGGTACAAGCATTAAGCTAAACAATGGTAAACATATATTCTCAAGCATACAGTTCAATCAGTAATACAAATGTTTAGGGTCAGCGTCCTTAGGCCGAGGCCTCTGTTTATCTAGCTGATCCCGGCTCGCTTAGGCCGAGCTGCATTCAGTACGCTTATCATCAACCCCGGCACCCTTAGGTCGTACATTCATATAATGCATAACAACCATACAATCACACCGTACATATATTCAATTACTGGGAACCTCAGTCCCATTCACAACCACATAGGTGCAGTTTTCTTACCTCGAGTCCCGAGTGATAGATAAAGAGCAGTTCTGTAACGCCCCACGTCACTATGGCTGCTTCCTGGAATGATGACTGACCCTACAAACAACCACAAGTCTTTCCAGCGTGCTTTGTCCTCACTCGCACGCTTCCTAGGAAAACTTCCCACGAGGTCACCCATCTTGAGACTACTCCAGGTCAAGCACGCTTATAAGGAGAGGATAGTTGTAATGACCCAAAGGCGTTGGACCTTGGAAATTATAGTCAGAGGTACAGGGTTTACTATCTGATGTGTTAGAGTAAATTTCGAGGACGAAATTGTTATAAGGAGGGGATAGTTGTAACGACCCAAAATTACTAATAAGGCTTAAGGGCCTTGATTAGTGTGCTAGGAGGGCATAATTGGAAGTTATGTGAAATAATGGTGAAAATGCATGATTATGTGATATGCATGATCCTATGATTATATGGATATGTGAAATGCATGTTTATGAGTAAAAGATAAGCATGCGGGACTTGTCTAGTCTATAAGGGCATAAATGTAATTTTGGCTCGTTAGGGCATAAATGTGATAAACTGTTGAGACCACATTATTATGTGGATATAATTATATTTGCAGCATTCAACCTGAGACGGTCCTAGGGAGCCGTTTAGCTAGAAAGTCACAACGGGGTCAAATACCCGGCTCGGGAGGAGCTTAGGGGTATTTTGGGAATATTATAATGTGTTCGGGAATTATTGAGTAATGGCTAGTAGCTTGTTAATAATTTGGTATGTCGGGATTAAATGTGGATTTATAGGAATACTTGAGGACTTAGCGGGATTTTGGCAAAATGACGGAATTTCCCTTGAGGTTGTATAAGGATTTTATAAAGGGAAATGGCAAATAGGTAATTTGGCTTTAGGAGAGGATAACTTTGGCTGAGGAGAAGTCAATTACATTATTTTCATTTAGGCATAAGTTGAATATCCTGTTGGAAGTCTAGAGAGAACCAAGCTAGAAGGAAGGAGAAGAAGAGTTAGTTTTCTTGAGATCAAGGGAGGGATTCAAGGCTAGGATTTGGGAGACTGAGCTATGTTCAAAGGTAAGTTCTAATTCATTTTCTGGATTAAATTATGTTGAGATATGTTATGGGTGTGAGCTAAATTGTGTTTATTCTGTGGATCATTTGAGTGAAGACTTGGCAAGGGTCAACTGGGGATTAGAGGATTTGGGCTTGGAGTTGAGTTTGAAAGAGGCTCAGGGATGAATTTCTACTCAAGGTAAGGGTTCTATGCATGTAACGACCCAAAATCGCTAATAAGGCTTAAGGGCCTTGATTAGTGTGCCAGGAGGGCATGTTGGGATTTATGTGTGATTTTATGAGTTAAATGCATGGTTATGATTTAAAGCGTGTTATGTGACTATTTGATTATTTGAGATGCATGACTATGTATATTAGTATGCATGTAGGCCCGGATTGTGTTAGAAGGTCATAATTGTAATTTTGGCCATGTTGGGCATAACTGTATTAATATGTGATGATTGTTGAGACCACAGTGGTATGTGGGTATATCCGTGATTTATAACTTTCGGCACGAGGCGATCCTAGAGCTGGATAGCGGGGAAAAGTCACAACGGAGCATTATGATTGACTTTGGGCAAGTCAAGGAGTATTTTTGGTATTGGGTTATGAAAATAAATAATTGGAGATATATTTGAGGTTAGGATGTCTAGGCGGGAATACTGGGGGATTTTACCATTTTTGCCTTGGGGACATTTTGGTACCCCGAACCTTGAGGTATCCAGCTTAAGTTATAAAAGCAAAACAAATAAACCATTTGGAGACTTAGAGAAACCGACCCAGCCTCCACCCTCTCCTCTTCTTCTTTCTCTCCTCTTTCTTTCATGAAATCCATAGAAATCTTAGGAGAAATCAAGCTTGAATTTCTGAATATTGATGGTGGGATTTGGAGGTTTAGCTCAAGAGTTAATCAAGAACAAACCAGGGTAAAGGTAAGCAAGTAATTCTTTTTCTCAAGTTAAATTCTGAGATTTTGTTGGGTTGTGAATGTTTATGGATTTTGATATTCAAGGTGGAGTTTGAGGCTTGAAACTTTGAAGATAGGTCATGGGATCCTTTGGGAAATGATTCTACAACTGAGGTAAGGTTTAAATTAAAGTTTGATGGTTGAAATTGAGAATTTCTATGGTTGGTTTTGAGGTTTAGGTTTGAAATTTCATAAATTTGGAATTTGGGACCTTGGTGAGTGTTAGGTTGGATTTTTGGTGGAAATGTGTTGTTTAAACCATCCTATTGTTGTGATTATTAATTGGTTTTGAATTGGGAGCTTTGGGATGGCTTAAGGTGAGGTTTTAAGCTTGAAAATGGTGGGTTTTTCTGGGTTCGAAGGGTCGGGCCGCGACATGGTTCTTGGAGGGCCGCGGCCCTTGAAGGCTAAGATGCGCTGAGGATGGAGGGCGGGCCGCGGCATGGTCCTTGTAGGGCCGCGGCCCTTACCTGTTTCTGGGCATTTTGTGGCCCTGTTTGGGGGCCATGCCGCGGCATGGTTGGGCCATGCCGCGGCGCTTAAGGAATTTTGGGATTTTGAGAATTTAGGCTTGGGAATTTAACCTAGGGTGCTCGGGGTTGAGTCTTTTACCATGTTTGGTGAATTTCAACGTTTCGAGTACTAGAACTTGGCCTGGAAGCTCATTTAAGGTTGTTAAAAGTGTCTTTTGTGTGTTGTGACTAGGATTTCGGGGAGGCTCGTGCTAGTGGACCGTGCTCGTGACCGTAGTGCATCGGAAAGCAAGGGATACGGGTAAGAAAACTATAACACCCGTAGGATAGGGCGTGGGCCCATAGTGTGATTGCCGAGCATGGCCCTATATTGCATGTTGCATGATGAGATGATTGCAGGGCATGGCCCCAGATTGTGTTGTGTGCAAATGTTTAACCTTAAATGAATCATGATGTGTGTGAATGATTATTTCGAATGTACTATATGTGTGATTATGATGAAATGAACGGCAAGGGCCGAGCGCGGCGTAGGCCGGGGCGGCCGTGGGGCCGAAAGTAACACACAGCACATGGGATGCTTATATTCAGGGTGGGACCCAAGGGATACATGAGTTATCCTCGCGGTGAGAACCGATACCCCAGGCTTCGGTAAGGCTCTGGGGCGGCATGGCCGTGTTTGCTTAGTCTAATGGTTGACTTGTTTATTTGTGGATTATCTGTTATGATAAACTGTATACATTGCATATGTTATGTTCTGCATGAGTTTTCTTGTTGGGCTTCGGCTCACGGGTGCTCTGTGTTGCAGGTTAGGGCAATGACTGAGTCAACCAACCATGAGTACGGAGAGCGTGAAGCGACGCGTACATGTTTGGCCTGCCCAACTGCTTTGGTTGGGGGTTTATTCGAAAATGGCTGTAATAATCTATGATTTTATGATTTCTTAACTGTAACCTTATTTCAAGATGTAATTAGTTTTCAAACCTTATTTTGGGATCCCAAATGTTTAATGATAGAAGTTTTAATGAAACGACGCATTTTCAAAGATTACAGCCTTAACTTTTAATTAGTCACACTTTTGTTCAAAACCTCGGTTAGCGAGTTCATTGCACACTGTTTAGTCTTAAAAACTCACTTAGTAACGGCTCTAAGGAAGTAGGGCGTTACAATGCATCTTTGAAGTTATTAGCTGGTGTGGTTTAAGTTTTCTGGTTTGTGTTTTAAGTTTTGTAAAGTTTGAAACCACTTTGTGATTCTGATTATCGATATTGATTGTGCTATGATGTTATAGTTTTCTTGCTGGGTCTTGGCTCACGGGTGCTACATGGTGCAGGTAAAGGCGAGGGTATGATGAGTTGACCATGGGTTGGAGAGCCTTGGGGGCGAGATGTACATTATCAGCTGCTCGGCCGCCACGGTCAAGGGTTTGTACAGGGACGGAAACCTAAAACGTGTATTTTGCCATTAGAGTGGCTTGATTATTTATAAGATTTGGAGATTCTGAAATTATGTTGTTTAAACCCTGATTTGGGATCCCATGTGCCAAACATTTATTTTAATGAAAGTTATTCGTTTATAACCAAAATATTTTAAACCTAACCTGTTTATGTCTATAGATTCACATTTTTATTTAAATGACTAGATTAGCAAGTCTCGCACTATTTCAAACACACAGTGTAACGGTCTTGGTTATCTAGGGCGTTACAGGTTCCAAGCACGATCCTCAGTCATGAGCCTTAACGGTAACCCTAGTCACAAGCAATAATGGATAACTATCAAATTCTAATCCAATTAAATGTTTTGGAAACAAATACTAGCCTTCGGGACCTCGAATTCTACTAAACCAGGTAGTATAATTCGTCCTGAGCGCTTAGGTTTCAATCCCCGAACCTCCCCGAGCCTAAAAACAATCATATAGGAAAAACTGCCTAGGCGGGCCGCGACCTTCCCAGGAAGCGTGCGAGTGAGGACAAAGCACGCTGGAAAGATTTGTGTTGGTTTGTAAGGCCAGTCATCATTCCAGGAAACAGTCGTAGTGACCCAGGGCGTTACATCGCAAGTCTCCCAAAACCGTCCCAAAACACGATTTTAACCCAATTTGACCACATAATTGGTCCCAGCAACACAGAAATACAACAAACCTTCAAAACTCATTAAAACTCAACCAAAACCCAAAATTCAGAATTTCATCAAGAACACCCAAAATCAAAAACTTAAGGATTGTTGGGATTGAATTTACCTCTGAGAATCTGAATCCTTACTGGTTTCCCCAAGCTTGACAGCCTCTAGACTCCTATAGCAAGCTTCAATCCCCACCAAGCTTGCTTCCAAGCTTTGAAATTAAAGAATCCCTCAAAGTTTCAAAGAACACTCACACAAGAGAGAGAAAGAGAGAAACGAGAGAGAGAGAGAGAGGAGAGAGAGTGTTTGTTTACTTTCTGAGTTAAACAACTCAGTCCTTGACTAAGTACACATGGTCTCAAAAAGACCAAAATGCCCCTGGCCACTTAGTCCTTCCCTTGAAAGCCCCCAAGGGCAAAAAATGACATTTGATACTCTAATCCCACATAACACTTATAATTCCCAATTAATTCCGCCAAATAACAAATACCACTATTTTTCCCAGAATACGACTCATACTTCAATGAGTCCCAGTAACTCACTGCATTACCAAAATACTCATTGTCTCACCTCGAGCCGGGTATTAATCATCGTTGTGACTATACCGCTATCTTGCTCAAAAGGACCTATTCCCAAATATCTCAAATATATCACATAATAATGTAGTCTCAGTCATAAAACACAATATAATCACAATTATCTCCTCAGCGGACCAAAATTACAAATATGCCCATTTAAATAAAAGTGGGCATTTACACACATTTCATACACTTAAATATGCATAACCAGTCATATTACAATATAACTCATGAAATTCACATAATCACATAAATATTCAATTAAATCATATAATATCACATAATATTCCACTATTGTCCTTTTGTCACCTTAACCAAGGCACTAAGCCTTATTAGAAACTTTTGGACGTTACAACTACATTACCTTCTGTTGTTTTCTTCTTGGACCAAACTTTTTTAGTAATGTGGCCCTTCTTCCCACAGTTGTAGCATTTACCATCAAATCGATTGTTACACTTAAATTGATCACCCCGGTTGTCTTTCTTTCGAGCTCTCCCTGTTTAGGAGCTTCCATGATGACCATCTTTGTCATCATATCTTCTAGAACCTCTACTAAAATTTGATCGGGGTCGACCTATCTTATTACTACTAAAGAGTGCTTCTTCGTCACTCTGTAACGAGATTCCAGATATTGGCTTAGCCAATGCTTCTTGGTCAACTAGCAAGTTTTCTAATTCAATAAGAGATGGCTGGCTTGGCCAATCTTGTATTGCAACAACAAAACTCTTATATTTAGGTCTTACTCCATGAATAATAATTCTTATAATTTTTGAGTGTGACATATCAGCAGTAGAATCTAATGCAGAGATTTCGTGACAAAGAGATTTTACCTTGGTAAAGTATTGACTAATCGTCATGTTGTGTTGTGTGATGGAGAAAAGCTTATTCTCTAGAAGTCGCAATCTCACATCATTCTTCTTTATGAATAGTGATGTGAAAATATCCTATGCTTCATTCAGTGTCTTTGCTTGCCTAATGTTCTACAACATTTAATCTTCGACTATGGTCCGAATAACAAACAACGTTTTGCCACCTCTGATCTTCCATTTCTTTAAAGAAGTTACATCCTTTGGTTGTGTGATCTCATTTCCTTTAACGATTTCCCACAAGTCTTTACCTTGGAGATATGCATCCATATTCAATGACCACGTGTTGTAATTTTGATAATTAAGTTTCGTAATTCCATTGATCACTTGAAGGTCACCCATCGTGGCTTGGCAAAAATTCTATCTTTTCCAAGCAAGCTTTGATTTTGACAACAAGCTTTGTAGTACTAAACCACACATGATCTCCCAAAGAAACTTAACAAACGAGTATCTCAATGATAATCTCAAGAAATTTTTTCTTATGTGGAATATCAATCAAAGCTGTGGCCACATAACATACTTAGAATTTCAAAAGATCTCACAACCTTAGCTATTGATACCACTTGTAGAACACCACAACACATGAAAATGTAATCACTTTATTATTAAGAAAATAATTAAACCAAGACTTGAACACTTTAATTGACCACAGTATACACTAAATAGGTACACTCTTTATTTTGGAAACACTCACTCTTACAACTATTCACTCTTCACACACACTCTTTTAGACACACCTATATATCACTTTTACTAAATTACTTACTACACTTGATGGGACACTTTACTCATACTCTTTTTGGACACACGCAACACAAAGGACCAAAAGTACTATATATAGATGGTAAAAGTCGGTCATGAACTGAGATTACCATTTCTAGAAAATTCTAGCACAATTACATGATAATGGGCTTGGCCCAATAGCTAGAAAATTGGGATAATTTGAAAAATACTCATTTTTAAGATTAATCAACTAAAATTAGTCACTAAATATATTTATTTTAATACTACTCATTTTTATAATTAAATTTCTCATAATAACATTTGAAAAGTATATTGTATTGTGAGTATTTAAACAAGAAAAATGCTATAACAGAAATAGTAACTAAAATATTAAGTATAAAAAGAAAAAATTCAAAATATGACTACCAATGACAGAATATCATTTAAAATAGGTCCTCTATGTAATTTTTACTAGAAAATTCTCCATATGTCAAATGATTTTTTATTGTGTACAAATCTAGTAGAGAATTCTAGAAAATAGTCGGTGGTCACTTTAACTACTACTTTTCTAATTACCTTGGAAAGAAACATTTTCTCTTGTCATGTACCAAAGAGTTCTATTAACAAAGGTTTTGTATGTATCGAAAGTGGGGACCATGTTAGGTATGAGATGAACAATTGGTTTTTTTTTTTACTTTGATAATTAGGAAAATTAAAAATAATTTCATATAAAAACAAATAAAAACAAAGATTTTTTTATTAAAAAAAAAGGAGATGGGTGCTGCTGAAGACAAATGTTAAGGGCTGGCTGGTCTTTATAGAAGCCAAGCTTCAAGCAGTGACTCACACCTTCAACATTCCTATCCCAAAAAATGAAAAATATAAAAACAGATAGGAACCAAATTGCTGAAATTACTAATTTAGCATTTTATATATGTTTTCAATTCAAATGAGTAAAGAAATAATGAAAACTGTTCGAGTATGTCTGTCTGTCTTTAACACTGACCATTAATCAGTTAACAAATTGAAAATTATCAATGATCAAAAAGGTTATAAGCTTGGGTAGTGATTTTATCTTGGATTAAATTATTGTGGAAAAGTTGCTACAACTTGGTATTTTATAATGACACTTTCAGAAAAATACAAAGACTTATATTTTCATGACTTTGTTTGTGCTCCTGCTTTAAAAATTTTAACTGTTAAATAGAAGGTTTGTTAAAGTTAAAACTTTAATCAGTCGGCACAAACTATACCATGTATTTACTTTTTTTTTTAAATGTGATATTGGTAATGATGACTCTGTAGGTTTCTGCTTTAAATTTTGGTTACAGTTAAATTGGAAAATTGAGAAGGGCACATCAACTAGAATGTCAAAAGATGTAAAAAAATTCCTTTTCTGCTGCAAATATATGCTTGTACACACCTTATTATAAATATTAATCAATGTATAGGTCGCCATATTTGACTAGGAAACTACTTATTGAAAACTATATTCCTACCGACCCAAAAAATGTATTACTTTGCCAACAATTTGAATCTATCCAATTACGAAGTAACAACTTGTTTTATTATATGTCAATAAAGAGGGTGACTGTTCTCACTAACACAGCATAATATGCAGCCTAGCTTAGCTTATAAATACCACCCCAATGTCCCCATTTCTTCAACACACACTAAGAAACCACTCCAAGTTCAAAGCCTTCTTCTTCTTCTCATTTCCCCTTCCTCTTTGATCTCTTTCAAATCATTTGTTCATCATGGGAGTTTTCACTTATGAATCCGAAATCACCTGCTCCGCCACACCAGCTAGGATTTTCAAGGCCTATGTTCTTGATGGAGACAATCTCGTCCCAAAGGTTTCTCCTCAAGCAGTTAAACAAGTTGAAATCCTTGAAGGAGATGGAGGGCCTGGAACCATCAAGAAGGTCACTTTCGGCGAAGGTAAACTAGCTACTTATGATCTTTTAGAGCCTTATGTAGCAAGAAACATACATATTTTCGTTGAATTTTGAGTAAGATGGTGTGTGCAAGTTTTTTGAGCTCAAAGTTTGACGTTTTGTTATGATTTTTAGGGAGTAAATTCAAGTATGTGAAGCACAAGGTGGAGGCAATCGACAAGGAGAACTTGTCTCACTCCTACAGCATAATTGGAGGAGATGCTTTGGAAGGCAATCAGCTTGAGAAAATCACATACGAATCCAAGTTTGTTGCGTCAGCTGATGGAGGCTGCATAATTAAGACTGTTAGCAAGTACTGCACTATTGGTGATGCTCAGATCAAGGAAGAGGAAGCTAAGGAAGGTAAAGAACAGGCCACTCAAATGTTCAAGCTCATTGACTCTTACCTCAAGGAAAACCCTGACACTTACAACTAAATAATAAGGCTGTTAAAGACTTTATTATATATGGTTATGTATCAAAATGAAGCTTTTCTAGCAGCTTTTTGAAGGTGTGGCTTTTCATGGCTTTTTTCTTTATGTCTCCTTGTAAAACTTTCCCGGGGCTTGCCAATAAGAGTGAGAGTTGTGAGATTCTGGCTTATATATGTAATGTTTGAAAACATATTATTACATCTTTTCCTATAATAATAATAATAATAATATGAAAACATTACTTACAAATGTTTGGTTTGGTCATCATTTTGGTTAATATTTGTAACTTTCTTTTTCTTTTCGCATATGGACAACCAAGGAAAATAGGCCTAAGAACTGGTCTGCATAAACTTCTTAAAATGATTACTTTATTACATAAACGATTATTTAAAAGAATCCCATATATAATATGGATGTATGCACTAAATATCACTATCATTATACCTATAATTCCACACATACATACAGAAATCTAAGATCTACACAAAGGTATATTAATATTTAGAGAATTAGACTAACAGATATAATAAACAATCTACTTTGAGGAATCCACATTTCAATTTGCATCATACACAATTGATATTGATGAGAGTAGTTGGTGAATGTAGTTTTCACCGATTATGGACTACTTTTACAAAGTCAGTAAACCATATACTAAAAGATAGCTTTTTCTACATGATGATAATTTAAAATAATATGATACAATTCTAGAAAATGTAGATATAAAATATATCTATAATAAAATATATAGAAGCATGGATATGGGGACTATTTTGTTTTTTTATGTAATTTTAATTTGTTTCTTCCTCCTTTTCTGTTTTGTTTTGTTATAGAACACTTTTTTCTGTCATGTGCATACAAATTAATAACATTATATATTAACTAAAAATTGAAACTAGAATTTATTATTTTAATAAAATATTTTACACCAATTGACTATAATAAACATAGCACAATTTAATTAATTTAGCAAAGATCAGCTTCAAATGAGACTTATACAATTAAAATAACAGTGTGACTTCTTCTATTATATATTTCTATCATACTAAAAAAATCTAATAAAAGATACTCATAACTGCGGATGGCTCGTGACAAAGTCATCAAATTTTCACTAGTATATACATATATATATATATATGCACAAACTTATACTAATTTTCATGGCTTCTAAGAAGCTTCATCAATATCTTTAATAATTAAACACTACTAAATTGTGCTTGTGTCATTGAAATCTGACCAGGTACAAACTTTAATAAAACAAAGATATATATTATAAAATATTACAAATAAAAATATTCATTATATATAAAGACAAGTAACGGTGCCTTTCATAATTCATTGACAACAATTGTTTAGAAATTAATCGTTCAATTTGGAGTTTTCTTGGTATGTTGATTAGATATCTTAAAGAGTTCAACCTGTGACTAAGTCTCTACACTAGTGGAGTAGTGGGTTGATTTATTCAAAATCAAAGAAGTGTAATAATAAATCAAACTATTTTGAAATTCATCAAGGCTTAAAAGTTGTTCACCTTAAACAAAAAATTTCACACAAAATGGTTAAATTCTTCCCCAACAATTTCACTAAAAGTCAAAGCTGCTTTGCCGGCATGAACCCCTGTCGTTATAGATGTATAAATATGTCGCAAAAGTTATTTTTAGCTAATCAAAGTTTTGTAATTTTCTTTCAATGAACTTCTCTTTTCATTATCCTTTAATGGAATTTTGGAGCTAGTGAGATATTAAAAGATAGGATCATATATATAGGATTATTTTGATGTGAATATTGCACTTAATTATTCTTGTTTCTTTGAAGAAAATGTATAGCTCAAAGTCTTTGTTGCCATAAATTTATCTTAACTTTTTGCTACCAATACATTGTACAACTATTGACCATATCTAAAAATAATAAAACAAAAACAAGAAAGACAAAATAAAATACATTTGAGTTTAATTAATATTGCAAGAGCCGACTCCTAATAAGTGTTTATATTTGACAATTTTCCGTCATTTTTTTTCCTTTTTATGATGGAGTTGTAAACCATGTTTGACTCATATGAGATCATATATATGTTCATCCAAAATTTAATTTGATTTTATTCTTTTGAGAAGCATGCAGAAACTGCCATCTCATGCTATTGTATTTATTTAATTAATGATTTGCAAAGTTTAATTAGCTACACTTTAATAAAAATGATAAAACTTATTGCATTCACAACATATTGATACACTTCTTATGTCATCATATGTGTTTCTTGGAGTTGCAAATGTGAGAACAAAAAAAAAAGATGAAAATAGGGTTGGAATGAATTAGATATATATAACATTGTGGGGCTCATTAAATACTACAACAAAGGCAAGGCATTGTTAAATTTAGTAAAAGGAACTGCTCAACAATATATATGTGGCACATCGCTGGAGTGGTAGGTGGCAAAAGATTCCAATGCCATATGCCTATGCTAGGTAGCAACGGTGGCGGCTTGTGTGTTTGACTCGTGATCGAGTAGCTCACTCTCTTTTGGATAAGCACAAAAAAAAATTTTAAAAAAACATTAATTTTCTTTTGTAAAAAAATATATCATTTTCTCAATCTTTTTATACTAATTAATTCTAAATATTATTGGGATTAGAGAAATTTGTAAAAATGATTTTTTTTTTTTTAAGTAATTTTGTACTCTGGCTCACTTTTGATATTTTTTTTAAAATAAAATCTATCTAAAACTCAACTTGTTGTCTAAAATTTTTGACCAACTATTTGAATTTTTCAATTTCCTGTCTAATATTTCGTCTAGCTATCTAAATTATGATAATTTATTTTGCCAAAAACTATTATAACTAGACTAAAATACAAAATAATTTTTAAAAATAAGCCTATTTTGCCAAGAGCCCTTATATGATAACACTTTTTAAACAAGAAAAGTATTTTAAAAATATATGGATGTATTTGGTAAAATTATGTTATTATGTCACTTTGCTATTTTTTTTATTTGCTTTAGTACTAATTTCCACTTCTCTAGTTTGGTAAATACCAAAATACTACTTGTGTTTACCAAACCTGTATAAATAAATACAAAAATATTTATTGAAAAAAATCAAATTTATTTTCAAATATATTTTTTTAATTTATATTTTTTATAACTTAACGTAAATAGGGCAATTTCCCTATAACTTTAAAAGTGTAAGAAGGAAAAAAGAAGAAAATTATTATTATTATGTTCTTAGAAAATCGACTAAAATGGGACAATAAAAAATTATTTATTTTGAAAAAGAAATTATTTAGAAAATTATGATTATATCAGGTAATTAAAAATGCATGAAGGAAAAAGAAAAAAAAAACATTTTAGGTTATTAACTAATTAAATTTATTTGAATGCTTTTGTTTTTAAAATTTTGTTTTCAATTTCTCTCTCTTATTTTTCTTCTTTCACCTTCTCTCACTACTTTCTTTTTATGTACTCTTTCACTTCACTAACTTATTTCATTTTACTAGACTAGAGGAATAAAAAAAACTTAGTTCATTTTCTTATACAAATATAAAGTCACACGTTGAAAAAAGTATGAGAAACACAATCTCTTTATAATGGATTTAAATTAAAGCGTTAATTGTATATTCCTAAATGACATTTCTCTCATAACTGTCACACTCAACCTCATATTATACTTTTATTAGGTATGTATCTCGTTCTTTTTTCAAAACAGTAGAATGAAACATAGTGGCACATAAAAATAAGAATAAATAGTATTTTTGTCACCTAAACTATGATCAATATATGATTGTACCCCTTGAAAGATTCTCGATGTTGAAAATTTACCCCGAACATGCATGTTACTAAAATATGAGACTTCTGTTAGATTTTGTCCTAGATAGCTAACAGATTGATGATGTGGCATTTTATTTGTTGATGTGGCATTGTCATGTGTAAAATAATTAGCAATTTTGCCCCCCCAAATTTTGACTACTACCAAATTGTGCCATTTTCATTAAACTAATTTAATTTTTTTTTTAAGAAAACCTAATTTTTTTTCTTAAAAATAATAATTATATCCTTAAAATTAAAAAAAAAATCATTTTAAAATATTAAGAAAATAAACAATACTGAAAGTTTCAAATTAATTAAATAAATTTTCAGATACTCAAAAATTAAAAATCTAATTAATAACAAATAACGTTTTTTTTACTTTTTCTTTTCTTTTACAATATAAATAAATATATCTTAAAATAAAAATTAAAAAATAAATCATAAAACAAAGTTAGTTTCCTTTTGTCCTCCTCCTTTTAAATTAAAAGTTTTTTTTATTTAAGCTCTTCGTCATTCATCCTCCTTTTTAATTAAAGGTTTTTTCTTTGTTTTAGTAAATATTTTAAATTTTCATTCTAAATTAGATTTGTTTTATATTGTAAAAGAAAAGGAAAAAAAAAGTAAAAAAAAAAATTATTTGTTATTAATTAAAATTTTAATTTATTAAGGATTTAATTATTATTTGTGGAAAAAAATTAATTTTTTTAATAAAAGGGATATTATTTGGTAGCAGTCAAAGTTCAAGGGTTAAAATTACTAATTATTCTACACATGGCAGTGCCACATCATGTACATCAATAGACAAAACGCCACATTATCAATCTGCTGGCCACCTAGGACTATATCTAACATAAATACTATATTTCAGTAATGTGCATAGTTCGGGGGGAATTTTTAACATTGTGAATCATTCGGGAGGCACGATCATATAGTGGTCATAGTTCCAGGGGGGAAATGTTATTTATTCTAAAAATAAAGAGTAATTGGTGAAAATTACCTATTTTTTGGAGTCAATTTGCACTTTGACCTAGTTTTGATAATATTTTGCAAAATGATATCTGTCTAAAATTTTGACCAGCTGTCTAAAAACTTCGACTAACTGTCTGAATTTTTTGACCACCTGTCTTGAGTGTCGGGTGTCATTTTGCAAAAAAATTATCAAAACAAAATCAAAGTGCAAAATGATTTTAAAAAAATAGGTCAGTTTGCCAAGAGACCCAAAAATAAAATATTAGGAAAATACATAAAAATAAAATATAAATTTTTTTTTATAAATATTTAATTTTATATTAAGTTACCTGATTGTTGAAGGGAGATTTGACTATTAATGCATTAAATAGGGTACCATAACAAAAATACCCTACTCACTATATACATGTTCATTTGATCATAATATTTTCCTTAGTTCCAAAAATACCCTTGTCATTTGTTTCCCACTTTCTCTCTCTACTCTCTCGGGCTCTCTCTATTCTCTCCCTCACTCTCTCAGTCCCAAAACCAAAATCTCCCAAATGTCTCGCTCTCCTTTCTCATTCACTATCGATTATGTGGGCATTGTCTTCCACGGCCATGACCGCACATCAGTGGCAAGAAATCTCGACCTGAGTAGGCAGGTAGGCGAGAAAACCCAAGAAATCAACGAAACAACCCTGAAATAGAAAAATGTGAGGGATTTACTTGTTTATTCTGCAATAAATTGTGTTGGGCCTGGTTTATTAGTACTATATCAATTACTATATTGGGGAATAAAGAAATCTGAGTTTTTTTCGAGATTTTTATCCACCTCGATAGTAATCTGTTATTCCAAAAATCAAAAGTGAATGACATGGTAGGAATTAATTGCATGTGACGTCCCTAATGTAGGGTACGTCCGCCACATACTCGTAATTCTAGGGTTTACGAGTATGTAAGACACTTGACCAAATGAATTTAAATAAAATGATACAAAGAAATACAGAAAAATTTAAAACTTTTATATAAACTTATTAGTATAAATTATTACACGTATGAATCCTTTAAATTTAATGTAGCCATATGAAAACTCTAAACCACTATTGCATTACTACTGAGTCCGTGCTCCACAAGTTGCTCAACAGCTAAAGCCACACCTGGAAAAATGTTGGAAAATAACATAATAAGCTAACGCTCAGTAAGCAAATCTCATGCATACACATACACATGAATGTCGTGAGTTTGAAGTGCTCATATACTAATATGCTGACTTATATACTTATGCATTTCGTTTATTGCTCGTGCACTTTCAAACTTTACTTTTATGATCTTTCTTTTAGTTTCACATTTTTTTATGGGTCCAATATCACTTGTGCATACTGTTTGATTCGGTCAATGCCTGCAGGGCTTGTTACACATATCATATAGAATCTCATGGGTTCTCCTCCGGCTAGCCATCATCACAGCTAGGCTCATCATAACACTCATTTCATCATTGCCATAGCTGCCATACTTATTACACATATGGAGGAGAAAGACGGGAACATGGCAAGCATGTCTGAATGTTCAACTCTGACCTAGCCCATACTAGTGGGCAGCCACTATTAGTCTTATAGACCTCTGTCTTCTTTGCTGAACTTACTTAATTGCTTCCTCAAAACAGTGGCACCCTTTTTAAACATATTATTAACACTTTGCTTAAGTCTTGTGTCATTACAATGTTTAATTTTACATAAGACTTTTCAAGGCATTTCATAACTTTTCTCATATTCATATGCATGGTCTTATATCACATAATAATGTATCACATAACTGTACATGCCATGCATACATGCTGATGCTGAAATGCCAATGTTCATGTTCATGATTCATGTTGATGGTATTCAATCAAGGCATTGTATCACATCTCATATAACTCAAAACATCTTTAGTCATAATACATGAAGCTTTGGGTTGGTGGCGTTGTTATACCTTAACGTAGAGCTATGGCTCAGGTCTAAGGTTTCCAGCCTAAAAACTTAAACGCTTCATATATCATAACATATAACAAAACCATGAACATAACAGTAATCCACATATTCATCAACATAAGAACACATACTTGCACATAATTCATATCAATCTTAACCAAGTAAGACATCTTTCACATATCACGAAATTCATAAATTTCATATCACACAACACTATCATGATATTCATATAATCATTCTTCACATACTTATCATATGCATCATCATCATCACATACTTATCATATGCATCATCATCATCCCATACTTAACTCATCAGATATACACAATCAATGTAGTCATGCATCTTACACTTAAGCACAAAAGGTGAGATTCACTTACCTTAGGTCATTAGCTTATTTTAAAATTGCTCAGCAAGAGTCAATCAATCAAATCCATACAAATCCTATTCAAGGCACATCATTTATTAAATTCTATCAAAATCGTAAATATACACTATTGATAGTGTATATTAACAATACCATAAACTATATGAATGATAATAATAATAATAATAACAACAACAACAACAATAATAATCATCATCTATATAAACTTATTTCAATAATAATAACAACATACCTCAATAACAATACATATATGAATGTATATATATTCAAATAGTCATTTTATAAAAGAAATCATATTTTTAACATAAAATTGTAATAATCAATATAATGATAATAATATAAATATAAATATTTATATTATTATTAATTAGTCATAATATCAATTCCAGTGATATAATAAATATACTATATCCAAAATTCACTGGTCTTACAAATATCAATAACTGTAAGAAACTAATATTTATATTATTTTAATATTCAAATATTAACAAAATATTAATATATAAGAATAATTGTTAAATAATAGGTTTACTATAAATCACACTTTTCATATATATATATATATATATATGAAACTATATTCTTGATTTACTTAACAAAATAATAACAATAATAATTAAAATTACTTAATCATAATAATTTCCATATTAATATAAAATCAATTAAATATATATTTTTATACCTTATTTAATATCTAATATTTTCTAGAAAATTAGACAACACAACGGCTATAAAATGGACAAACCCAAAATCAAAACCTGTATCAGAAATATATATAATCCCAGACAGCCAGTATAATTACAGAAAAATATTCCATATATCAATAATATATAATTATATACTATAAATACACATAATAACAATTATTCTAATCAATCACAATTAAATCACAATATATAGGTCAAAGAAATTATACCAAAGTGATCGAGTTCCACAACAAGTCAAACGATGATTTTCTGAGACTCAAACCGTACTTCAAAACCTCGAACTCTAAGTTTCGACCGTCGGTCCACGGTGGATCGCGGTGGCTCGTGGTGGGCCCACCACCCAACTATGGTAGATGTAGGAACAAGTTATTGGGTTTTTAAGCCCATAACACGAGGAACACGATGGTGGTGACGGATCGGCAAACGGATGCCCGAGGTGGCCGAATCGCAACTTTGAAGTCGCGGGGTGGCCGAACTTAAATCGACCAATTGAGGTGTTTAATCGGCGAGTGAGCTCTAGATTCCCGCGTAGGTCGATAGTTCGGAGGCCTCTGAATCCAACGGTCCGGCGCGTGGCTATAAACGGTGATCGCCGGTGGACGTACGGTGGTTGGGCAGACGCACGCACGAGAGAGAGAGAGAGAGATTTTCTTAGGAGAGAGAGAGAGAGGGGCTTGGGTAAAAATAGAAAGGCTGAAGCCTTATCTTTTTTTCTTTTTTTCTTTTTTTTTTAAATTTATTTTTAAAATTACACTTAGACCCAAAATACTAAAATTCTTTTCAAATAAGCCCTTTAGCAAAAATTTCTTAATTTTATAAAAATCCCCAATTAAAATTATATGACATTTGGGTCCAATACTTGACTACTCAAGTTTCTCTCTCTTTAATCTCATTAAAAACATAAAATCATATTTTAAACACTATTTTTCCATTACTATTTCTTAAATTTGTAAACTTGTACATTTTATTTATTAAAACTCTGATTTATAATAAATAAATGTATTATGAAAATGTTGGATATTACATTGCACGTGGCTGAAACCTGGCAAAACATGTGCTCGACTATCGACCAGGAAGATATTCGGCATTATGCGTATGCACGTAGTACGCGGAGGAAATCTTAGGCAGTTATGATGGAATCCGAAATTCTCTCCCATGATTTCCTAAGTATCCGATTATTTAGGAAATAATATCTGTAACAAATCAATGTAAATCTTCCCTGAGCTTATAAATAGAAAAATAGGGCTCAGGGAAGGGGATCCGATCCTTTTTCTTTTTCTGACTTCTAAATCGCTCGAGATTAGAGTTATCATATCACTCATATTGTATTGTTCTGAAAAAGTTAGTGAAACTCATTGAACCCTAGTTCTTTGATCACTCCTTTGAATCTCACATCAATAACAATCTAAGTGGACGTAGGTTATTACCAGATCCTGGGGCCGAACCACTATAAAATATCGTGTTCTTATTCTTTTTCGTCATTACGTTCTTTTCAATGCATTCATCTACGTCAAGCGTATTTTGAATGTGTGTCAGTTGCCCAAAATTAGGGTCAACATTCTGGTGCTTTCATTGAGAGCTTGGTATATCACCGTTGAGAAAACCAATGGCGAAAACTACAAGGAAAACTGGACAGGCGGCCGCCGCTGCGCCATCAAACCTGCCTCCACCTCCTCCTATAAGCGTGGTTGAGGATGAGCCACATTTGGACTTTGAGGAGGAAGAAATGGATGACGCGACGCTGAAGAGTACTCTAGGGGCGTTGCATGAAGAGCTGGCCAATCTGAGGGCCAGTCAGGAAAGTGGTGCCGAAATCATGGCGCGCTAGCAGCAAGAGATTGAACGGCAGCGCGTGGAGTTAAGCGAGAGGCAGGCGGAGATGGACCGTCGCCAAAGCGAAGCCATGGCAGTCCTTGAGGCAGCCTTGCAATTGGCTAGGAACCAGGCTGCACCTGCCTCGCAGCCTGATCAACCTGTAAATGGCCCACCCCACAAGGGTCCCAATCCTAGTCCGCCTATCCAACCCTCGAGCCCACAAAGTCCCAAGCAACCACCTGTACCTCAGGACGATGTCCCTCTAGGAGACCCTGAGGCACAGCCTCCTTCCCAAGGTGGTCGCGAAAATCCCCCGCATCAGAGGCTGAATAGGACCGGGCATCAGCCTCGCAGTACTAGATGCCATAGGGGTGACGAGCCGAACCTTCCGAACAGAGGACAACATCCTCCTGGTAACAGGAGGAACTCAGAGTTAGGCTCTGCGGTCCGAGGTCCCCCAAGGCATGATTATGCATAGGGACCTAACGACCAACGCAGGCCACCCTCTAACGCTCGGGATGTTTCAGCCCGGGAAGGAAATCGAGGGAACAGTCGATCCCGTCATAGCCAATCACGATTCAGAGATGGCAATGGTTATGATGAGGCCGATTCCGGCAAGGGAAATGTCGATCGGAGGAATGACGGAAGAGGTGGAAACAGGAATCAACCACCTCAAGATGACCAACCCAGCAGACGGGACGCTGGTGGGCAATCCAGGCAAAATGACGTCTTCAACTGGCTCGGAGGTAGCGAGCAGCGGAGAAGAGACGAGGATTTGAGAAATGTGCTCAACGATCGCCATGAGCGACATGGCGAGAACATCCCCCCAGCAACAGAGGCCACAGCAATTTCTATCGCTGTGTAGGCCCAGATAGATGCCCTCAACCAGGCGATGCAGCAGCTGGTCGGGGGAAGAACATCTTACATCGACCACGATAGGAGAAAAGGCACTCCTTTCGTTCAGAGGATAGCTATGGCTGAGACTCCTAGCAAGTTTTAAATGCCTACGCTTCCGAACTTTGATGGGTACGGTGACCCGGTATCTCACGTCAATAAGTTTGAGATACAAATGGACATTCAGAAAGTGTCTAAAGATGCTCGGTGCAGGATCTTCCCTGCAACACTTTCTGATGCCGTGCAGGAGTGGTTTTTTAAGTTCCCTCCTGCAAGCATAGTTTCCTGGGAGATGTTCGTAAGGGAGTTTTACGGACAGTTCTACACAGGTCGTGTGCATCCGACCGAGGCAAACCAGCTGGTTGAAATTTGCCAGTAGGATGGAGAATTGCTGAAGGATTACATCCAGCGCTTTATGTGAGCAGCCACTAGAGCAAAAACGGTGGGGGACGAAGGCAAAATGATGGCCATAACCGCAGGGGTTAAGCGTCGCACCCCCCCTCTGGAAAAGCCTCTGAAAGGAAGGGGTTAGAACTATCCAGGAGTTCTTGGATCGGGCTGATTGTTACATCAAGCTCGAAGATGCCATTGCCGACGATGGAAAGCCTCCAGGCAAGGATAAGAAGGCTGCCGAGCCAGCCAAAGCCACCAATGGGTCTAAACCTAACGACAACGGCAAAGGCAACGGGAACGGCAACAGCAATGGCAAGAATGGTGGAAAACGACCACGCAATGAGCCTTCCACCTCCGACAATAAACGAGCCAAGGGTAATTGTTATGAACCTCGGTTCACTAACTATACTGCCCTTGTTGAGTCTAGGGGAGAGGTTTATCAAGCCACGAGTTCCAGTGTGCCTTATAAGAAGCATGCCCCCATTCGAAAGGATATTTCAAAAAGAGACACTACCAAGTTCTGTCGTTATCATAACGACTACGGACATGACACCAACGAATGCAACCAGCTAAAGGATGAAATCGAGTTCCTTATTAGACAAGGACACTTGAGAAGATATGTACGGGCCTCGGGAAATTCCCAATGAGAAGCTCCAGGTGGCAACGAGCAAACGCCCACACGCCAACGCTCGCCACCTTTGCAGCCTGCCCCTGTGACTGGCACACTGTTAACCATTTGTGGAGGCCCGCACCTCGCGGGAAATAGCTGAAAGGCCAGGGAACGATACGCTCGGACTCTGCGCCACGACTAGGACATCGAGATGATGACTGTGGAGGACCGTGCGCCAAAAAAGGCTCGGTCAGAAGAGGGTGAGATAACCTTCTCTGATAGCGATGCCCAACATGTCCGGTTCCCACATTCCGATCCGCTGGTCGTGGATATCCAAATGGCCAACATGATGGTGAAGAGAGTCCTGGTCGATACAGGAAGTTCGGTGAATATCCTGTATAAATCTTCGCTGGAATGCATGAAACTATCCGTTAAGGACCTAGAGCCCTGCAACCAAACAATATACGACTTTTCTAGTGAGGGACTTGCCCCCGCAGGGTCAATAAGACTACCAGTAACGACGGGTACAGCGCCCGCTACCAGGACATTACTCGCTACTTTTATAGTAGTTGATTGTCCTTCGGCGGACAATGCCGTCATTGGGAGACCTATACTGGTTGATCTACGGGCCTTCACCTCTATGTGGCACTTGGCCATGAAATTCCTGACAGACGCAGGGGTAGAACGCGTGTTGGGAAACCAGAGGGAGGCCAGAGAGTGCTATAACGCCTCAGTTGCGAAGGCGAAAAAGGGAACATCGAAGAGCACTACCTCAAATAGGTTGCAGATGGCAATTGATACACAAGCCCAATCCGGTGATGAGGTCACCAAATAGGGTGTTGCCCAAAGTGAGGATAGAGATCTAGATCCTCGCTTTGGGGATTTTGAAGAGAACGTTGGACCCGTCGAGGACCTGGAAGAGGTCAAACTCGACGAAAGAGACCCGACCAGAGTCGTGAAGGTCGGGAAAAACCTAGAACCAACCACGAAGCATACACTGGTGGAATTTTTGCAGAGGAACTTGGAAGTCTTTGCCTGGTCGCACAAAGACATGGCTGGGATAGACCCTGCAGTCATCAGCCATGTCCTGAATATAGACAAGACTTTTCCACCTGTGCAGCAAAAAAGAAGGCTGCTCGATAAAGATCAGTCGAGAGCCTTAAAAGAAGAAGTCGAAAGATTAAAGGAGAATGGGTTCATCAGGGTAGCGTATTATCCATCGTGGGTCTCCAATCCAGTGCTAGTTCTCAAGCCTAACAGCAAATGGCGAACCTGTGTGGATTTTACAGACCTCAATAAGGCCTGCCCAAAAGACTGCTTCCCACTCCCAAGAATCGACCAGTTGGTCGATGCTACTGCAGGACACGAGATCCTCTCGTTCATGGATGCATATTCGGGCTACAATCAGATTAGCATGCATTCCCCTGACAAGGATCACACCAGCTTTCGGACCGATACGAGCTTATACTGTTATAAAGTAATGCCCTTCGGACTGAAAAACACAGGTGCGACTTATCAGCGACTAGTCAACCACATGTTTAAAGAGCTGATCGGAGTAAACATGGAGGTATACGTGGACGACATGCTAGTAAAGTCTAAGAAGGCAGAAGGACATGTGAAGGATTTACAAGAATGTTTTGAAGTATTGAACAAGTACCAGATGAAACTAAATCCTCTTAAATGTTCCTTCGGAGTTGGATCAGGGAAGTTTTTGGGGTTCATTGTAAATTCAAGAGGAATCGAGGCTAACCCCGACAAGATAAAAGCCCTGATCGATATGAAATCGCCAGAAAGGATCAAAGATGTACAAAGTTTAACTGGGAGAATCGCAGCCCTAAGTAGATTCGTTTCGAAATCATCGGACAAATGCGTCCCTTTTTTCAATCTACTTAGGGGCAATAAGAAGTTTGAATGGACAGGAGACTGCGAGCGAGCTTTTCAGGCCTTGAAGGCACACATGGCACAGCCTCCCATTTTATCAAAGCCAATCGAAGGAGAAACTTTGTTCATTTACCTGGCGATCACTGAAGTTTCTGTTAGTGTGGTACTAGTACGAGAGGAAGAAGGCGTACAAAAATCGGTTTACTATGTAAGCAAGAGGCTGATCGGTGCAGAACTGAGGTATCCGCCCATCGAAAGGCTAGCATATTGCTTAATCCTGGCCTCAAGGAAGCTGCGCCCTTACTTCCAAGCCCATCCTATCACAGTTTTAACCGACCAGTCCCTTCGGCAAGTCCTCCAGAAACCAGAGGCGGCTGGGCTCTTATTAAAATGGGCAGTCGAACTAGGGCAGTTCGATATCACATATTCACCGTGAACAGCAGTAATAGGACAAGTCTTGGCTGATCTTATTGCAGAGTTCACCGAACTCCCAGACAGCGAATAGTGCGAACAGCCTAGTGCACCTGAGCCTCAAGAAAAAACTCCATCGTGGAAGTTATTCACGGATGGGTCGTCCAACGAATCCCGCGCAGGAGCGGGAGTGATATTGATAACGCCGGAAGAGCATCGATTTCACTGCGCCATTAGGTTCGACTTCACCGCGTCAAATAATGAAGCCGAATACGAAGCACTCCTCGCTAGATTGAGAATGGCCAAAGACATGGGAATAAAGACGCTTGATATTTACAGCGATTCACAGCTGGTAGTGAACCAAGTTCTAGGGGAATATCAAGCGCGAGGCCTAAAAATGGTGGCCTACTTAAATAAAACAAAAGACCTGCTAGCCTAGTTCGCGAAGTATACCCTCCAACAAATACTGCGGGATCAGAATTCAAACGCAGACGCCTTAGCCAAACTCGCGAGCATGAAAGATGCTGACACTTTGAACATTGTGCTAGTAGAAAGATTGAGTGAGCCAAGCATACGAGCAATTGAAGCCAGTATGGAAATTCGAATGGAGGATACATGGATGGCGCCTTACTTGGAGTATCTGACAAAAGGTATACTACCAACAGATAGAAACAAGGCCAGAACGCTGCAAAGGCAAGCCGCTAGGTACATACTGGTCGATGGTGTTATGTACCGAAGGGGATATTCCATGCCACTTCTCAGGTGCGTTACACCATAAAAAGCTAAGGAACTAATGAAAGAGGTGCATGAAGGCTTCTGTGGAGATCACGCTGGGGGGCAAAGTTTAGCAAAAAAGATTCTAAGGCAAGGCTACTTTTGGCCAACTGTGAACGAGGATTCGATGGAGTTTGTACGAAGATGCGATAAATGTCAAAGGTTCTCCAAAATTCCGCGAGCAGCTCCAAACGAATTGAAACAGATGCAAAGTCCGTGGCCTTTTGCAGTATGGGGGATAGATTTGATTGGATCCCTGCCAATGGGAAAGGGTGGAGTTAAATACACAGTTGTGGCGGTTGACTACTTCACCAAATGGGCCGAAGCTGAACCACTCGCTACCATAACGACCAAAAAAGTTCTTGACTTCGTCATCAAGAACATTGTTTGCCGGTACGGTTTGCCCCGAAAGATCATTTTAGACAACGGAACCCAATTTGACAGTGACTTATTCACCGACTTCTGCAAAAGGCACGGAGTTATTAAAAGCTTCTCTTCAGTTGCGCATCCCTAAGTAAACGGGCAGGTCGAGGCCATGAATAAAACTCTTAAGGACACCCTGAAGAAGAGGCTTGAAGACACTAAAGGAGCATGGCCAGAGCAGCTGCTTGAAGTCCTCTAGTCGTATAGAACATCACACCGAACAGCGACAGGTCCTACTCCATTTTCTTTAGCATACGGATATGAAGCCATGTTGCTAGTCGAATTAGATCCGCCCTCGCATCGACGAATTACATACGACCAGGATCAAAACAGCCAATTGATGATGGAGTCCCTAGACTCAATTGATGAAATACGAGAAAAAGCTCAACTCCGAGTTGTAGCATACCAGAAAAAGGTCGCCCAGTACTTTAACTCAAAGGTAAAATAAAGAAAATTCAACGTCGGTGACTTGGTGCTACGACGAGTTTTCTTGAATACCCGCGACCCCACTACTGGAGTACTCGGGCCTAACTGGGAAGGACCATACCAGATTGAAGAAGTCCTTCACCCGGGCACATATAAACTTGCACGCCAAAACGGAGATCTCGTTCCACGCTATTGGAATGGAGAACACCTGTGAATTATCAATGAACAGTCCTTTTTAAAGGACTGGCTTGTATTAAATTTTACTTTTTACAAGTTTAGCAAAAAGGGTTAGCCACCTTGTATGGCTAATCACTTATAAATGTAAGATCTTTTTTAAGATCACTCGTAAAGACACGATTAGTCCATTTTTAATACGAGATTATAAGGGACTGTGCGCAGCCAATCATTCTTGCCAACTTTTGTAAATTTATTTTTACAAGTATTTGATCATTACGTGTGTTGTTTTGCTGTATTACAAATGTTATATTTTGCACCGAGCAGTAATATTCGCTCAGGTCGTGGTCAAGGCAAGTGACCAAGGACCTAAAGCTCCTCGATCACTTGGGGGGCATATAAGGTACATCGATAGCAAAGCGTACTACCATGAGGTACGTAAACACATGATCAAAATGAGTGAAAGCATGCTACAGTACTTAAAGTATTTTTCAAAATTTATGATTTTGTTAAATCAAACTAAAGTACTATGCTAAGTTCGGTCATGCGAACAGGTATTATAATAGAAAGATTATAATATCAGAGGCAAACGTTTACACCGCGAGCATTAGTGCTCGGATGTAAATATGAAATTAAAAGGAAAAACCTTTACACCGCGAGCAATATTGCTCAGATGTAATTGTTCAAGTATAAGCAAAAGAGTTGCCCTTGCAGCAATAAAAGAAAAAAGACTGTCTTTACAAAAAGACCCGTGGGCCATAAAGCTGAAAAAATAAATATTAATTTTGCTGGGGGGCAGGAGGGTCTTCTGGATTAGGAGCGTTTTGATCAGCCGGAGGTTTAGCCACAGTAGCAGCAGCAGGAGTTTGGGCCTTGGCTTTCTCTTCTGCATCCAGCCGAGCAGCGCACTGTGCCATCAGCGTCTTTTGAAAATGCTCGGAGAGATAGCTAATGTCTGCCTCCCGATTGTGCTTCCAGAAGTCATAGAAGCAGAGGAAGGTGGCTTCCTTATACTTCTTCAGATTTTTAACTCTGTCCTCCTCGAGCTCGCGCACCCGTTCCTCAAGCTTCTTTACCTCATCCCTGCTGGCGGTCAGATCGAGCGTGAGCTGCTTACACTCTTAGGTGTTGAGTTTGCAGTTCTCCTTCCATTTGTGCCACTCATCGATGGCTTTATTCCGGGCCGCTTCACTCTCCTGAAGCTCTCGGGTAAGAGTGGATTGGTCCTCGCATAGCTGCTCGTTCAACTTAGCCAGCTCCTTGTTCTCCTCGAGCAGCTTGGTCTTCTCATCCTCAAGCGCTTGCATAGCCTGGGCAAGCCTGGAGTCAAAGTTCCTCTCGAGAGAGACCATTGCCCCAGCTCGCGCGCCAGCTAGCAGTCAAGGACAAAAACCCCTGAAGAAAAAATGAGTTAAGAAAGGAAGTTTAGCATAAATGACAAAGCAGCAAAAGACGACTTACACTGGCTATCTCGTTCAACCCTCTGTTAATGATTTCATTGATATCCATTGCGGTAGTGTCATTGATGGCGACCTGGGAGTGCTTATGCTTGGAGAGCCGATATAATCTCTCCCTGGCCATGCCAACTATGTGGCTGGGCAGGGAGCCTTCGGACAAGTGGTCCGTGGTCTCTTTGTCTACGGCCTTTGAGGAAGACCGAGGATCGGTGGGCGTGGGAGTTTGTTGCTCGGAGATAGGCGAATGTGTTAAGTCCTCTTTGGATGGGGCGTCGGTGGGAGCATCTTTTGTTCGGGCCTTCTTCGAAGGGGTCTTGCTACTTTCCCCACGAGCTCTTTTGCTGTCCTTCTTCGGGACAGAAGCTTCAGCGGCAGCTTGGTAGTGTGCAAAGAAGTCCCCGGAGTCCATGCCTACACAAAGAATGACATTTCAAACGATGAGATTAAAAGGTTGCAGAGAAACAGAGGTTAGAATATAAGAATTGCAAAAGTAAGGTACCCGAGCTACACCTACCGGTCGTAACGTTATTTACTGAACTACCTAGTTCCTGGAAGAAATCTGAATTTAAAGAAGGAGCGTTCCTAATGTTGGCGTCCCCATCAAATAGGCATATGGGAATTGGCAAGTTATTTAAAAACAAGAATGGTGTACCGTATACATCCGACGAGTCGTCAGACTGTTCGGCAGGCTCAGCAGCCTTTTGTTTCCCCTTGCCCTTGGGGACCGACGGTTCTGCTGCTCGGTGGGGAGCAGTAGGTTCCCTGATTATAACCCCAGTTGGCCTCCTCCTAGGAGGAGGTGATTGAGGTTGCTGCTCGGGACCCTGCTCACATCCCACACCAGCATGGACACCACCCGCCGCAGGTTCCCTGGTTGCAGGAGGGGAGCCCTTAAGGCCAGCCAACCTAAGGTTAGCCTCAGTAATCAAGTTTTTCACACTCTTAGCAGCATTGGACATGCTGGCTAAGAGTGCTGCCCTCGAATCCATTCCTGGAGTGGGGGTCGGGCGCAACCATGGACCTGGAGTACAGTGGAACAGTAGAGTATTATGACAAGGAAGATTTAAAGGGCAAGGACTACTGGTTTAAGGCTCGTTATTCCCCTTACCTCCTCGGGTGAATGCCAGGTTGTCCGCAGCAATGTCAGGTGTGAGAAAGTACTGCAGATGATACTTCCCCACATTGGAGATATGGGTGGTCTCGGACAGGAAGGTACGTCCGGTCTCCTGATGGCAAAAATGGAAGAACCCCGTACCGTCTTGGTTGGGGTTGGACTTGAGGTCAAATAGATAATTGACCTCATGAGGGGAGGGGGTTGGCCATTTCTTGAGTTTGTAAAGGATATAGAGCGTAGTCAGCATCCTATATCCGTTCGGAGTAATTTGAAAATGGGCCACCCCGAAGTAATTAACCACCCCTTGGAAAAATGAATGCAGAGGCAAGGTGGCACCCGCCTCAATGTGATATCTCGACCAGGCGCTATAAGCCCCCCCTGACAGGTTGGCTCGCTGGTCGATAGAAGGTCTGACTAGTGTTATCCCCGTCAAATTGTACTTATTTAAATAGTTGGAGACCATGCGAATGGTCACCGTGCTCGGAGATACCACGTGCCACTCGACAGCCGGCTGGTTGGCATGACGAGGACGGGCACGTGCCTGAACTTCGGTCTCAGGAGGGAATTCTCCTCGACCACTGGTCGAGGGGGCATCAGCAGGAGGCTGATTTGGAGATTTATGGCCTTGGTTTTTGTTCTGGCCATTTTCTGGGTAGGAGCTGGTGGAGGATTTGGGTTAGAACATGAAAATGGAATTTCTGGAATCAACGTGGATGGATTCTCTTCACCTTTGAGCAGTTGGGCTAAGAGTTCATCTTCGACAGGTCTTTCTTCCCCCCAAAGGTCTTGCATATGAACTGCAAATAGACAATGGAGGAGATAAGACACAATCCGCGAAGTAGTGTGGGGAAACTGGGATAACGTTGCTCGTGCCTAAATAGCCAGCAACATCCTAATCCTACGCTAACTTCAACGTGGATAAATAAAAGAAAAGGGAAAGAAGAACGTTTTCTGAAAAGAACTTTTTTCAACTCCTAAAAGGTGGGAAAAAATTTCAGTTTTTTCTTATAGCTTAAAGGTTGAATCTTTCGACAACCTAACGTCCCAAATCAGAAACTCTATCTATCAAAGTACTGATCTAACCCATACAAGGTATAAAGACGCACTTCTACAGAATATTAGGCGGTTTATACCAAAAACCCTAAAAACCCTATTCAAGAACGCAGACATATCAGAGCACAAAAATAGCATGCATGGCGTAATACAGAACTTAAAGGATGGAATCCTTACCTGAGAGGAGGAGGAGATTCGAAAGAAAATGAAAACTTGAGGCGGAAGACCTGCGGCACAGCGTCGGACTGGTTTTTGAAGCTCTGAACACTGGTGCGAGTTCTTGAAGATTTTAGCAAAGTTGATGGGTAAAAGTTTCTTGAAAGAGAAGAAAGGCCTACTTATAGAGATCGAAGGGACAGCCTAAAGTCGGTAATCATCACTTCCCACTTTCGAAACATGGGGAAGTGGACAAGCCGTCAGATTGCCTTTTTGGAAACCAAAAAGGCTTGATTAGACGTAATTATGACACGATTTTTGAAAATGCACGGGGACTCTGACAGATGTGGGAAGACGAACGGTTGTTCCCTTAAGTTTCTTTATTACTGGTCGCACTAAACAAACTTGGGGGGCAAATGTTATCCCAAAAATCAGAAGTGAATGACATGGCAGGAATTAATTGCACGTGGCTGAAACCTGGCAAAACATGTGCTCAACTATCGACCAGAAAGATATTCGGCATTATGCGATCGGTCTCTTCATACGACCAGTCTGGTCGTATGCACATAGTACGCGGAGGAAATCTTAGGCAGTTATGATGGAATCTGAAATTCTCTCCCATGATTTCCTGTGTATCTGATTATTCAGGAAATAATATCTGTAACAAATCAATGTAAATCTTCCCTGAGCTTATAAATAGAAGAAGATGGCTCAGAGAAGGGGATCCGATCCTTTTTCTTTTTCTGACTTCTAAATCGTTGGAGATTAGAGTTATCATATCGCTCATATTGTATTGTTCTGAAAAATTTAGTGAAACTCATTGAACCCTAGTTCTTTGATCACTCCTTTGAATCTCACATCAATAACAATCTAAGTGGACGTAGGTTATTACCATATCCTGGGGCCAAACCACTATAAAATATCGTGTTCTTATTCTTTTCGTTATTACGTTCTTTTCAACGCATTCATCTACGTCAAGCATATTTTGACTCCGTGTCAGTTGTCCAAAATTAGGGTCAACATAATCGATAGACCTTGATAGTATATGTTAGGTTTTGGATTTGATTATGCCTTGATATGCCTCGACAGACCTCGATGGAATTAGGCATACTCTGATTTTTTACATTTGCCTCGATAGAGTTAGATATATTCTGATTTTGTATTACCTCGATAGACCTCGATGGACCTCAATAGGCCTTGATAGAGTTGTATATATTCTGATTTTGCATTGCCTCGATAGGTCTTGATAGACCTCAATAGCCCATGCAAAATCATAAAACACCTAATTCTATCGAGGCTTATCGAGGTCTATCAAAGCAATACAAAATCATAATATATCTAACTCTATCAAGTCATATCGAGGCAGATGCAAAAAATAAGAGTATGCCTAATTTTATCGAGTTCTGTCAAGGCCTATCGAAGCCTATTGAGGTACAATCAAACTCATAACCTAACATATAATATCGAGGTCTATTGATTACTATCGAGGTGAATAAAAATCTCGAAAAAAAAACTCAGATTTCTTCATTTCCCAACCCTGATCTATCATGTGAACAAAAAATTAACAAATAAACCAGCCCCAAACAATTTATTGTTGAATAAACAAGTAAATCCCTCACATTTTTCTATTTTTGGGTTGTTTCGTCGATCTCTTAGGTTTTCTTGCCTACCCACCTACTCCGGTCAAGATTTCTTGCCACTGATGTGCGGTCGTGGTCGTGGAAGACAATGCCCACAGATTCGACAATGAATGCGAAAGAAGACCAGGGGATTTTGTGGGTTTTGGTTTCGGGACCTAAAGAGTGAGGGAGAGAATAGAGAGAGTCTGGGAGAGTAGAAAAAGAAAGTGGAAAACAAATGACAAAGATATTTTTAGAACTAAGGAAAATACTAGGATGAAATAGATATGTAAACAGTAAATATGATATTTTTGTTATGATACCCTATTTAATACATGAATAGTCAAATTTCACTTTACGTAGAATCAGCTTGGTGGTTATCAATAATTCACAAATAATTCTTCGGTATGTGTTGTTATTAAATATATATTATTATTTTTGTAGTGAATTTTTCAATGTTAGTTTTCAACCGTACGTGTCCAAACTCGCTAATGGGATTGCTCACTTTTTGCGAAACTTGCACCGTCAAAGAATGATCATTATATTTGGTGACTTGACAAACTTTGATGTATCTTGTCTCAGATTTTGGCCAATGCCAATTGATTGTTAGTGAATCCCAATTGCTTTTCAAAAACTAAAAAATAACTACATAAGGAGTGATGTTAAATATATACTAAGAGCACTGTCAATTAAATAAGTAAAATGTCTAAATTTTTATAATATAGAGAAAAAATTGCTAAATAGTTTTTCAATAGGTGATGTAAAGTTATATTTTTTTTTACCTAAATAAATTGTATTTCTCTATATATAGTGAAACACTATTTATCAAGCTATAAATATTTTATTATTTTTTTATAATTTTTTGTATATATATAAGTGTGATACTATTATATTTAATTATTTTATTTTTTAAAATGAATAAAATATTTTTAAAAAATATAATATTTAAACGATGTAGAGAAAAAATAGAGAAACTGATGAATGGTATAATATAAAAGTTTGAGGTAAATTATAAAAAAAAAATGTTTTAGTGGTGTATTTTTGTGACAGTCAGAATCCCGTGATTCGTAAGGGGAAAGACCGGGTAAAGCTATGCAATCCCACACCGCTTGGGAAAGGTCAAGTGTGATCATTCTAAGATTGTATAGATATGAGACTACACAGTTGAAGATGTCTTAAATAGATTGATGAGTACTACCTATATCAACAAGATGCATCTTCTTTTCGGTAGCCCATCACTTGAGAATAGGGGTGTACACGGTTTGGTTTGGTGCGGTTTAGAAGAATTTTGAAACCAAACCGCTCATGCGGTTTTTTCAAAATGAAAAACCAAACCAAACCATTAAAATTAAAAACCAAACCATAAATAAACGGTTTGGTGCGGTTTGGTTTGGTTTTAACCATATAACTAAATTATTAAAATTTTAAACTTTTTTTATTATAAAATAATTAACTAAATAATTGTATTTAAATAATAATAATTTTAGCTTTACTTTTAAGACCATAAAAGTCTACAAGAAGCTTATTTTCTTTGTTGTTGTAAGTGTAAATATTTTAAATCATTTTATAGAAGTGGGAAAAAGAAATGTTTATTTTCTAAACAATGTGGGACTTTACATTTATCTTTTTTTAGTTTTGGAAACGTGTGCATGTATTAAATACTACTAAAAAAATATCCTAAACAATTAAATTGTGTTGGCTTGGATGGTTGGTAGATTTTATATTAACTTAAGTGTAGGGGTTCAAATCTTTGAACCATCATTTCTAAAAACTATTTTTTTTAGAAAAAATCACGGTCCGATCCGGTTTAATTGGTTTTAAAAAATTAGAAACCGTGACCAAACCATTAAAGTTGAGCGGTCCGGTTAAAACCGAACCATCAAAAACGGTTTCACAGGTTATGGTTTTTGGCGGTTTGGTGTAGTGCGGTTTGGTTCCAAACCACGGTTTGCAGTTTATATGAACACCCCTACTTGAGAACTCCAAAGTTAAGTGTGCTGGAGTAATCTCAAGATGGGTGACCTCCTGGGAAGTTTTCCCAGGAAGCGTGCGAGTGAGGACAAAGCACGCTGGAAAGACTCGTGTTGGTTTGTAGGGTCAGTCGTTATTCCAGAAAGTAGTCATAGTGACGTGTGGCGTCACAATTTTGTAATACACTTTCTCTATAATATTTAACTAAAACTTACAAAAATATCTTCCATCAACTCATTTATACATATATTTATAATAGCTATGCACAAACTCCAATTAATTCATATATACATTTACATAACATTTATGTATCATTTATATAATATTTTAATATTATTATTTTTCTTTACAAGCTTTCTCACTCCCATTTAGTATATATATTTATTATTATTTTTAATTATTTTATTTTACTTTAATTAATAAAATATGTTTAAAGATATAATATTTAAATATTGTAGATAAATATATAGAGAAACTGATGTATGTTATAATGTAAAATTTAAAGGTAAAATAGAAAAATGTGTGTTTTTGAAAAGTATTTTAAATAATGGAATAGAGGATAAAGAGTGTTTTAATTAACTACTCTCATTTATATTAATTATCATATAATTTTTTTCTGCATCTTTTTCAATCGGTGGACAATGATGTGAGTGAAATGAGAAATTATATAACTGGTAGTTTATAAAAAAAAAAGTGAGTAAAAATAAAAGTTTTAAAACATAGGTAAAAAGTGAAAGAATTTTTTTTTTCTTTCTAAAAGTGAATATAGTCTAATCTGATCTCCTCAAATACTTTGGTAGGCTGAATTAGAAGGCCTCCATAGCTTTGGGCACTACTGACTTGCTTGGAGATGTTGTTGAAGGGAGGCCCACGTTGAGGTTGTTAGGCCAAAACCAAATGTACGAGCTAACTTCCCTTTTTTTTTTTTTTTTTTTCTTACTTTTTTTTTTAAATGAAAGGATATATTTTGTTAATTACCTACTAAAGAAAAGCATCTGATACCATATAATAACATAGTTTAAATGACAAAATATTTGGAAAAGAAAAATTATATTATATGAGTATTATTCATTTTTAAAAAAAACTTGATATGTTAGTTAATTTAAATTTTTGAGTTACTTTCTTAATTAATTTCTTAGTAGTTAGAATTGTATAAAGGAAAATTTACATAAAATAGTAGATTTAGTGAAAAAAAAAATCTTTATATGATCACACATAATTTATTTCATTTTTACAATCAAAGTTTTTATTTTTTTTCTTCATTTTGATGGTATACAAGCAAACACCCCTACAAATTCTAGTCACAGCATGCTCCCACTTGTCGTTGACCATCAACTTCATGTCATCCCTCTTGCCCAAGCATCCGAGCAATGAAACAGAGTTGTTCAAGGGTTCGAGGACCCCATTCTCAAAATTTAGTGGCTACCATATATGCTCGATTTAAGTGAATGAAGAGGCTAGTAATGGAAGGGACGATTGAGAAATAGAGATTTTTTTTTTCGTCGGGGTCAACAACATTATTAAAACATAAATATTGAAGTTGTTGCGAACTTCAGGTTTAAGCGAATGGGAGATTGTGTGAATTGAAGTTGATGTTGTCTTGTGAGGCACTGAGACTGAAAGAAGGGCCGTAGGCAGTGGTGAGAGAGAGGGATGCACTTTTTTTTTAATGGGGCGGGGGCGGGGACGGGAATAGCACTTCTTGCCTCCGGGCTCCGTTTAAATTTTTATATATTTCTTTATGTGTTTTTGTAGTATAGTAGTAATTTTTTTAATATTTTAAATTTTATTTAGGATGGTGTTTAATATTTTAAATAATAAATATTGTGCAATATTTTTATTTATATATAATTTACTATTTTTATTTTAAAATTTTAATTTAAAATTTATTTTTTAAATAAATAGGTTCCTCGTGGGGATTCTCTGCCCCAATAGCGGATTCCCCACCCCGTCCTCGACGGGGAATAAGCAGGGATGGGGCGGGGACGGAGATTAGAAATATAAATGGGGATGGGGACGGGGGAGCACTCTCCGCCAATTCCCCGTCCCGTGTGCATCACTAGGTGAGAGTGAGAGGGATATACAAAGAGAAGTGAATGAGATGAGAAAAGGGTACTCGAACTTTGAATAAGACAAATGAAATTTGGGAAATTTATAGATTATACTAATTCTTCCAAATATATGTTTATTTTTCGTATATTTTTGGTATATATATTGTTGACCCACGATTTGGCCAACTGACACGGAGTCAGAATATGCTTGATATTAATGAAAGTAATGAGAAGAACGTAATGACAAAAGTAAATAAGACACAATATTTTATAGTGGTTCGGCCCCAGGATCTGGTAATGACCTACGTCCACTTAGGTTGATATTGATATAAAAATCAGATGAGTGATCAAAGAACTTGGGTTCAATGAGTTTCACTAATCTCTGAAGAACAATACAATCTTACTAGGAGAATTACTATAGTCTCGAGAGATTCAAAAGCAAAAGTCCCCTCCCTTGAGCTATCTCTTGCTATTTATAGGCTCAAGGGGGATTACAAAAGATTGTTACAGATATTCTTTCCTGAATAATCAGATACTTAGGAGATTGTGTGAGATAAATTCGGGATTCACAAAGATCTTCCCATTAATGTTGCCTTGTATGCGGAACTATCGACCAGACTGGTCGTAGGTAAGATAGGTTTGTACTGCTTCCACTGAGTCTTCTGGTCGATACTCTAGCAGAACGTTTCCAGGTGTCAGCCACGTGTCCAGGGATCACTTGCCACGTCATCAATGCTAATTTTTTGGATAACATTTGCCCCCCAAGTTTATTTACCACGAGCAGTAAATAAACTTTTGAACGAATGACTCTTCGGTAACCCCACCTGAAGTGTCAGAACCCTTCGTGTGTTCTTGAAAAAAGTAACCTTTCTCTGTCCAATCACGTCCTTTCGGTTCCCCAGAAAAGATTTTGACGACCATCCCGCTTCCCCATACTTTGAAAAAAGGGAAACTAGTGATTACATCTTTTTAATCCCACAGACAAACTTATATAAGACATTCGAAGTCTTTATTTTCTTTTTACGCACGCCATCGTCTCCACAAGAAAACCTAAAATCTAGAGCCCTTAACGTTCCTGAAGACCGTTCCATCTGCACTTTCAGAACCCCGTCCGAGAGCTCCTTAATCTCCGAAGACCTTTCTTCCATCTCCACGATCGCTTTTCTTGGTAAGTTTTCGAGTTCCCACACTTTTAATTTTTCGTGGTGCATGCTTCTGAATGTGTACTGTTTGAGTTTATCTGTTTCTGGTTTGAGATGCTTGTAGACAGAATATTTTGTAGGCAAAATAGGGTTACGAGTTAGTTTGAAATTCAGGATCATGCTTTTTAGGACGTAAAATCGAAGTAAAAATTCGATCTTTAAGCTAGTTGAAAAACAAGTTTTTCCCGCCCTAAGGGGAGTTGAAAAAGCTTTTTCAGAAAAACTTTTTACTTTCACCCTTTGATCCGTTTTTCAAACTGTTCGTGTAGAAAAATTTAGCTTTTTGTTAGAATGCTGTTGTATAAAAACTTAATTTTTATACTCGACTAGCGTTATTCTAAAAAGCTTTTAAAAGTTTTCTATCCTCACCTCCCCATTCTTCTGTATGCAGACTTTAATGCCAGATTTGTGGGGAGGTGAAAGGCCTATTGACGACGACCTTCTCGCCCAACTGCTTAAGGAAGAAAAACAACCAGCTGACCATGTTCACGAGATCCCTTTTTCGCGATCCTCTTCCAGACCCCATCCTTCTCCTCCAATGGCCTGTTCCAAATCTTCAGGCAAGAAAAGACCCGAGTCTGAAAACAACCCAAATTCTCCTGCTCGGCCTGATTCGCAGGCAAGGGTTCCCTCGACCAGTGGTCGAGAAAATCTTGCTCCTGACCTTAGTATCCAAATCAAGGCCAGCCCTCGCCATCAGAACTTGCCTGATGTCGAGTGGTATACTTCCCCGGCCAGTTCAGTGACTCTTCGGATGATTGCTAACTGCTTCAGGAGATTCCCTCTCACAGGGGTTTCCATTATACGTCCTGCCGCAGACCAGAGGGCTAACCTCCCCGGAGGTGTAAACAGCGCCTGGTCTCGGTATCATATTGAGGCGGGAACTTATCTCCCTCTTAATCCCTTTTTTGTGGGGGTGGCCAATTATTTCGGTGTCGCCCCCTTCCAAATAACTCCAAACGGATATAGAATGCTGGCCGCACTCTATATCCTGTATAAACTTAAGAAATGGCCAGAACCTTCACCCCACGAGGTCAACTATCTCTTTGACCTCAAGTCTAACCCGCAACAACATGGAACGGGTTTCTTCCATTTTTGTCACCAGGAAACCAATCGAACATTCCTGAGTGACACTACGTATATCTCGAATGTGGGGCAGTATAATAAGGAGTACTTCCTTACCTCGGACATAACCAGCAACAACCTGGCCTTCACCCGAGGAGGTAAGTGTTTGTCTCCAACTGGTCGATACTTTTCGTCGATGTGTTCCCTTCCATTTTTCTTAAACTGTAATCTGTTTTTCAGGCCCCTGGTTACGCCCGATCCCAACACCAGACATGGTGTTGAGGTCCAGCACTTTGGCCAGGATTTCTGACGCAGCAAAAAGCGTCAAGACCCTGGTGACTGAAGAAAACTTGAGGCTGTCTGGCCTCCTGGCTCCTCGCCATGAAACTAGAGGGTTCGTAGTGGATGAAGCCACTGCCGAGGGGGTTCCCGAGCAGCAAGCTCCTGTGTCTCCTCGGAGGAGGAGGCCAACAGGGATTACTATTAGGGAGCCCACGGGCAATCCTTCCGCAGAAAGGCATTCTGCTCCCCAAGGCAAGGGGAAACAAAAGGCCAAAGAGCCAGCAGTGGACTTGGGAGAGTCCTCTGATGAGAACGGTAACACTATTTTACTTTTAAATGGTTTGCCAATTCCTTGTCGTTTGTTCGACGGGGAAGGCAACTTTACATATACTCCAAAATTAGGGCCATACTTCTTCATGCCAGATAATGAGTATATGACTAATAGAGTCAATAGTGTAGCGACCAGTAGTTGTAGCTCGGGTATTCACTTTGTTACCTCTTTTCTGTTGTATAATAACTTTTCACCTGCCTCTTGTCTTATCATTTTCCTGTGTTTACTTGCATGCAAACATGGCCACTCCCAATATCTTTGACATGTACCAGGCCGAGGAGGAAGAGGAGGTTCCCCAACTCCAGCGGAGATCAAAGAGGAGAACTGGCGAATCCAGCCGAGGTCCTCCAACCAAGAAGGGTCGAACAGAAGCCCTTCCCAAGGACGCGCCAACTGGGAAAACTCCTGAGCCAACTGGGCAGACTCATCCACCAGCTCCTACTGAGAAGCAGACCCCTCCTGCCCCATCCAACCCTCCGGCTGCGCCTGCCAGAGAGGAAATTACTCGTGAAGAAGCTCTCGGGGCCAAACTCATGAGTCGTACCCTTCGATCAGCCAGGGATCGCCTTGACCGCATTGGCAAAGGTGACCGTGTCAGAGATGCAATGGTCGAGGCTGAAAACATGGGGACCGACCAGGTTCTGAACAGGGCCCTGAATGAATTCTCCAGTGTGAGTATTTCTTCACTTTTTAAGCCTTAGTCTTTTATTCTTCACGGCAGGTTCTAACTCTTTCCTTTGTTCACAGGCCTTGCTATCTGCTATCACTGCTCGTGCCCGTATCCAGGCTTCCATCGAGCAGGCCAAGGCAAAGGCCACTGAGAGGCATCAAGTGAAGGCAGCTGAGGAGCTTTTGGCTGCAGAGGCTAGGCACGCCAAGGAGTTGGAGGCAATGGCTTGAGAAAAGGATGCTGCGGTGACCAAATTGTCTGAGGCTGAAGCTGCAAAAGATGCCGCGGTAAAGTTGAGGCAGTAGTATCGAGAGTCCAACCAAACCCATCTTCGCGAGATCAAGCATTTGGGAGAGACACCCAAGTCCAAGGATGCGGCTATTGTCACTCTTGAAGACAAGGTGAAGCAGCTGGAGCTTGACAACTCCAAAAATCTTGAAAAGTACAAGAGGACGACACTCCGATGTTTCTATAACTTCTGGAAACATAATCAGGGTGCCGACTTTAGCTATCTTTTGGAAGAAGTCAGGACTGCTGAGTTGGCTCGTTGCACTGCCCAACTGGCCGAAGAGGAGGCAAGATCGAGGACCCCCGCCTCTCCCAGTATTGTTGGTGTAGAAGAAGAAGAAGTTGTCGAGGACACGACCAACCAGGATGCTGCCCAGGACCCTCCGGCCCCAAATGCCTCTTAAAATTTCCATTTATTTTTTCTTTCTTTTTGGCTATACGACCCACGGGTCGTGATGTAAAGACAATATATTTCTTTTTAAACTTTGCTGCACGGGAAGCAAATCTTTTTTTTCTTTTACTTGAATAGTTACATCCAAGCAGCGATGCTTGCGGTGTAAAAGCTTAAATCTTGATGCTATAATATCTTTATTTATTATAACATTTGTCCGAATGACCGAACTTAGCATAGTACTTTGGCATGATTTAACAAAACATAAATTTTGAAAAATACTCTAAGTACTGTAGCATGCTTTCACTCATTTTGTTCATGTGTTTACATACCTTGAAAGTATGCTTTGCTATCGATGTGCCTTATATGCCCCTTAAGTGATCGAGGAGCTTTAGGTCCTTGGTCACTTGCCCTGACCATGGCCTGTTTGAACATTCATGTTCTTATGAAAATTGATACTTGTAATACAGCAAAACAACACATGTAATGAACAAATACTTGTAAACGTAAATTCACAATGGTTGGCAAGAATGACTGGCTGCGCACAGTCCCTTATAATCTCGTATTAAAAATGGACTAAACATGTCTTTACGAGTGATTCTATAATAGAACCTTACATATACGAGCAGTTAGCCATACAACGTGGCTAACCCTCTTTGCAAAACTTGTAAAAATTGAAATTTAATACAAGCCAGTCCTTTAAAAATGGCTGTTTACTGATAATACTTGCGCAGGTGTTCTCCATTCCAATAGCGGGGAACGAGATCTCCATTTAAGCGTGCAAGTTTGTAGGTGCCTGGATGAAGGACTTCTTCAATTTGGTAAGGTCCTTCCCAATTGGGTCCGAGCACTCCAGCAGTAGGGTCACGGGTATTTAAGAAAACTCGTCGTAACACCAAGTCACCGACGTTGAATTTTCTTTCTTTAACTTTGGAGTTAAAGTACCGGGCGACTTTTTGCTGATATGCAGCAACTCGGAGTTGAGATTTCTCTCGTATCTCATCGATTGAGTCTAGGGACTCCATCATTAGCAGCTGTTCTGTTCCTGGTCGTAAGTCAGACGCCGATGTGAGGGGGGATCTAACTCAACAGGCAACATGGCCTCATACCCATAGGCTAAGGAAAATGGAGTATGTCCTGTCGCTGTTCGATGAGACGTTCTATACGACCAGAGGACTTCAGGCAACTGCTCTGGCCATGCTCCTTTAGCCTCTTCAAGTCTTTTCTTCAGGGTGTCCTTAAGAGTTTTGTTCACGGCTTTGACTTGCCCATTCGCCTGGGGGTGTGCGACTGAAGAAAAGCTTTTAATAACTCCATGCCTCTCGCAGAAATCAGTGAATAAATCGTTGTCAAACTGGGTCCCATTGTTTGAAACTATCTTTCTGGGCAAACCATACCGACAGACAATGTTCTTGATGACAAAGTCGAGAACTTTCTTGGTCGTGATGGTTGCGAGTGGTTCAGCCTCGGCCCATTTGGTGAAGTAATCAACTGCCACAACTGCGTACTTTACTCCACCTTTCCATGTAGGCAGGGATCCAATTAAATCTATCCCCCATACTGCAAAAGGCCATGGACTCTGCATTTGTTTCAATTCGTTTGGAGCTGCTCGTGGAATCTTGGAATACCTTTGACATTTGTCACATCTTCCTACATATTCCACCAAATCCTCGTTCATCGTTGGCCAGAAGTAGCCCTGCCTTAGAATCTTTTTTGCCAAACTCTGCCCCCCAGCGTGATCCCCGCAGAAGCCTTCATGCACCTCTTTCATGAGTTCCTTAGCTTTTTCTGGTGTAACGCACTTGAGTAGTGGCATCGAATATCCTCTTCGGTACATCACACCATCGACCGGTATGTATCTAGCAACTCGCCTTTGTAGAGTCCTAGCCTTGTTTCTATCTGTTGGCAGCGTAATGTTCATCAGATACTCCAAGAAAGGACCCATCCACGTATCTTCCATCCGAATCTCCATACTGGATTCCGTGGTTTGTATGCTCGGCTTACTCATTCTTTCTACTGGCACGATGTTCAGGGTGTCAGCATCCTTTGCGCTCGCGAGTTTGGCTAAGGCATCTGCGTTTGAATTATGATCTCGCGGGATTTGCTGGAGGGTGTACTTCGTGAACTGGGCTAACAAGTCTTTTGTTTTATTTAAGTAGGCCACCATTTTCAAGCCTCGCACTTGGTATTCTCCCAGAACCTGATTCACCACCAGCTGTGAATCACTGTAGATATCAAGCGTCTTTATGCTCATATCCTTTGCCATTCTCAATCCAGCGAGGAGTGCTTTGTATTCCGCTTCATTGTTTGATGCAGTGAAGTCGAACCTGATGGCGCAGTGAAATCGATGCCCTTCCGGCGTTATCAATATCACTCCCGCTCCAGCGTGGGATTCGTTGGATGAGCCATCCGTGAATAGCTTCCACAAAGGAGTTTTATCTTGAGGCACAGGTGCTTCAGGCTGTTCGCACTGCTCGCTGTATGGGAGTTCGGTGAACTCTGCAATAAGATCGGCCAAGACTTGTCCCTTTACTGCTGCTCGCGGTGAATAAGTTATATCAAACTGCCCTAGTTCGACTGCCCATTTTAACAATCGCCCCGCCGCCTCAGGATTTTGGAGGACTTGCCGAAGGGGCTGGTCAGTTAGAACTGTGATAGGATGGACTTGGAAGTAAGGACGTAACTTTCTAGAGGCTAGAATTAGGCAATATGCTAACCTTTCGATTGGCGGATATCGTAATTCTGCACCGATGAGCCTCTTGCTGACATAATAGACTGCTTTCTGTATGCTTTCTTCTTCCCGTAAAAGTACCGCGCTAGCAGCAACTTCGATAGTCGCTAGATAAATGAACAAAGTTTCTCCTTCGATTGGCTTCGACAAGATGGGAGGTTGTGCCATATGAGCTTTCAACGCCTGGAATGCTTGCTCGCAGTCTTCCGTCCATTCAAACTTCTTATTCCCCCTAAGTAGATTGAAGAATGGGACGCACTTATCTGTTTATTTCGAAATGAATCTACTTAGGGCCGCGATCCTCCCGGTCAAACTTTGTACATCTTTGATATTTTCTGGCGACTTCATGTCGATCAGGGATTTTATCTTGTCGGGATTGGCCTCGATTCCTCTTGAGTTCACGATAAATCCCAAAAACTTCCCTGATCCGACTCCAAAGGAACACTTGAGGGGATTCAACTTCATCTGGTACTTGTTTAACACATCAAAGCACTCTTGTAAATCCCTCACATGTCCTTCTGCCTTCTTAGACTTTACTAGCATGTCATCCACGTATACCTCCATGTTTACACCGATTAGCTCCTTAAACATGTGGTTGACAAGCCGTTGATAAGTCGCGCCTGCGTTTTTCAGTCCGAAGGGCATTACTTTGTAACAGTACAAGCCTGTATCGGTCCGAAAGCTGGTGTGATCCTCATGAGGGGGATGCATGCTAATCTGGTTGTAGCCTGAATATGCGTCCATGAATGAGAGGATCTCATGTCCCACAGTAGCATCGACCAGCTGGTCGATCCTTGGGAGTGGGAAGCAGTCTTTTGGGCAGACTTTATTGAGGTCTGTAAAATCCACACAGGTCCGCCACTTGCCGTTAGGCTTGGGGACCAGCACCGGATTGGAGACCCATGTCGGATAAAAAGCCACCCGTATGAACCCATTCTCCTTTAGCCTTTCGACTTCTTCTTTTAAGGCTCGTGATCTGTCTTTATCAAGCAACCTTCTCTTTTGTTGCATGGGTGGAAAGGTTTTGTCTATATTCAGGACATGGCTGATTACTGTAGGATCTGTCCCAACCATGTCTTTATGCGACCAGGCGAAGACCTCCTAGTTTTTTCGCAGGAATTCCACCAATGCGTGCTTCGTGGTAGGCTCTAAGTTTTTCCCAACCTTTACGACTTTGGTTGGGTCTTCTTTGTCGAGTTGGACCTCCTCCAGGTCCTCGATGGGTCCAACATTTTCTTCAAAACCCCCAAAGCGAGGATCCAAATCTCCATCCTCACTTTGGGCAACACCTTATTTGGTGACTTCATCACCTGATTGGGCTTGCGTATCAATTGCCATTTGCAATCTATCTGGGGTAGTGCTCCTCGACGTTCCACTTTTCGCCTTTGTGATCGAGGCGCTGTAGCACTCCCTGGCTTCCCTTTGGTTTCCCAAAACGCGTCCTACCCCCGCGTCTGTCGGGAACTTCATGGCTAGGTGCCACATAGAGATGACGGCCCGTAGACCAACCAGTATGGGCCTTCCAATAACGGCGTTGTACGCCGAAGGACAATCGACCACTACAAAAGTGGCGAGTAATGTCCTTGTTGCAGGCGCTGTACCCGTCGTTACTGGGAGTTTGATCAATCCGGCTGGGGCGAGTCCTTCTCCAGAGAAGCCGTATATCATTTGATTGCAGGGCTCCAAGTCCTTCACGGACAATTTCATGCGTTCCAGCGTTGATTTATACAGGATGTTCACTGAACTTCCTATATCGACCAGTATTCTCTTCACCATCATATTGGTCATCTGGATGTCCACGACCAGCAGATCGGAATGTGGGAACTGGACGTGTTGGGCATCACCATCAGAGAAAGTTATCTCACCTTCCTTTGACTGAGCCTTTTTTGGTGCACGGTCCTCCACAGTCATCATCTCGATGTCCTGGTCGTGGCGCAGAGTCCGAGCATATCGTTCTCTGGCCTTTCCGCTATTTTCCGCGAGGTGTGGGCCTCCACAGATGGTTAAGAGTGTTCCAGCCACGGGGGCAGGCTGTAATGGTGGCGAGCGTTGGCGTGTGGACGCCTGCTCGTTGCCACCCGGAGCTTCTCGTTGGGAATTTCCCGAGGCCCGTACGTATCTTCTCAAGTGTCCTTGTCTAATAAGGAACTCGATTTCGTCTTTTAACTGGTTGCATTCATTAGTGTCATGTCCGTAGTCATTATGGTAACGACAGAACTTGGTGGTGTCTCTTTTCGAAATGTCCTTTCGAATAGGTCCAGGTTTCTTATAAGGCACACTGGAACTTGTGGCCTGGTAAACCTCTCCCGAGACTCAACGAGGGCAGTGTAGTTAGTGAACTGAGGTTCATAACGATTACCCTTGGCTCGTTTATTGTCGGAGGTGGAAGGCTCGTTATACGGCCGTTTTCCACCGTTCTTGCCATTACCGTTGCCGTTGCCGTTGCCTTTGCCGTTGCCATTATGTTTGGAACCATTGGCGGCTTTGGTGGGTTCGGATGCCTTCTTATCCTTGCCTGAGGGCTTTCCATCGTTGGCAATGGCCTCTTCAAGCTTGATATAGCGATCAGCTCGATCCAAAAATTCTTGGGTAGTTCTCACCCCTTCCTTTCGGAGACTCTTCCAGAGGGGAGAACGACGTTTTACTCCTGCAGTTATGGCCATCATCTTCCCTTAGTCTCCGACCGACTTCGCTCCAGCTGCTGCTCGCATAAAACGTTGGATGTAGTCTTTCACTGACTCCCCATCCTGCTGGCGAATTTCGACTAGATGGTTTGCTTCGGTCGGGTGTATACGACCAGCATAGAACTGTCCGTAGAACTCCCGTACGAACATTTCCCAGGAAACAATGCTTGCAGGAGGGAATTTGAAGAATCACTCCTGCGCAGCTTCAGAAAGTGTTGCAGGGAAGATCTTGCACCGAGCGTCTTCGGACACTTTCTGAATGTCCATTTGAATTTCAAACTTATTGACATGCGAGACTGGGTCCCCATATTCGTCAAAGTTTGGAAGCGTAGGCATCTTGAATTTGTTGGGAGTTTCGGCGTTAGCTATCCTTTGTACAAAAGGAGTGCCTTTCCTCCTATCGTGGTCGATGTATGAAGTCCTTCCCCCGACCAGTTGCTGCACAGCCTGGTTGAGGGCGTCTATCTGGGCCTGAACGGCGGTAGGAATTGTTGTGGCCTCTGTTGTCGGGGGGACGTTCTCGTCGTGCCTCTCACGGCGATCATTGAGTACATCTCTCAAGTCCTCTTCTCTTCTCCGCTGTTCACTACCCCCGAGCCGATTGAAGACATTTTATTGTCTGTGCTGCCCCCCCAGCATCCTATCTATTTGGTTGGTCATCATGAGGTACCTGGCTCCTGCCTTTACCTCTTTCTCCATTCCTCCCACCGGCATTTCCTTTGCCTGAGTCGGCCTCATTATATCCGTGGCCATCTCTGAACCTCGACTGGCTATGGTGAGATCGACTGTTCCCTCGATGTCCGTTCCTGGCTGAACCATCCCGAGCGTTAGAGGGTGGCCTGCGCTGGTCGTGGTGTCCCCGTGCATCATCGTGTCGTGGGGGGCCCCGGACCGCAGAGCCTAACTCTGAGTCCCTCCTGTTGCCAGGAGGGTACTGACCTCTGTTCGGTAGGTTTGGCCCATCATCCCTACGGCGCCTAGGGCTGCGAGGCTAATGCTCGGCCCTATTTTGCCTCTGTTGCAGGGGATTACCCCGAGCAGCTTGGGATGGTGGTTGTGCCTCAGGATCTAGTGGGACATCGTCATCGGGCATCTGAGGCTGCTCGGGCCTTTGCGGGCTCGAAGGCTGGATCGGTGGGCTTGGATTTGGACCCCTCTAGGGTGGTCCATTCACCGATTGGTCAGGCTGCGAGGCAGGTGCCACCTGATTTCTAGCTAATAGCAAGGTTGCCTCGAGGGCTGCCATGGCTTCGCCCTGGCGGCGGTCCACCTCCGCCTGCCTTTCGCTCAATTCTGCGTGCTGCTGTTCAATCTCCTGCTGTTGCCGTGCCATAACTTCAGCGGCAATCTCCTGACTGGCTCTCAGACTAGCCAGCTCTTCCTGCAACGCGCCCAGGGTACTCTTCAGCGTTGCATCATCCATTTCCTCCTCCTCAAAGTCCAGTTGTGGCTCATCCTCTGCCATGCTTGCAGGAGGAGGAGGAGGTGGCGGGTTTGACGGTGCAGCGGCGGCCGCCTGTCCAGTTTTCTTTCCAGCTTTCGCCATTAGTTTTCTCAACAACGATAAATCAAGCTCTCAATGAAAGCATCAAAATGTTGACCCACGATTTGGCCAACTGACACGGAGTCAGAATATGCTTGATATTAATGAAAGTAATGAGAAGAACGTAATGACAAAAGTAAATAAGACACAGTATTTTATAGTGGTTTGGCCCCAGGATCTGGTAATGACCTACGTCCACTTAGGTTGATATTGATATAAAAATTAGATGAGTGATCAAAGAACTTGGGTTCAATGAGTTTCACTAATCTCCGAAGAACAATACAATCTTACTAGGAGAATTACTATAGTCTCGAGGGATTCAAAAGCAAAAGTCTCCTCCCTTGAGCTATCTCTTGCTATTTATAGGCTCAAGGGGGATTACAAAAGATTGTTACAGATATTCTTTCCTGAATAATCGGATACTCAGGAGATTGTGTGAGATAAATTCGGGATTCACAAAGATCTTCCCATTAATGTTGCCTTGTATGCGGAACTATCGACCAGACTGGTCGCAGGTAAGATAGGTTTGTATTGCTTCCACTGAGTCTTCTGGTCGATACTCTGGCAGAACGTTTCCAGGTGTTAGCCACGTGTCCAGGGATCACTTGTCACGTCATCAATGCTAATTTTTTGGATAACATATATTATTGAGAAAATGATATTTTATACGAGATTTTTAATGAAGTGTGCAAACATGTGGTTTTTTTAAAAAAATAAAAATTAATTTAGAGCTTTTTTTTTTTATTTTCACTTTTGTGGGTTTATTTTCCCATATTTTTGTATAAAATTTAGTTTATGTCATAGTATTACTCTTAATTAAATTTTATTAACTTGCTTTTTAGCTATTTCTACTATATAAAAAAATATTTAGTTAGTGTGGTTGGAGATACTATTAGGTATATTTTATATTGATGTATGGTTAATTTCTAATTAGTATATTTTTGGTTTATTTTTGATATATTTATATATATATGTTTAAGTGTAGTTTCCTTATACTTAGAGTATAGTGTTGGTTTACATCAAGTACTGTTGGGTTGATTTTTTATTTTTTGTTTTTTAAGTTTGATTAAACTATATATGTGTTTTTTTTTATCATTTTTTAGCAATTATTTTTTAGTTATTTGTAGTTTATTTTGAGTATATGTTTAGTTTTTATTTGGTACATTTTAGTTTGATGTCTAGTTAACTTATAATTATGTATATTTTTAGTTTATTTTTGGTATTTGTTGGATATCTTTTTAGATTAATTTATGTATATATATATTTAAATAATCTTTAAGTTGATTCTTTGTTTATTTTGAGTATATTTTTAGTTGTTGACATAAATGTTGAGTTTATTATTTTTGACACACTTTAAAACGCAGGCATAAGTATTTTGAGATTTTTTTTTAACTTATTTTATGTTGATGCAACATGTTGATTTTTAGCTGATTTGTAGTAGTTTTTTCAATAATATATTGTTGTGAGGTTGATATTTAGTTGATTTTCAGACAATATTTTGTAATTATTAAACTTTAAAATTATATTTTGAAAACTTGATTTAATAAAATTGAAAATAAATATTACGGATCATAAAAATCTAAAAAAAAACATTAAGAAAATGTGTATTTATGAAAGAAAATAATAATAATAAAAAACCTTGTATAAATCCCTTGTTATGTGTCATAAACACTAAACTCTCCCATTGTATAAGTTCATTATCCTCATTTTGAAATCTGTTCAGACTAGCTATTATCTATTTTATTGTTTTCAAATACACAATATCCCAACAAAGAAATTCCATGAAACAATCTGTTTCTGGCCATGGCAGATCCACCCTAGTTGACCTAGTCATTTCATAAGACTATTTGACCTCATTTGTATAATTATAAATTTATAATCATTATATTTATTGACGTCAATTTGACTTTTTGAACAATGGACAAAACAGAAGCCAGCCGCCACTCAGCAAAAATGAAAATTAATTACTGCATTACACAGTATCAAAGCTGTGTGAAGGAAGGAAAGTCTTGATAGTAGAATTTTTTCTTTTTTATTAATATAGTCTTATTTCACTCAGATCAGAAAGCTTCAATCCAACCCCATCACAAATCTGGATTCATTTTCTTACAACTCTTCTCATTCATACCAAACTTTCTCTCCAACTCCAAGTTTTGATCCAAAAAATCCAAGATGGGCTTAATCAAAATCAGTCAAAAGTTCATAACCCAGGTGACCCCTCAGAGGATGTTCAATGCCCTGATCCTTGATTCTCACAATCTTTGTCCCAAGCTTATGTTTTCCTCAATCAAAAGCATTGAGTTTCTTGAAGGTGAAGGCGAAGTTGGCAGCATCAAACAGATCAATTTCACCGAAGGTTAGCTTTACCTTAGCTCCTCTTTTTTCCTTTCTCAAAAGGGTGCATAAATTTATATAATATTATATAGTAACTAACTTAGAAGTTAGATCTTATATTCTCATGACTTTCTTTCTCAAAAGGGTTTATGAATAATACATACATATGTGTGTACAATGAATATGTATCTGGGTTATGATTGGTATGTAGTATATAGGACATAGTAATATGTTAGCTAGTTCAAATCCTATAATTTTCTTTCTTATCAAAAGGGTTTATAAAAATGTATAATATTTGTGGGTTATGATGATTGGTGGTGCAGCAAGTCCTTTAAAATATATAAAGCACAGGATTGATGCTTTGGATAAGGAAGCTCTGATGTGCAAATTCACATTGATAGAAGGGGATCAGTTGATTGACAAGCTTGAGTATGTGAGTTATGAGGTTCAGTTTGAGGGGTATGGAAGAGGAGGGTGTGTTTGTAAATTGACAAGCGAGTACAAAGCCAAAGAAGGCATTGAGATCAAAGAAGAGGACATTGAGCATGGAAAAGATAGAGCTATTGGCATGTATGAAGTTATTGAGGCCTATCTCATGGCTCATCCTCGTGCCTACACTTGAATACTACACACACACACACACAAAAGTTCTTTGTTTTCTTTTCCTTTAAAAAGAGCTTTATGTTCTTACAAAAATAAATAAAACTTTATGCTATTTGATCTTTTTGTTGCCTTGGTGTACTGTGACGATGAAATCTAGTACAGTCTTGAATATTGATCTTCTGTAATTATATGGTTTTTCTTTGGTTAAATAAGTTTATTATGAAAAAAACTCTACCAGACCATTTTCATTTCATGAATCATGACCCATGACAATATGCAAGAATAAATTTTATTAATCAACTTGGATAAAAGCCTAAAAAGGCAGATCCTGAGAAAATCTCTCCATCCAAAATGATATAATAATCTATTAGATTGTATAATTTTATAGTCATTTAATAATAATATCAGTTAAATTTAAAGGCGCAGGCATTGTTTGAAGCATTCTTATTATAAGTTGACAAGGCTTTTTAAACCGGTACCACTCCACTTGGCTTCCTTTAATCATTATTACAGAAAGCACATATGGACTCAAACAACCTTCTTCTCTTATTCATTGTTAAAGGAAAAGTAATTTCTATAGTGATTGAATTTATAGAGCATGATTCATGTGATATGAAAACTAAGAGAAAGAATTAGTGGTGGGTCTTAATATGATGACAATGATTTATTGCCAAATAGCATTGTTCATTGTTCTAGTGATGCATAACTTAAAAGAAGAATAAAAAAGATGCAATACCATTTGGCAAGTTAATATGATTGTCAAGACAAAATTTAAAGAGTAACGAAATGGATTAAGAAATTTCATAATTATGTGAAGAATTCCTCAAAATGTTTAAGTAAAAAAATGAAGAGAGGAGAAATCACCTTATAGCTTAATATATATAAGCAAACACTTGAGTTGAGCCAATTGGGGTTTAACATGATTGAAAGCTCATATCAGAAATGAAATAGCTTCCAAGAAACTGCACACCAACCCATTAAAAGCCGCCCATGTTTAAAAACAACATAATATTTTCCAATAATTCTTGAAATTTAAGCCTTCATAATTCAGGTCCAAGTTAAGCAGCCATAGAAGTTTGAATAATCATTCTATGTTGGAGACTCTGACTCAACTTTTGAAAAAGATCTTGCCAAACATATGGATAACAAACTCAATCAATCTATGAGCACTTTCAAAGGGTCTTCTTTTTCATTACCTATATATAATCAAGCCTCTGATAATCGTATTCTCACTGCAATCAATACACACACACACAAAAAAAAAAAAATCATGGGTCTCACAAGCTTTACACAAGAGATGTCATGCCCAATTGCACCGGCTCGCATGTTCAAGGCTTTGATCGTAGATTCGAACAAGTTGATACCAAAGCTCTTGCCCCAATTCATAGCAAGTGTGGATGTGATTGAAGGAAATGGAGGGCCTGGTACCATTGAACAAGTTAACTTCACTGAAGGTATGAAAGAAATTTATTCAATAAAAATAGCTTAGAAGATAAAATATATAAGCTAGTTTAAGTATAGTGAACATGTTTGGTTGGTATGTTATGCAGCTAGTCAATTCAAATATGTGAAGCACCAACTCAAAGAACTGGACTGTGATAACTTTCTCTGCAAGTATTCTATGATTGAAGGAGATCCATTGGGTGACAAGCTTGAATCTATTGATTATGAAGTTAAGTTTGAGGCTACTTCTGATGGAGGTTGTGTGTGTAAGATGACAAGTAATTACAACACAATCGGAGAAATTGCGGTCAGTGAGGAGAAAATCAAAGAAGGCAAAGAAAATGCTGTGGCAATTTACAAAGTTGTGGAATCATACCTTCTGCAGAACCCTGAAGTGTATGCCTAGTTTGAGTCTTCTTCATAATTGAAGCTAAAGATATTTTATTGATTGGATTTCATATAGATAATAATGCTATTCTTGTACCATAATTTTAGTGTGCCTGGTACAAGAATGACATATATATATATAATACTTAACACCAACAGAAAGCACCATCTTACTATTGGAATTTCATTTTTTTTTCTAATTTCTGTGTGTGTTTTTTTTCCAGAGATTTACAATGAATAAAATCAAAGATACATTTGTGAGTAATATTAGTAGAATAAAACTTCAGCTATGAATTCATTGAATGATTTTGCTCTTGTGTGGTAGGTAGGTAGGTAGGACAAAAGTAAGGCCTTGCTTCAGTTTAGAATAGATTCTAGAATAACAACTATTCCTTTCTCATCAAATTCATAGCACATAATATATGCACAAAACAATCGATGATTAACAATATCAAAATCTCTTCTTTCTCCAAAGAAATAACTTTCTTTAACCTTTACAATTGCCATTGATTCTTGCCAAAAAAAATTGATATCCTAAGAATCTAGACTAACTTAAAAGTGACACAAAATAAAGAATTGGTATGTTAATTTGATATAATGATGTAAACCATGTAGAATAATAAACTATTATCATCAGTGCTTTCAATCTGTCATTCATGAAGAATCATATCAAGCTTTCATGAAGCAGAAATTGACAGTTTTAGTCCATGATTTGGCTGAGAGTACCTCAATAATGTTCTGGTTTTGTGCTTTTAATATAGATTAATGCATGATCCCATACTTTAAGCTGTCTGCATAACTTGTATATATCAGTCCAGAAATATGTTTGGCTGGCGACTCTTTCCACCATATAGTCTTTTTTTTTTCGTTTATTTCCACTCTATATATTTCAATATATAAATATAATATATAGATTTTAACTTTTAATTGCTAAGACTATTACTGGTGTCCAAAATTATAAATAGTTGACATATGGCTATTAGTGAAATCTAATATCGAGTTTCACATATTTTAATTTAATAATTATTATGGAATAGCACTAACTAATTAATTATAGTGTATCACCTTTTATGGTATTGGGCAACCAAATAGCAACACTCTTTAACTATGTGTCCTCTGTTTTTCAAAGCCTTGCCCTGTTTCTCCCTGTTTCATTGCTTTGTGCTCTCTCGGCCTTTGTCTATATTCTAAGCATTTGACACGTGCAATTCACATGAAGTTTAGAGAACTTACAAGATTTGGAAAGTGGTGGTCATTCTTGCTAGTTCATTTAAAGACCATGTGAATATAACTTTATATATATTATTCAATGAATGATTGTTCTCTTTTTTTAGAATAAAAATCAATATTTGTTTCATTTTTTAAATTTCTAAGAAAAAATTCTTCCTTTTCTTTTTTTGTTTACATTAACTTTTTTTTAATTTTCACTTACTCTACTTTATTTATTAAAATATCACATCAAAATCCCATTCTTTTTATTTTACCTCACATTTTTACATTACACCATACATCAACTTCTCTATATTTTTTTTTACATCATTTAAATATTATATTTATAAATATTATTTAATAATTTAAGTAAAAAAAACATATTAAAAAAGAAAAAAATAATAATAAAAAATTTGCTAATAGGAAAGAGAAAGGGAAAAAAGGACAACGAAAGCTAATTTAAACTTAGCTACATTTATAATAGAATTTATTGAGTTTAGTGCTAAGCTATTATATATATATATATATATTTAGAGTAGCCAATGAAGTAAATATTAAGTCATTTAGCTAAATTTTTTTACATTTGGACTACTTTAAAGCAGCCATTGGGACTGCTCTTAGAATTATTAGACAATTTGTTCCTTCATAATTCCATGCAGTATGTTTTTGTCTCATCACTCCAAACTTTTGAGTTTATCATCAAATGTCTCTTAAATGACAAACTTAATCTTTTTCTACCCTCTAACTAATTCTCTCATGGATTATTTGATATCGAGGTATGTTAGCTTGGAAATGAGAATATGAAATTCAACCCACATTTGGTATAATTTTTAACTGGGGTTTATATTTTTATGTGAGCTCCGCGTGATTCTTTTTTGGGTTAATATTAACATCTTCAAATTATTTGAGTTTTGGTTTACTAAAAAACTGAACCATTTTCAATTTCGAAGAAACCTATAGTCTATTCCCATCAAGTCAAAGTCATGTACTAAACTCACCATTAATATAAATTTGCCCCCGCAAGATTTTTTCATCTATGATCAAATATTGTTGGGAATATGGCTATACACAAACTTGAATGTTACAATTCACATATACAGACCCAAGATAATCTACTTTACAATGGAAGAATTAACTCAAGGAGTGAATCAATGAAGATGACAAAGGTTTGACACAAACGAATTTGTTGTCCAAAAACATCTACTTCTGGCATTCCCTTCAAATTGCTTGGAGCTACTACTAGTAGAATGAGATTGAGATTTACAAGCCTTGAACCTTCATGCAAGTCAAGTTTTTTTGATGAAGATCTTGGAGAAAACTATTAATCTTGAAAGCTAGAGAGAGAGAGTGGTGAGTGATCAAATCACAAAAAACTCAAATTAACTCCAAAAATAGGACAGGCACCCTTATTAGTCTCAACCAATGAGATTAGAGCATTTTAAATTAAATTTTGGAGCCAAAACATGTCATTTGTACGACCACATACTAACTGCACAGGTGAGGCGTCACCTGTACCCAGGCGACGCGTCGCCACCATGCAGGCGATCTGTCGCCTGCTGAAGGTTTCACAAACCTGCGACGCGTCGCCTCTTATAAACGATGTAACGTAGGTGCGACTGATTTGACACCTCCAAACTTTCCCCAACACATTTCCAAATGACTCCAAACGTTTTGGTATTTTTATATACTCCAAAGAAATTGTTATCCCAAAAATTTGAAAATGATGATGTGGCAATAAAATTGACATGTGGCATGGATTAGTTGGGTGATCTAGCTTAGCAGTAGACCAATGCATCAGTGAAAAGTTTGGACTGATTGAGAGATGTCGTAACCAAGCCAAATGCACCCGAGGAGTCCGAATGGTATGCTCGAACCCTAGTCCGAGGAGATGCCCCATATGGTTGGCTCGGACCCTAGTCTGAGGAGATGACCCAAATGGTTGGCTCAGACCCTAGTCTGAAGAGATGCCCCATATGGTTGGCTCGGACCCTAGTCCGAGGAGATGACCTAAATGATTGGCTCGGACCCTAGTCCGAGGAGAGGCCAAGTGGTTGGCTCGGACCCTAGTCCGAGGAGAGGCCAAGTGGTTGGCTCGGACCCTAGTTCGAGGAGGGCCAAAAGAGGTGGCTCGGACCCTAGTCCGAGGAAAGCCAAGGAAGGAGTGGCTCAGACCCTAGTCCGAGGAGCCCCAATGCATGTGTTCGGACCATGGTCCGAGGAGAGCCAGAACATGTGTTTGGACCTTAGTCCGAGGAGAACCAAAGAGGGTGTGGTCGGATCTTGGTCCGAGGAGAGTAAGGGGTATGGTCCGTATGCAGGTGTCCAGCATGCATATGTCCGACCAGAAGACGATATTCATCAAACAAATGGACCAGACTATGTCAAATTCTCAGAAACGACTTCAGCAAGAATCGGTCTGGGCATCGCGGGAATCTCTCATTCCTCACTCAAATTGAGGAATCTGTTGTATTTTGAATATTTTGTGTAATTTAAATATAATATAAATAATAAAATATCCCAATCCTAGGGGATATCACTTTAGGATCCCAAGCCTATAAATAGAGGATTAGTGGGATCAGAAAAGGACTTTTTGGCAATTTAAGATTTGGTTTGAGTTCTAGAGAGAGAAAGTGCGTTTTTCTTGAGAGAGAAACCCTTTTTGTATTCCTATTTACATTGAAGAAACTCAGTTGACACTGGTTCATCTGATCTTGAGTGTGGATAAAGAAATAAAATCTCTAAGTGGATTAGGCTATTACCGGCTGATCGGGGCTGAACCACTATAAAATCTCTTGTGTTATTTACTTTTCTTGATTAAACTGTCTGTGTCGTTTAAATTCTCTTGAAGGCTTGTCGTTATTGACGTTCTCACATCGTTGGCTAAACACACGGTCAACATTTTGGTTCTTTCATTGAGAGCCTGAAGAGAAGAACAGATAGTCCCTGAAGCAATATGGTGCCTAAGAACACCACTGCAGCCTCCAAGCAGACGGGTTCCTTTAAGGAGCATGCTAGATCGGAAGGTCCCAGCGTTCAAGATCGTGAAACTGAGCCTAGAGTCGTGCTCGAGGACGTAGCTCCAGAAGTTGAAGAGCTCCAGGAGGCCATGAGTGCATTCCAGGAGGAAATGGCTCAGTTCAACGCCAGGCAGGAGGCGTTTGCTGAGGAAATGGCTAGGCAGAATGCCGCATTCGAGCAGCAGAAACGGGAGATGGACGCTAGGAGTGAGGAGATCCGTCGACAGCAGGAGGAGGCCGACAGGCGACATCGCGAAGCTGCACTCGCTTTGGAGGCAGCTACGCAACTGACCCGAGCCAATGCCCAGGTGGCACCTGGAGTGGCAGCCACCCCAGAGGCAAGGACCATAGAAGCTGGTTGTAAGAAAACTAATAGAATAGGCAGGGGTCGTGGTAACCCACCTGGTCATGAGGAGGATGGAGTTCGATCACGCACTGCCTCAACTCAAAGGAGTCCGATCACGCACCCCCTCAAAGAGTCACCGATCAGAGACTTCCAGGTCAGGGAGTCATAAGTCAGGCAGTAAGAAAACACCTTCTGAGCAGGAGCACAATAGAGCTCCTCGTGGCAATGAGACTTCCCACTTCAAAGATGGGCATGGGCGTGATGGAGCTGACAGTCATCGCACCAACCGTTCGAAGGAGAAGAATAATAACCAACGAGGAGGAGAGGATCGACCAGCTCAAACAGGAAAGCCACCATGACATCCCAACCAGCGCAATGGCAAGGAGCACGCTCCACCCAGCAAACCTTCTGAGAAGACTCGGAGTACGGTGTTCGACCGGTTGGGAAAGAACACTGGTCAAAAGGACCTGAGGGACGTCATTGATGATAGAAGGAGGACCGGCCTGGTCGAAGGGCAAGAGCCAATCCGTCCTACCAGTCGAGTAGAAATACTCGATGATGGTTTGCCGGACAGGAGTGCCCGACCAGGCGGTCCCGAAAGTGAGTCCCCAGCAGTGGCCCCAGGTATCTAAGCCTAGCTTGATGTTTTGACAGCGGCAGTCTAGAGTTTGTCAAAACAACCAGCTGCGATTGATCCAGTAGACCACAGGAGTGGTAGCCCTCTTTGTGCTCGAATTAGAGTAGCTCAACCACCAAAGAAATATAAAGCACCGGTACTGCCAGTTTATACAGAAAAGGTAGACCAGGTAAGACACGTTGGGAAGTTTGAAGATCAGATGGAGCTGCTCGGGGTGAGTGATGACTACCGCTGCAGAGTCTTCCCCACCACGTTGTCAGACACTGCCCAGGAGTGGTACTGGAAATTCAAACCAGACTCCATCACCTCTTGGGAGAGTTTTAGGAAGGAGTTTTGTAGGCAGTTTAGTACTGCCCGAACCCCTCCTGTTTATGCCAATCACTTGGTGGATATTAGGTAGGGTAAAGATGAGTCCCTCAAGAACTACATTCAAAGGTTCATGAGAGAAGCTAACCGAGCTACCGCAGTTGGAGATGAGGGGAAGATGGTGGAAATCTCTTCCGGTATTATCTATCGAAGTCCATTGTGGGACAGCATCCATCGCCATCCAATTTCAACTTTACAGCAGTTTTTAGACCGGGCAGATAAGTATATGAAGTTGGACGATGCAATTGAGAAGGGAGAAAATGGATTGAACAATCCAAGCGGGTCGAATGATCCCCCCAAGAATGGTGGAAATGATCAGAATGGAGGTAAGAAACGTGGGAATAACGGGTCTGACCGCCACAATGAGAAGAAGGCTAAGTCGGGACCAAAGGACAAGCCAACGAAGTATGAACCCCGATTTACCAACTACACCACTCTATTGGCGAGCCGAGCGGAGATCTATTTGGCTAGTCATCAAGAGGTCCCTTACCGGAAACCCCCACCAATCAAGAAGGAGATGGGTAAGAGAGATATGAACAAATTCTGTCGTTTCCATGGAGACTATGGTCATGACACGAATGAGTGTAACCACCTCAAAGATGAGATAGAGTTTCTCCTCCGGTCGGGGAAGCTAAAAAAGTACCGAGTAGAAAAGACCCAAGGAGAGGGGAGCATCAATAATCCTGGGTTCAAGAGGCAACGGTCCCCACCTTTGAAACCCGAACCTGTGGACTTCACACTAGATACTATATGTGGAGGACCACATCTTGCTGGAGACAGCAACAAGGTGAGGGAGAGGTATGCTCGCACCCTTCGTCATGAGTTGGGCGCGGCATCCACCTTCGAAGTTATGATGGTAGAGGAACGACCAACGAAGAACCCAAGATATGAAAGTGAGTCCCTCACTTTCACTGAAGAAGATGCTAAACACGTGAGGTATCCTCACAATGACCCTCTTGTTGTGACAGTCCAAATTGCTAATATGAAGGTGAAGAGATGTCTGGTCGATACAGGGAGCTCTGTAAACATTATTTATAAGTCCTCCTTCGAGAAAATAAAGCTATCTGTCAATGACTTGAAGCCATGCTCTCAAGTCATTTATGGTTTTACTGGAGAAGGATTGCCACCAGCTGGGACAATCAAGTTACCAGTCACGACGGGGGAAGCTCCCAAGCATGAAACCTTAATGACTGAGTTTTTGATTGTTGACTGCCCGGCCGCCAACAATGAGGTTATTGGTCGACCACTACTCACCAACTTGCATGCAGTAGTTTCAATCTGGCACCTTTCCATGAAATTCCCGACCAGTGCTGGCATAGGCTGTGTCCAAGGAGACCAAAGGGAGGCTAGGGAGTGCTATAATGCCTCGATAGCCAAGGCGAAGAAAGGGGCCAAGAAAAACAACATGATTGTATGTGTTGAAAGAGAGGAGGTGGACAAGATGGATGTCGACCAGAGTCTTGCAGTTGTAACCGATGAAGAGATGTTAGAGGAGTGTGACCAGGAGAGCACTCTTGGTTTAAAAGAGTAGAAGACCCCATCCGGTGATGAAGTCACCAAATAGGGCGTTGCCCAAAGCGAGGGAAGGGATTTTGATCCTCACTTTGGGGATTATGAAAGTGATGTGGGACCGTCCGAGGAGTTAGAGGAGGTCCCTATAGATGAGAATGACCCGACGAGAGGGGTCAAGATTGGAAAAAAGTTGAAAGCTGAGGTGAGAGCACAGCTGATAGAATTCTTGCGAATAAATCAAGATGTCTTCGCCTGGTCTCACAAGGATATGGTGGGTATCTCACCAACTGTGATCATCCACGTGCTCAACGTGGATGAAAGCTATCCAGCAGTGCAGCAGAAGAGGAGATTGCTTGACAAGGATCAAGCAAAAGCTCTTAAGGAGGAGGTAGAGCGATTAAAGGAGAATGGGTTTATCAGAGAGGCATACTACCCTACTTGGGTTTCAAACCCAGTGTTGGTGCCCAAACCCAATGGAAAGTGGAGGACTTGTGTAGATTTTACTGATCTAAACAAAGCATGCCCAAAGGATTGCTTTCCTTTACCGAGAATAGACCAGTTGGTAGATGCAACCTCTGGTCATGAAACATTGTCCTTCATGGATGCATATTCGGGGTACAACCAGATCAGCATGCATCCTCCTGATGAAGAGCACACCAGCTTCCGAACAGATATAGCGCTATACTGCTATAGGGTCATGCCCTTCGGATTGAAGAATGCAGGAGCTACCTATCAGCGCTTGGTGAATGGTATGTTTCGTGACCTAATCGGCAAGAGCATGGAGGTGTATGTAGACGATATGCTGGTGAAGTCAAAGGAAGCTGAAGGCCACGTGCGAGACTTAGAGGAGTGCTTCGCAATACTGAGAAAGTACAACATGAAGTTAAACCCCCTCAAGTGCTCATTTGGAGTGGGTTCTGGAAAATTTCTTGGGTTTATTGTGAACTCCTGAGGAATAGAGGCAAACCCAAAAAAGATAAAGGCTCTCGTAGAAATGAAGTCTCCAGCTAAAATAAAGGATGTGCAAAGCTTGACTGGGCGGATTGCAGCTCTAAGCAGGTTTGTTTCGAAATCGACGGACAAGTGCGTCCTGTTTTTTAACCTGCTTAGGGGAGGCAAGAAGTTTGAGTGGACCACAGAGTGTGAACAAGCTTTCCAGGCCATAAAGGAGCATTTGGCCCAACCTCCTGTTCTTTCCAAGCCAGTTGATGGAGAAGACCTATTTATGTACCTAGCAGTTACAGAGCATGCTGTTAGTGCTGCCTTAATGCGTGAGGAGGATAGAGTGCAGCACCCGGTGTATTATGTTAGCAAGCGATTGATAGGAGCGGAGTCCCGGTATCCCGTGATCGAGAAGTTGGCTTACTGCTTGGTACTTGCATCACGAAAATTGCGGCCATACTTCCAAGCACACCCCATTAAGGTCCTTACTAACCAGCCTCTACGCCAAGTCTTACAGAAGCCGGAGTCGTCTAGTCGGCTACTTAAATGGGCAGTTGTGCTAGGCCAATTTGAAATCAAGTACCAGCTGAGGATTGCTATTAAAGGCCAAGCTTTGGTAGATTTCATCGCTAAATGTACCGGAATCGCTGATGTTCCCGACCAGCAAGAGAGTGTAATTGGGCAAAAAGAAGAAATTCCTACTTGGAAACTGTTTGTTGATGGGTCATCGAATGAGCATCATTCAGGAGCTGGGATTATATTAGTCACACCAGAGAAGCACCGAATTCATTGTGCACTGAGATTCGGATTTAATGCTTCTAACAATGAGGCAGAGTATGAGGCCCTCCTACCAAGCTTGCGACTGGCTAGAGATGTACGTGCCCGGTCGGTGGAAGTAAATAGTGATTCCCAATTGGTGGTCTACCAAGTATTGGGGGAATACCAAGCAAGGGGCCTACGCATGGTGGCATACTTAAACAAAACTAAAGATCTGCTAGCACAGTTCGAGGAGTATACCATCAAGCTAGTACCACGGGAGCAGAATTCTAATGCAGATGCTCTAGCAAAGCTTGCTAGTGTAAAAGATGCCGAAACTCTGAATATAGTACCGGTAGAATACTTGGCGGAGCCGAGCATTGATAAACAAGAGGCCATGCCGATCACAATAGCTGACACCTCGATGACCCCCATTATCACTTATCTTGAGCAAGGGACCCTCCCAGTGGAACGTAATGAAGCAAGAAAGGTTATGAGGCAAGCTGCTAGGTACACCATGATGGATGGGGTGTTGTATAGAAGAGGGTATTCCCTACCTCTACTCAGGTGCATAACACCCGACCAGTCAAAGAATCTATTAGCTGAGGTGCATGAAGGGTTTTGTGGAGATCATGCTGGGGGGCAGAGTCTATCTAAAAAGATTTTGAGGCAAGGATTTTTCTGGCCTACCATGAACGAGGACTCTATGGAATACGTGAAGAGGTGTGACAAATGCCAAATATTTTCTAAAGTGCCCAGAGCGCCCCCAAATGTCTTGAAGCAAATGCAAAGTCCATGGCCTTTTGCAGTGTGGGGTATTGATCTGATCGGAAAGTTGCCCAAAGGAAAAGGAGGAGTACAGTTTGCGGTAGTTGCAGTAGATTATTTCACTAAGTGGACTGAGGCCGAACCATTAGCCACGATCACTTCAAAGAAAGTATTGGACTTTGTGGTTAAGAACATAATATGTCGCTATGGTTTGCCTAAGAAAATAGTGTCTGACAATGGCACCCAATTTGATAGCGACATATTTACCGATTTTTGCACTCGGCATGGCATCACAAAAAGTTTCTCCTCGGTAGCCCATCCGCAAGCCAATGGGCAGGTTGAAGCAGTAAACAAGACATTGAAGGACACTCTAAAAAAGCGCCTGGAGCGAGCTAAGGGTGCTTGGGCGGAAGAATTACCAGAAGTCCTTTGGTCGTACAGGACTACTGCTCGGACAGCAACTGGACATACCCCATTTTCTTTGGCATATGGGTATGAGGCCATGATACCTGTGGAGATAGACCCCCCATCTCATAGAAGGACCATGTAAAACCAAGAGGAGAATCATCAGTTACTAGTAAAATCCTTGGACTTCCTCGAGGAGAGAAGAGAGGAGGCAAACCTGAGAGTTGCTGCTCACCAGCAAAAAGTGGCGCGCTACTTCAATTCCAAAGTCCAAGATCGAAAGTTCCAGGTCAGAGATTTGGTCCTCAGAAAGGTGTTTGTCAGAGACCCAGCAGCTGGTGTGCTAGGACCAAACTGGGAAGGACTGTATCAAATTGAGCAAGTCTTGCCACCCGGCACCTACAAGCTTTCTCAGTTAAATGGAGAGCTGATCAGGAACTACTCGAATGGCGAGTACTTAAGGAAATATTATCAATAAATACTGCTTGCAGAGTAGTAGCTTTGTATCAAGTGCTTAACTTGTTATTTAAGTTTTTTGTTTGTGAACTGGTTATTTGCTACCCAGTCACATTATTTTGAACAATGTTATTTTTTTTGGAACTCGTTGTTAGACACGTTTTGTCATTTATTATTACGAGTAATAAAAGAGATCACGCGCAGCGTGGTCGAATCTTGCTACAAATTTTGCATATGTGTTGCTTATTCTTGCTTGACAGTGTTCAACTGTCATTATGATTTAAACAAAACAGGTCTTCTAAAAACTAAGTGTAAATATATACCGGACAGTGTTCAACTGGTCGGTATCATGAGATGAATGACCAACGTTTAAATAATGTTTTTGTAGTGGTCAACTACTGAAATATGTTTGTATATTTTATGTGTTTCACGAGTAATAACTGCTTGGACAAATTCGGTCAAGTAGCAAGTGATCAAGGATTTTTCAACCCTCAATCACTTGGGGGGCACATAGGGTATACTAGTTTGTACTTCAACACAGGCAATAAGAGCACAAGCAAAGATATCTATTTTTGGGCTGACTTGTAAATTTGGAAGTCTAAAAAGGCCATTAAGCTAACTTGTTTGACAAAGCTTAAGTAACTTAGAATTTTTAAAAAATTTAAGTTAGAAATAGATATTCGTGTAATAATATAAGTTATGCTCATAAAAAGTTAGAGCAAGAAGAGCATGAGGAAGTATATTTAGTATGGATTTATGAAATGTTTAGAATTTCTAAGTTAGAAAACTAAATACTCATGTGAAATTTAAGGCATATAGGAACTTTACTATTCACAATAAAGACTTAAAAGTTTAGAGCTAAGTAAAAAAAAAAGAAAAGAAAAGTAAAGTGCAAGTGTCAAACTGCTCAATCACACGAGCAAAAGTATACAAAATAAAACAAACTATGATAAAAACTAGTAAGACTACAACTAGTCATGCAGGTGTGCTCTAGCAGGATGAGGAGTCACTGGCGTGCTTCTCTGGTGGGTTGATCAACCCCGTCCTCGGCCTCAGCTGCTCCTCTTGCTCGGAATGATAATGTAGAGGAGGCTGGTGTAGGGCCAGGAGGATTGGCAGCTTCCTCAGCAGGCCTTGCTTCACATCTAGCAAGCTCCTCCGCCTGAACCTCCTTGGTGAAAAAATCGAGCTTGAGAGGTTTATTCAGTTTCCAGACCTGATAAAAGCAGTCGAAGCTAGCCTCCTCGTAGCGAGTTAAATCAAACTCCTTCTCTTGTTTCAGCTCTTCATTCTCGCTGATTAGTCCCTCATTCTCACGAGCTAACTCCTTATTCTCAAGGGTCAGCTTCTCTAGTTGAGCGATCAAGGACTGGTTGGTTTAAACTTGCTGTTGATTCTCATCAGATAGTCTCTTAAGAGACTCATCCCATTCAGCCACGGTCTTCTCTGCTTGCTCCAACTTGGATTTGGAGTCTTTTTCTGAGGCAGTTAGAGTCTCTACTTTAGCTTGGGCCTCCACCAGTTGATCATTTAGTACCTTGATCAACTCCTTGTAATCAACTGACCGCTGCTGGGCGTGGCAGAAGGTCATAAGCGTCTGCATGAAAAAAAAAGTCACTACAAAGCATTAACGTAAGTAACAATCTATCTTATGGTAGAGTACTTACGTGTGTCAGCTGAGCAATCCCTCTATCTAGGACAGTATCGACACTAAGACGAGGAAGAGATTCAAAGCTTTGAATCGTTGATGAGTCACGGAGGGTATGATCAGCTGCCCCCCTGAGCTTGGTATCAGCAACTCGAAGTTCCTCGCTCGGGCCTGACGGGCCTGGGGGAGTTAGGCTCACTGATGGAGGAAGTGACGAAGGAGTTAACAGTGGGAGTGTAGTCGACCCCTCGGGTTGTCTCCCTCGGCTGGGCGGCACTGCCTTCAGAATCTTCCTCGGGGGCGTGGAGCCACTTCCATCGCCATCTTTCCTCTTTGGAGCAGAAGCAATGCACTGCCTGAACATATCTGGATCTGCAATAGGGGAAAACACAAAGTTGTTAGAGATATAAACATAATAAAATGTAGATGGGTATATTACTACTACAATTTTGTTAGTCTCGAATCACCAAGTTATTAAATGTATTCCTATAGTTACTAGACCTGAGTTGAGAATCTGGTCAATGAACTCGTCCTCATCGTCCAAAGATGAGCTGAGTTCTCTCTCAATCTGGATGACCTTTCCTTTCCCAGACTGAGCGAGAATAGCAGATCTGCGCTGAGGCTGGGGCTGAGGCTCCCTAATGACAAGGTCACCAAGTCTATGAGAAAGCGGAGATGGTCCAAGAGAAAACTGGTCAGTCAATATCTCCGTGCCCGCATTGGACTGATCAGTTGTGTTGTTCTCCCCGGTGGTACTTCCCACCACCATATCTTGGTCACATGGTATAAGGCCCACCATCTGTAGGTAGTCCACAGTGACCAATTTTTTCACATCTTTCTCCCCAGGACTCATGCTAGCCAACTTCTCTGCTCGATCGAACATCCCTTCAGTAGGCAAAGGTCGCTCAAATGGACCCACATGTGTAAAGGCCAAGTTGTTAGCCTTAATGTCCGATGTAAGGAAATATTCTTTGTGATACTTCCCGGGGTTCGATTTGTGAGAGATACCACTAAGGTATGTAGTCCCCCTTTGCCTGTGGTAGAGGTGGAAGAAGCCTGTGTTGTTGTGAGTGGGATTGGTCCTGAAGTCAAATAAGTAATGCACCTCGTGAGGGGTAGGCTTGCCCAACCATGCAGGAAGTAGAGAATGTATAATGCAGACAATGCCTGGATCCCATTCGGTGCAATCTGGAATGGGGAGACATTGAAATAGTCTGTTATAGATCGGAAGTAGGGATGTAATGGAAGTGTCGCTCCGGCGTGGACATGATGCCTAGACCAGGCGCAGTATGCTCCACCAGGACTATTGGCTCTCTGGTGAGAGCCCGGGCATATCACGTTCGCCCCGCTCAAACCCAAAGCCTCGATGTGTTTGTGGAACGACGCGGGATTAAGCTTTGAAGCTTCGGCAATGAACCAGGAAGGTTCTTCTCCTCCCCCCTTCCGTGTCTTTTGAACGGCCAAGTTCTGAATCACGATGGAAAACTTCTGAGAGGGTTCTCCTGAAGGAGTTGCAGTGCGGGTGTGACTGCGCTCCACCACCTTCTGCACCGCTCTGCGGGAAACTTGTGGATCTTGGTCCTGGGGAAGTCTGTTAGATTTCTTCACCCTCATCGTCGATTGAGAAACTTGTTGAAGAAACTGTTCCTCGTGGAGGAGGTACAAGGCTGAGCGAGGAAGGATCTGCTTGAAGCGACGAAGGCGGTCCTCTGGAGTACAACTGGTGGACGATTTTGACGAGGAATCGCTGTTTAGAGGAGTCTCGATTGACTGTGGGATGGATGTGTCGGAGTCCGTATGGTTGTCACCTCCCCTATAATCAGAGCGATTCATCTACAAAAATAAATAAAAAATGGGGAGGTGAGTAACCATACAGAGAAAATTCAACAAGAATAAAATTTATTTTTACACTTAATTTATTTTTATCTAAGTGGTAAAAATATAGCACATATAGGAAAAAATAATCTTAGTGCCTAAGAGTGCCTAAGGGTGCCTAAAAAGTACTTGAAGTATCTAAGGTCACTAAAATCAACATGAATGGAAAATTTTGGGGTTATCCGAAAAGGCTAGTACCCATGTGTGCGTGTGTGCATGCCGAGGAACTGTGTGTGTCCAAGTGGACACTTGGGTCCGCACTTGGGTTCGAGGAGCAAGGTTCGTCTGAGGAGATGAAGAAGGACGGGGGGTTTAAATGTGGTCCAATCGGACCACATGCTTGATCCGAGGAGGGGCTGCGCCTGGTGCATCCGCTCGGATGCCTAAACCCCCAAGAAGACGCGTCTGAGGGGTCCATTTGAGCAGCTGCCACTTGGGTCCGAAGAGTCTAGCCCCGTGCGTGTTTGATCCATGCACGCCTTGCGTCTGAGCTGAAGCGTCCGAGGAGCCCCCAGCATCAACCGCCCAAGATGTCCGATCGGACATGGGTGTCCGAGGAGGTGAATCCATGTGGTCCGATCGGACCACATTTTTACCCAGAAAATTCAGTGGTCGATCGACCACTTCCCTAAGTCTACCCATTCTTCATACCCCAACTCTAACCATAAAACCCAAACCATAAGAGCAAAGCCCTAGATTCCCTAGCATAAACACATTTCTTCATCCATACATACAAAAACTAGATCAAAACATGAAAGTGGAAAAGTTTTTCATGTTCTTGAAAACCCTCCATGCTATTAAAAACCCCAAAACCCATACTCATGATTTATATCAAATTAACCCATTTTTCTTGAAATTCCTATAAAATTAAAGGTAATGTTGGGTTACCCATAGCACAAACATCCTCAAAACCCAACAAACCAACACATTATACAAGCATTCATATGAGATTCATGAACAAACTGAACAAAAAAGCTATCAATGGGTTTCGGCCATGGCATGGGTTTTCATGAAATTTTTTGAAAAATAACCACAATGTAAAGACATGGAGAAGAAGACTTACTCAAGGTTGGAGAATCTTTGACTTTCTTGGAGATGGCTTGAAAAAGTGAAGAGCTTCCCTTGAAGATCCTTGGAAATTCGGCCAAAGGAAGAAGATGACAAGGTTTCGGCCAAGAGAGAAGAAAGAAGAAGAGAGGTTTTCAAAAATGTGATTTGCTTGTGTGAAGAAAAATGTGTAAGAGTGGGGTTATTTAAAGGGAAAAAAGTGGGGCTTATTGTTTATTTTTGGACCCTTGGCATTCCGGGGCTATTTTTTCTCCCCACGATCATAGACAGTTTTTTGCAGTGTTCGTGGCCTATAAGTTGTGGTCTACTGCATGGAGGGAAGATGAACAGTAATTTTTTATAAATGTCGTCAACTGGAGAAAAAGTTTATTATGTGAATGTATCATATAATAAACTTGGGGGGCAAATGTTATCCCAAAAATTTGAAAATGATGATGTGGCAATAAAATTGACATGTGGCATGGATTAGTTGGGTGATCTGGCTTAGCAGTAGACCAATGCATCAGTGAAAAGTTTGGACTGATTGAGAGATGTCGTAACCAAGCCAAATGCACCTGAGGATTCCGAATGGTATGCTCGGACCCTAGTCCAAGGAGATGCCCCATATGGTTGGCTCGGACCCTAGTCTGAGGAGATGACCCAAATGGTTGGCTCGGACCCTAGTCCGAGGAGATGCCCCATATGGTTGGCTCGGACCCTAGTCTGAGGAGATGACCCAAATGATTGGATCGGACCCTAGTCCGAGGAGAGGCCAAGTGGTTGGCTCGGACCCTAGTCCGAGGAGGCCAAGTGGTTGGCTCAGACCCTAGTCCGAGGAGGGCCAAAAGAGGTGGCTCGGACCCTAGTCCAAGGAGGGCCAAAAGAGGTGGCTCGGACCCTAGTCCGAGGAAAGCCAAGGAAGGAGTGGCTCAGACCCTAGTCCGAGGAGCCCCAATGCATGTGTTCGGACCAGGGTCCGAGGAGAGCCAGAACATGTGTTCGGACCTTAGTCCGAGGAGAACCAAAGAGGGTGTGGTCGGATCTTGGTTCGAGGAGAGTAAGGGGTATGGTCCGTATGCAGGTGTCCAGCATGAATATGTCCGACCAGAAGACAATATTCATCAAAAAAATGGACCAGACTATGTCAAATTCCCAGAAACGGCTTCAGCAAGAATCGGTCTGGGCATCGCGGGAATCTCTCATTCCTCACTCAAATTGAGGAATCTGTTGTATTTTGAATATTTTGTGTAATTTAAATATAATATAAATAATAAAATATCCCTATCTTAGGGGATAGCACTTTAGGATCCCAAGCCTATAAATAGAGGATTAATGGGATCAGAAAATGACTTTTTGGCAATTTAAGATTTGGTCTGAGTTCTAGAGAGAGAAAGTGCGTTTTTCTTGAGAGAGAAACCCTTTTTGTATTCCTATTTACACTGAAGAAACTTAGTTGACACTGATTCATCTGATCTTGAGTGTGGATAAAGAAATAAAATCTCTAAGTGGATTAGGCTATTACCGGCTGATCGGGGTTGAACCACTATAAAATCTCTTGTGTTATTTACTTTTCTTGATTAAACTGTCTGTGTCGTTTAAATTCTTTTGAAGGCTTGTTGTTATTGACGTTCTCACGTCGTTGGCTAAAAACACAGTCAACAGAAATACTTTGGACTCAAAAAGATAATTTATGGATGCATATACCGAAAGCCAACCCACTCATGTTGACCTTAGTGAAATCGTTAGGGTTTTACACCTCTTTGTGCCTAACTAATTTCCCTATGTATTTATCCAATCATAACAAATATCACATACATGATAAAGTTATTTCAAATATACCCTTAACTTTTGTTTTTATTATAAATTTGTCAGTATAATTGATTTTGTTTTTATTCATTTGTTACATAAATTAAAACTAAAGAGAAGATTTATTCATCTTTTATCTATAATCTATAAAAGTTGATTATGTAATTTTTTGTTGGGTTATATCTCTATATATAATAAGTGTGTAGATAACGAAAATTCTTGGTTTTAACAGTTTTTTATTTTTTAAAGGTTAACTTTAACTGAATATTCTTATATTTAACATAATATTCTTATATTTAACGGTAGTTTGTAAACACTTAAACTTAAATAAAATAAAATAAATAATTAAAAAAAATTAGAGTAGGATATTTTTGAGATATTTTACAATGATAATTATTTAAAAATAATATATAATTAAATAAATTAAAATATGATATTTTTTAGATATTTTACAATGATAATTATTTTAAAATAATAAATAATTAAATAAATTAAAAATGATATTTTTTAGATATATTATGATGATAATTGTGGATGCTCAAAATTCAACACCGGAAAAGAACCCACATCTCATGCCTAAGGTCCCTGGAAGGTCCAAAGCAACCATGTTTGAAGTCCATTTGAACCCTCAAGTTAGTGCTCAAAATGACCCTGCTCAAATTGACCACTCCACCTTAGACACTAGTAAAGAGCCCAAGCGTCCCGCACGCCCCACACCTTGCGCGCACCCAGCACCCAGCGCGCCTCGCGACACCACCAGGAGACAAGTATCTCGCGGCCCCCAAGATGCCACACGCAACGGTCACGTTGTGGTCCTCGTGGTGGCCTCCTCGCACACACCAGCCTCGTCCTTAGGGGTGTCCACGTGGTGACCATGGGGGACGAAGAGTTAGAATACGGATGGTACGGTGTCCACGCCAGGCTGGTAGTGGCAGTACAAGAATGCTACATGGCCAGGATTCCCTCAGCTCGCTTATGAGGTCAGTACCCGACAAGTAGTGGGGGCATAATATGGTACCAAGACAAGAACACTTTTGCAGGCCCCTGACATGTACTAGAGAAGATCACCACTCTTCCAACACCACTACCATCTGTACTGCTATCCTGACAGTGTACTTATCTACTATTTTGTCCTGAGGGACCACTATGTACAAAGGAGCCATTAGAGCTCCAATATAAATAGATGATGACCCCTCCAGAAAGGGGGTTGGAAAATTCATTGTATACAGAGGCTATTAAGCAATATACATTTTTCACTCCATTGTTCATCTATGTTTATCCTTCCATAAGTTCATTCTAAGTATTGATCTAAACATCGCCACATTTACCTTTGAGTTTTCCGACCTAATTTCGTTGACGAGATTTCAGCGTCAACAATAATTATTTTAAAATAATAAAATCATACATTTTATAACTTCAATAAAATTTAATTAAACTTAAACTCACTTGTTATAATAATATTATATTAAACATATAATATAATCTACTGTGAATTAGCAACAAATTTTTTTTTTTTTAAAACTAGCATGAAACTTAAATTTAAAATCCACGTATAATATTTAATATTACATTAAATATATAATATAATCTATTGTTGTCACTTCCAACTTCAAAAATTAGAACAAACATAAACTTATACAAAAATAAATAAATTATTTAATTAAAATATGATATTTATTTCTAATTTATATCACATTAATATAAATTTGATAAAAATAATTAATAAATTCTATTGTATCTAGTAATTGATTAAATGGTTAGAAATTTTTTGAATAAAGATAAATTATTTTTAAAATTGTTATTAATGTTTCTATTAACTATAAGTAAATAAATAAATAAGAATCGAGATAATATTATGTAATAACCAATGTTATTATTATTTTTCTCTTATAAGCTCTTTAATTATGACCTTAGATTATTTTATGCTATAATTTATACTTGAGTGGTGGAATTAGAAAGATTCCTTTAGAATATTTTATTTTAACTTAGTAAATAATGATAATTGATAATTGTTTAAATATATATATAGACTTATGGGTGCACTCTTAATGGTTACTACCCATGGATGATTACTTTAATATTAATCATTAGATTAAGATCAATGATCCATATTTATAGTTGTTAATTAATATTTATAAAAATAAATTTTAATTTTTTCAAATTTTTGGAAGAGTTACTTGATAAAAAAAGTATATTTATTATGAAAATATAATATTGTAAACTTTCTATTTTTCAAATGCATGTCCATTTCTAAATATAGCTAGTGTCTTTCATTGGTTGGAAACAACATTAATTATGACAAAAAAATAACTAAATTTGAATTTAATGTAGAAAAAAAATATTTATCAGTTAGTGACTTGCTATATCAAGTCATTATGTTGTCACATCATCATAATTGATAGTACTCATCTAAGAGCAGTAACGATTAAGAAATCTTCCATAGACTTATATAACCGGAAGAAGAAGACAACAATTGATAAACTTAAACAACTTTATTGTTTTTTACACTACACAATTCGTACAAGCCTTTGCTCTATATATAGAGCTATTAACCAACGGATACTACTAGAAAATAGGAGCACTAACTACACACTTCACACTACTGACCACTACTACACTAATTCCATTAGAATAGGACAATTCCAATAGACTAGGACAACCATTACTCTACTGCATACTCAGATTATGCACTTAAAGACACGTGAAAATAACCACAAAAACGTTAAGCATTAATTCATAAATATATTTTCTAACGGTAACGACCTCCTTTCTTAACATACATATATAGTGTAAAAACAAATTTTAACCTGAATACGACAATATTGAAATTCTAAATTTACAAAAACTTTATTAAACAATACATAAACTACTGTTCATAACTTCAAACCATACAATATCCACAAACTAAATAAAAACTTTATCTTACATACAAATCTTAATACTTTTATAAATAATTTTCGTGGCATTACTACACCTTAACGTAGAAATAAAGATGTATCCAACCGATAAATTGAAAAGCTTTATGTAAATTACAACGTTCATGAAATACTTTTAAAGCTTTAAGTAAATTATAAAGTTCACAAAATACTTATAATGAAATATAATTATAAAATCAAGTTTCTCGTTTATTTATAAAATAGCATAGCAGAACTCCACTCCCTTCAGGTCAGCCCCATATGTACAGTCATGTTGGCTCCACGTATACTCATTAACAATTTATATTTGGGGCATCTTACCTACAATACAAAATATTATCTGATGAGCTAAGACTCAGTAAGTAGAATAACTACCTCATATGCATTAAAATAAACGTGCAACATGCTATGTATTTTCTTTCTTTCTTTCACTTTCCTTTCTTTTGGGCCCTAGAGGATGCTACTTCCGACATTACATAGAGAATCACATTCCCACCTGAACATAAACATGATAATAGGGAATTTCTCCCTCATAAACATTCATCATATATAGGGAAGTACATCTCCCTCCTTACTTATTTGGGACTTAGGTCTCCCAAGCAGCACCTCTACTTTAACGATTTCAATAACTTGTTTGTGAATATTAAGCGTGCTTATGCATAATAAATATAACATTCTTGAAAATAACTTATGCATAAGAACATGGCAGGATAACATATAAAGCATATAAATTCACATAAGACACATAAAAGACTGGTATTGTAGATGAGGATTCTACTTACCTTGCGTCTTGATAAAACAACCGAAATTGTTAACTTCGTGATAAAAATACAAACTATTAACTTACATAAAATCTACATGATGTAATTTTAGTTTATAGTTGTTGTTATTCTATTTTTTTTCTTTTCTTCTTATTTTATTGTTTATTTTATGTCCAGGCATATGGTCATACTATAATTTGTCCATGGCAAGATCCCGGTCTAAAAGTCGTGGTCATGGTCATACGGAAATGTCCAGGTCATAGTGTCAGTCCATAATAATAGGGAATAAGGTCATATAATAAAAGTCCAAATAGTCCAAAGTGTGACCATAGCCTATATAAGTTTAGTATTATAACGATACATAAAAAAAATAGTTTATATTTCAATTTTTGGCATTGTAAAATATGACGACATGGTAAAATAATCCATATATAAATTTTAGCATTATAACGACATAGTAAAGTAATCTATATATAACTTTTGGCATTATAATGGCATAGTAAAATTATCTATATATAAATTTTGGCATTATAACTGCATAGTAAAATAATCTATGTATAAATTTTGGCATTATAACGGCATAGTAAAATAATCTATATATAACTTTTTCCATTATAACGGCATATTAAATTAATCTATGTATAAATTTTGGCATTATAACGACATAGTAAATTAATCTATATATAAATTTTGACATTATAGCGGCATAGTAAATTAATCTATATATAAATTTTGGCATTATAACGACATAGTAAAATAATCTATATATAACTTTTGGCATTATAACGGTATAGTAAATTAATGTATATATAAATTTTGGCATTATAACAACATAGTAAAATAATCTGTGTATATATAATAACTAAATAACTGAAATGAAAGGCTCGGGAAAGATCTTACCTAAAAAGTTTTTGTAGGCTAGCGTTATGAACAGAACTTCGCCTAGATCTTCGAGGTTTAGAACTTTAGAAGGGTGTTAAGAAGATTTTTGGGTAGAGTAAGAGAAAGAAAATGAGGTTTTTGTGATTCAAGATGAGTTTTAGAAGGGCTATTTATAGGAAAATTTTGGGTTACTATGCTAATAACATATTTAAAATATCAAGCATAGTGGAATAATAAAATATTCAAAATATAAACATGGTGCTTTGCTAAAGTCATCATTATATCACTACTGCATCATTATGTGGGAACCATGGGGTGGACCCCGCTGTGGGACCCATGTGGACCCTACTGTGGGACCACTATGAATAGTACCCAGTGAATAGTAAAAAAATGAAAATTTCCCAATCTTCTTATATTACTTAGTTTAACATTTTTGACTCACAAACTTTTCTGAAAATGTTTCTCTAACACCCATAAATTAATTATTCCCACCTGTTGGTTACTTCAACAACTTAGAATTGTTAAAATCCCATAATAGAAAACAACTATATCTCCAATGGTCAAGATCACTATTCACCAACGGTCATAAACGACTAGTTTTTGTCCTATAAATACTTGTTCCTTCAACCATTTACTTACAACAACTTCTTCATTCCTTACCCCTTCTAGATAAAATTCATCATCTAATCATGAATTTCTCTTTATTGTTCATAACTTTAGTGATTGTTTGCTTGTACATTGCATCATTCTATGGGTATTATACTAATGAAATGTCCATGGATATTATAGTTGCATATTCATTAGTTATTCTTCCACTTTACTTAATAGCTCTAGCCTTTGATTAGTATTGTAATGCAGTCAAAAGTATAAATAAAAATATCTTCTCTTATTTTTCATAATTGTTGTAATGTATTTGTAAAAAGAAATGGGAGTTACACTAACATTCTCTCTCTTAAACTGATGTGTTTATAAACACTCAGTTTAATGTCATCTCTCAAACTTGTCCTTTCAAAGTACATACACTAAGCATGTTTCTTAATTTCTGAATTTGAGAGGCTTTGTGAATATATCAGAAACTTGCTCTTCACTTCTGCAATGAATGAGATCAATGACTCATTTCTTTGTGAGATCCCTTAGGTAATGAAACTTCACATCTATGCGGTTACTTCTTCCATGCAAAACAAGATTTTTGGAGAGCTTTATAGTTGAACTGTTGTCACAATAAATTGTAGTAGCCCTCTCTTGCTTGCAATGAATGTCTTCAAGAATTTTCTTCAACCAAATAGCTTGAGCATCACAAGCTATTGCAGCTACAAACTCTGCTTCAGTTGTTGATAAAGTGACAATTGCTTGCTTCTTTGAAGACCATGAAACAGCTCCTGAGCCCATCATAAAAACATATCCAGATGTGCTTCTTCTACCATCAAGATCTCCAGCATAATCACTATCACTGAGGCCAACTAAATATGCTTTTTCACACTTTTTGTAGAACAACCCCAATTCAATTGTACCTCGCAAGTACTGAAAAATTCTCTTTACAGCAAGAAGATGCATCTCCCTTAGACATTCCATGTACCTGCTAATGAGACTTACAACATGCATTATATCTGACCTTGTGGCTGTTAAATACATCAAGCTTCTACCCATTAGCTTATACAGAGTATTGTCAACCTTCCTTCCTTTAGGGCCTTTGATAAGCTTTAAACCAACTTCAGTTGGTGTGCCCATCGAATTGCAATTCTTCAATTGGAACGTGTCTAAAATTTCTTAGACATATGTGTTTTGAGAAACAAAAATACCATCAACAATTTGCACCACTTCTATCCCAAGAAAATAGTGCATTAGTCCAAGATCAGTCATTTCAAATTCAAGCATCATGGATTGCTTCAATTTTTCAAACATGGCACTATCATTTCCAGTATAAATCAGATCATCCACATATAAGCAAACAATGAGCATTTTACCTCATTCTCCAAATTTAATAAAAAGTGTATGCTCATATGGACATTTATGAAAACCTCCCCTTGAAAAATAAGCTTCAATACGACTATACCAAGCCTGTGGAGCTTGTTTTAGTCCATAAAGAGCTTTTTTTAATTAATACACTTTATGCTCATTTCCAATCTTACCATAGCCAGGAGGTTGATCAATAAATACATGTTCCTCTCCATGTAAGAATTCTAATTTTACATCCAACTGGAAGATAGGCCATGAGTTTTGTGCAGCTAACGCAATCACCAATCTAATTGTATCATGACTCGCTACCGGCACAATAGTCACCATTTTCCTTTAGCTTTGTTTTGTATTCCCACTTTACACCAATAGTCTTTTTCCCCTTAAGAAGCTTTGTCAACTTCCAAGTATTATTTCTTTCAATGGCTGTGATTTCTGCATCCATCGCCTTTCTCCACTTCGGTTCTTTCGCAGCATCTTCATAAGCTACTTGGTCACAATCTGAAAATAAAGCAAAATGAGTGAGTGGGTCTTCTTCAGAATCATCAGATTCGGATACCTCATAATCCATCATCCATGCAGGCCTTTTCCTCTCTCGTTGAGGCCTTTGCTCTGTAGGTGCTACATTTGCAGGTGGACTTTGAGTGATTGTTGTTGGTTGTTGGACTGTCTCCACGTGGATATTTGACTGAGCGATCCATCATTTGAAGTGTCACAACAGTTGGTCTCGCTTCCCCCAATTTCAAATTTTGATATATAGATAGATAGAAGCATTAAATTCACACTTGCCCCTAAATCACATAGAGCTCTCTCAAAAACCACATTCTCTATAGTACAACGAATGGTGAAACTACCCAAATCTTTAAGCTTGGGAGGTAGTTTCTTTTGGAGCATTGCATTGCACTCCTCAGTAAGTGTCATTATCTCATAATCCTCTAATTTTCTTTTCTTCGACAATATTTCCTTCATAAACTTCAAATAACTTGGAATTTGTTCAAGTTCCTCAACAAAGGGAATGTTGATGTGAAGCTTTCGAAAAACATTTAAAAACTTGGAAAACTGCTTGTCAAGTGTCTTCTTTTGAAGCCTCCGAGGATATGGAATCCTAATGTGGTGCTCAAAACTCACTGGTGACTACTTCTTCTCAAGGTTCTCATTAAACTCTTCTTCTTAATTGGCTCTTCCAATTCCTTACCACTCCTCAAGGGTCACATCGCATTGCTCCTTTGGACTCACTACAGTATTACTAGGTAAATTCCCTTGTGGCAGATTGTTCAACATATTTGCCAATTGACCAACTTGACTCTCTAGATTTCAGACGGATGCTCGAGTTTCTGTCATGAACTGAGTTTGAGTGTTGGTCAAGGTCAATAATGCAGCTTGTAATTAATTTATCTTCTCTTGAAAAACTAGTGGTATTGGTGGTTGTGATGTTGCTTAAGATGAGAGCTTGAGACATGGGCTGCTAAAATTATTATTGAGGGCCCTGATATTTCTTTATGAAAAATTGGGATGATTCCTCCACCCTGGGTTGTAAGTGTTGGAGAAAAGGTTGTTGGCTTGCCTATTAAAATTTTCCATCATATTCACATGCTCCTTAGGGATAGAGTTATTAAAAGGCTCCATATAATGATGAAAAGGATGAGAACCCCCACACATTTCACAAGCCATCTGCACCTGCATGGCTTGAGCTGAGATACTAATTTTCTGTAACTGCTTGGTTAATGTGGCAACTTGAGCTGTTAACGCAATGATAACATCCAGTTCATGAACCCCATCTACTTTTCTGTTACTAGTGGCTCGTTCATCATCCCATTGTTAATTATTCATATCCATTTCTTTCAACAATGCATAGGCCTCGTTAGCATTTTCACCCATGAATGCCCCTCCTGATACGACATCAATGATGGTGCATGAGAAGTGCATAACCCATTATAGAAATTGTGGAAAAACATTCACATCTCAATGCCGTGATGAGGAAATTTTCTTAACAATTATTTAAACCTCTCCCATGCATCATATGATGATTCCCCGTTAGTCTGGAAGAAGTTATTGCTCTCTCCTCTCAATCTTGCATCCTTTGATGGAGGAAAGAGGTTGGCGAGAAACTCATGTGCTTGATCCTCCCAAGTATTAATAGAGTTGTCATGTAGAGAGTTTAACCAACTCTTGGCTCTTTCCCTCAATGAAAATGGGAATAGCCTCAACCTTATAGCATCTTCACTCACCCCATTCATTTTAAACGTTGAACATAGCACCAGGAAATTAGCTATGTGCATGTTTGGGTCCTCCAGCCACCGAACTGAATGGTATACTAGACCATTTGAAATATTTCCGCCTTGATCTCAAAAATTTTAGCGGCAAATGTGGGGTGTCTGATGCATGAATGCACTCCTGTAATAGTTGGGAGTACATAATCTCTTAGAGTTCTTGCCCCTTATTCAGCAGGGACCTCGACAGCTACTGCCCCTTCAACATTATTGGGGGCATTATTTACTGCATTCCCTTAGTTTGCAGCCATCCTTGCCTCCAACCTCTTATTCTTACGATTCTGTCTATAGGTTCTCTTAATCTAAGGATTCATTGGTACGATCTTAGATGTCTTTCGACGTCACATAAACCAATACTACATGAGATAAGAGAATTAAGATACAACCTAAGTTAGAATTATAAACAGAAAAATAGTCAAATTAGAGTAAAAACTAATTATAATTATATTAATAATTTTTAGTCCCCGGCAACGGCGCCAAGAACTTGTTGTGAAAATTCGATACGCAAGTATACATAATCTTTACAAGTAATAAATTAAGTGCATAAGCACGAGTATCGTCCCACGAAGACTGAATTATCAATTGCTAATAATGAATTTATAATGTCTATTTGGCTAACGAAAAGTTGATTATAAAGGAAAGCTAAAACATAAAGATAAAAATTACGAAACAAAAATAATTATAAACTCAAAACAAGTAATGCTAAATAGAATTATCTAATTAATGAAAAATTAGGGAATTTAATCTCGTCATCTTTCCACTCTACTACTTCATTAATGCAAGACATCCACAGTCATCCTTCTTATTAAGATAGCGAGTTTACAAAGGTATTTTATATTCAAATTAAGATATATAAAATTCGACCTAAATGAGAATTTGCTATATTTCTATGATAAACTCAACATATAGGAAGCATTAATCATGGAAAACTCATAAGCTACACAAACCATATTGATACTCTCATTCAATATCGAAATCTTTGTCTAATCAATTATAGCATGTTTGAATCTCACTTTTTCTAGATTTTGAATCAAATTCATATAAATCATGTAATAGATGGCTAATCAATCAGAAGCAATAAACACAAACCAAAAATACCTCAATAATGAAGAATAAAATATGAACTTTGCATTAATTCATAGTAGAGATTCAAGAGACTTAATCGAAAACCATTGATGTATTGAATCGCCTATCTATTGGAGACTTTGATGGACTGCACATGGCTGCCGATGCACTCAGTATGGCTGACGATGATCGAAACATTTCAACCCAATCATGCTTGCAATGTCGCTGCACATTAATCTGATACTCATTATTTGCATGGCTAGTGATCCCAACTAACTCTAATCACACATCCTCTGGGTTAAACTACCATATAAAAATTGATTTAGATTACATTTAAAGAAAATTAGTGAAATGACCTCCATGAATCAAAACAAAGACAACTGAATTTACCTCATCCACATGGTTTTTGCCCAAAAAGATTGACTCCATGTACTTCATCAAGTACACCCTGCAGTCATAGTCGTTTTGTTGTTGGGGCAAGTTCCCCTTGGCCGTAGTAGTAATACAATTTTCAAATTTCAAATTTTTAGATTTGGACAGAGAAAATAACTGGTCCAAAGTCTTAAGTTGCACATAAATATACATTTATCAGCTGATAGGATTTAGACCTACGCATGTTCAAATTATTTTAATGTTGAAACACACCTACCATTTCAGCGCAAACCCATCGTCGAGAGGTCTTGTGCATTGCACTTGCCAAAGAATCCATCAAATTGAGTGTCATGTTTTGCATATTGATATGGGCTAGAAACCAATGGTGGGAACCTTCAGTTTACAGAAGTGGAATAAGCATTTGCAATACAATACATTTAAAAGAAAGAAATGCAAATATAAGTGTGTTATCCCTCAAGCAATTGGTACATGATACTAAAATTAGTAAATACTTCAGATTGAAAATACCTTTTGGCATGCCTTAAAATCTTCATCGTAGTACAACTTCGACCACTCTTGCTCCCTCGCCATCCTTTCCACACTCATCCAAGCACCTAGTTGCTCCTTCTACAGAACAACAACAACAACAACAATTTTCTCTCTTATTTGCAACCCAAATCATCAAACACAAAAGTACAATACACAATACTAGTGAATACATTATGTTTAATGGAAATCATACCGAAACATGAGTTGGTGTGAACCATAATTTACCTGATTTTGAACCTTCCTTCTTCCTTTCTTCGTGGTTCAGGATTTGTGCAAAACAATCAAGAACCTGTAAGTGAAAACAATCAAAATTATATAAAAAAAAAAGAGTAGTTCACAAATGAAATAGTAAAGATTAATAAAAAACCAATTACACTTCCAGCAACCTGCCCCTCTTGCCTCAATGATCCCATTAAATATCTGCTTACCTCAACTTTCCCAAACTTGGCCAACATATAGCTTCATCATTAAAATATTTTATGATGAGACAATGCACTCATATCAGAAAGTTATAAAAATTAAAGCATAACGTACTACCTCTGGTCCAGGATTCTTGTAAAGATAAAGCAGAAAAACCTGAACATATGATCGGTCATCCTTTTCTTCAAAGTGAATGGGCCAACCACGGTTTCACCTGACTCCTTAAATGTCTCAAATGAATCCAAGTCAATAGAGGTGGAAATAGAGGTGACAAGTGGCAGTACATGGTTCGTAAAAGACACATTAAATATTTAATAAATACATTGACTCCTCAGAGTTGTGATAAAGTTACCCGGTAGACTGATGAAGAATTTTGACTGGCTTGAGAAGTTGTAATGACCCACTAATCTAGACTCTTGGACCATTATCGAACTATACATACAAATTCTTACTAAAACATACATTTGCGAAAATACCATAATTTATTATAAACTTGTAGAAACAAAGGTTACTTTCATAAAATATATAGGATATGGGTACCCATTGTCTTTAAAACAAAAATAACTTAAAGTGAAAAGAGTTACATAGAAAATGCGGAAAATACATGTAAAACCACAAAAAGTAAAATGAGACTACATCCTCGAATCGAATAACGCTCGGCCCCTTGACTTCATTCATCATCGATACACATCCTCTAAGTGTAACGAATCTTACCGCCTCTTAAAGCTATTTTCCTGCACATAAAACAAAAAGGAATGAGCCTAATGCCCAGCAAGGAAAATCTAACACATAGTCATAAACATAAATTTCATAATAAACGTAAAGACATATCATAACACTTAATACATACACTTATTATAATGGCCATTATTACTTGGGGTCCCATTGACTAAACAAGCTTATGCCCATGAGATTAGTGGGGTCCTACTAGCTAAGTAGGCATATGCCCATAATCTTTTTGGGGTCTTGTTAGTCAAATAGGGCATAAGCCCAAGCCTACAAACATACACATTTATAGCATATTCATAACATATCATATTTCATAACATATATACATAAGATAACATAAGCAATACACATATAGATTCTATCATATTTTCCTTACCAAAGTTACCGGGATATGTGGACTGAGTTGGGACTTTTTGGAGCACTCCTAATAACCATTAAAAAGAGTGAGTCTAAAGAAGAAAAGAGATGAAATGAAAGGGATGGAAAAACTAAACCATTGAAAGTTACACTTACCAAAACTTATGTGCTCAAGAGCTTAGATTTCCTAACCAAAATAAAATGGGGTTAGGAGACTGAGTAGAAGATTAAGAGAAGGGAAAATAACTTAAAACAAATGAACTAGAGTTTTGGTTACCTCAAAGACTTGTAAGATCAATTTACACCACAACCGAAATACTATAGAACCTCACTTCCAAAGTGTTTGATAAGCTTATGATTTTCCCAAACCAGGTGTTTACACTCTCACACTCACTTAACACTAGCAGCTTCTGAACTTAGAGAAAAAGGTGAATAATGGCTGGGTACTAGGTCCTATTTATAGAGTTTGGGAATGAAAGTATCTTGATTTTACTTGAATAAAAATAATGGCTTTTTAGGTGAAAATCATTTGAATAATCGTTCAGCAGAGGCTGAAGACTCGTTCAAAAGATGATGGACTTTTGAAGAAGTTTGAATGGCTGAAAGGAAAAGAATTCAAAAATGTTTGAATTTATGCTGGAGGAAGCGATATATCGCCCCTTGTAGGCGATATATCGCCTGGGCCAGTATGCTCGAGGCGACCGTGCATCGTCTCGTGTTTTCCGTATCTACGTGATGCGATATATCGCCCCCTGTAGCTGCGATATATCGGCACACGCTGAATATTTAAACACGAAATTACACATTTTTAGCTAAGTTTGAATGGAGTAAACAGCCTTGACTAAGCCTTCAACGTATTCAAAGCTGCTGACTGACCCTATAACATTCAAACTTTACCCCTTATTTAATTTAATCCTAAAAAATGCTTAATCCTTAATTACCATTCATAACATGTGCTTAAAATCCTATTGGTTGATATCTAAACCTTATAGTATAATAAATATAATCCTTAATTATCAGTCATATAATCAAACCTTAGGTTATACTTAATATTCTTAAACTATAGGTTAAACTTAGAAAATCTATAAGTACTACTATGAGTGTCCAAATAATTCCCGGTTTGAACCAAAAATCCACAGTAACAAAGATAATACTATACATACTATAATACTACTAAACAATTAGCTAAGCAAAGTTCTTGGACTCTACAGAAGTGTCATGACCGACCAGGAATGACTTGTCTGCCCAGGAGTGACTTGTCTGCCCAGTAATGACTTTGCTGCCCAGGAATGACCTTGCTGCCCAGTCATGACCTTGCTGCCCAGGAATGAACTTGGCCGATCGGTCATGCACATGTCCGACCAGCTAAGTGCATGTCCTACCATCCAAGTGCATGTCCTACCAGCTAAGTGCATGACTGCCCAGTCATAGAGTATATTGGCGTGCACATAAGGTATACTGGCGTGCACTTCAACACAGGCAATCTGCCCAGTGAAGGTGTGTTCGACCAGAATGAAGGTGATGTGGATCAACTAGATAGAGCATGACTATGTCAAGATTCCCAGAAATGGCTTCAACAAGAATCGGTCTTGGCACACGCGGGAATCTCTCATTCTTCCCACAAATTTGGTGTTCTATTACATTTTGAATATTTTTGTAATTTAAATATAATAAGAATAATAAAATATCCCGATTCTAGGGATATCAGACGTATGATCCTAAGCCTATAAATATATGGCTTATGGGATCAGAAAGGGTTTTTTGGGGGAAATTTTGGGTCTGAATTTTCTAGAGAGAGAAAGTGCTTATATCCGAAAGAATTCTTGTATTCTTGTAATCTGTACTGAAGAAACTCAGTTGGCTCAGTTCATCTGATCTTGAGTACAGATCTATAATCACAATTCTAAGTGGATTAGGCTATTACCAACATATTGGGGCTAAACCACTATAAAAATTGTGTGTTATTTACTTTCTTTATAAAACTGTATGTGTCGTTTAATTTCTCTTGAAGGTTTTATCGTTTTTGACGTTCTCACGTCGTTGGCCAAAAACGCGGTCAACATTTTGGTGCTTTCATTGAGAACCTGAAGAGAAAGACATATGGTCCCTGAAGTCATATGGCACCTAAGAACACCAATGCGGCCTCCAAGAAGACAAGCTCCTCTAAAGAGCCTGCTAGATCAGAAGGTCCTAGCCCACAAGACCATGAGAATGAGCCTAGGGTCATGCTCGAGGATGTGACTCCAGAAGTTGAAGAGCTCCAAGAAGCCATGAGCTCCTTCCAGGAGGAGATGGCACAACTCCACGCCAGACAGGAGGCATTCGCTGAAGAGATAGCCAGACAGAAAGTCGCGTTAGAGCAGCAAAGGCGCGATATGGACGCTAGGGGTGAGGAGATTTGACGACAACAGGAGGAGGTCAACCGAAGACATTGTGAAGCAGCACTTTCTCTAGAAGTAGCTACCCAGTTGGCCCAGGCCAATGCCCAAGCTGCAGCACGAGGAGCAGCCACCCCAGGAGCAAGGACCATGGAAGCTGGTCGTAAGAGCACTGATAAACCCAATTCTCGAGGGCCAAACAGGAGTGGTAGTAACCCAACTGGTCGAGAAGAAGATGGGGTCCGATCGGGCACTGCCTCAACACAAAGGGAGCACTCTAGAACCCCCTCCAGGAGCCACCGATCAGAAACTTCAAGATCACGAAGTCACCGATCGGGCAGTAAGAAGACTCCACCTGGGCAGGAGCAAAATAGAGCTCCTCGAGATAAGAGGACTTCACAATTCAAAGATGGGCATGGTCGTGATGAGGCTGATAGTCATCCCACCGACCAGGCAAAGGAAAAGGAGGGCCATGACCAACAAGGAGGAAAAGACTGCCCGGGACGTACCGAAAAGCCTCCACTGCACCCCGGCCAGTAGCGTAGTGGGAGAGAGCAAGTCCCGCGTAGTAAGCCCTCTGGAAAATCGAAGAGTATGGTGTTCGATCGGGAAAGAGAGCATGCTTCCCGGAAGGATCTAAGGGACGTTATCACCAACAAGAGGAGGATCGTCCCGGTCGAAGGGCAAAATCTGGACCGCCTTGCCAGTCAAGTAGAAATACTTGACGATGGCGCGCCAGATGGTAATGCCCGACCAGGCGGTCAAGACCTTAGAACCTCACCAGTTGTACCAGCCATCCAAGCCCAGCTTGACATGCTAGCAGCAGCAGTTCAAGGTCTGACGAAGCGACCCTCTGCGATCGATCCAGTAGACCACAGGAGTGGCAGCCCGTTCTGTGCTCGAATTAGAGCAGCCCAGCCACCAGCAAAGTATAAAGCACTGGTACTGCCAGTATATACAGAAAAGGCAGATCCCATCAGACATATTGGGAAGTTCGAGGACCAGATGAAGCTGCTCGGAGTAAGTGACGATTATCGGTGTAGAGTTTTCCCGACTACCTTGACGGATACTGCCTAGGAATGGTATTGGAAGTTTAAGCCAAACTCCATTACCTCTTGGGAGGCATTCAGGAAGGAGTTTTCTAGAAAATTCAGCACTGCTCGGACTCCACTAGTTTATGCCAACCACTTGGCAGATATCAAATAAGGAAAAGATGAGTCTCTAAAGAACTATATACAGAGATTCATGAGAGAAGCTAATAGAGCAACTGCTGTAGGAGACGAGGGGAAGATGGTTGCCATATCTGCTGGGATAATTTATCGGAGCCCTTTGTAGGACAATATACATAGAAATCCAATTTCAACACTTCAACAATTTCTTGACCGGGCGGACAAATATATGAAATTGGATGATGCAATAGAGAAAAAGGAGAATTGAGAGAGAATCAAAAGGGAGGCTAGGTTTTCATTATATTAAGAAAATAGAGTTTGAGGAAATCACAAGACAAGTTCAGTCGTGGAGGTTTACGTGAAAGTTATCAACTGGATAGGAGCTTTTGGATGACCTCGAGAACATTTGGTTAGAAGAAAAGTTTATCATACGAAGAAAATCGTATAATAAACTTGGGGGACAAATGTTATCCCCAAAAATTGGAGATAACTGACGTGGCAATAGAGGTGATAAGTGGCAGTACATGGTCCGTAAAAGACACATTAAATAGTCAATAAATACATTGACTCCTCAGAGTTGTGATAAAGTTGACCGGTAGATTGATGAAGAATTTTGACTGGCTTGAGAAGTATCATGACCGACCAGGAATGACTTGTCTGCCTAGGAGTGACTTGTCTGCCCAGTAATGACTTGTCTGCCTAGGAGTGACTTGTCTGCCCAGTAATGACTTTGCAGCCCAGGAATGACTTTGTTGCCCAGGAATGACTTTGCTGCCCAAGAATGACCTTGCTGCCCAGTCATGACCTTGCTACCCAGGAATGAACTTGGCTGATCGGTCATGCACATGTCCGACCAGCTAAGTGCATGTCCTACCAGCCAAGTGCATGTCCTACCAGACAAGTGCATGTCCTACCAGCTAAGTGCATGACTGCCCAGTCATAGAGTATACTGGCGTGCACATAAGGTATACTGGCGTGCACTTCAACACAGGCAATCTGCCCAGTGAAGGTGTGTTCGACCAGAATGAAGGTGATGTGGGACCATCCGAGGAGTTAGAGGAGGTCCTGATAGATGAGAATGACCCGACCAGAGGGGTCAAAATTCGAAAAAAGTTGAAAGCAGAGGTGAGAACACAGCTAGTAGAATTCTTGCGAAGGAATCAAGATGTCTTCGCCTGGTCTCATAAAGATATGGTGGGTATCTCACCAACTATGATCAGCCATGTGCTCAATGTGGATGAAAGCTATCCAGCAGTGCAGCAGAAGAGGAGATTGCTTGACAAGGATCGAGAAAAAGCTCTTAAAGAGGAAGTAGAGCGGCTAAAGGAGAATGGGTTTATAAGGGAAGCATATTACCTTGCCTGGGTTTCAAACCCAGTGTTGGTACCCAAACCCAATGGAAAATGGAGGACTTGTGTAGATTTTACTGATCTGAACAAAGCATGCCCAAAGGATTGCTTTCCTTTACCGAGAATAGACCAGTTGGTAGATGCAACCTCTGGTCATGAAACATTGTCCTTCATGGATGCATATTCGGGGTACAACCAGATCAGCATGCATCCTCCTGATGAAGAGCATACCAGCTTCCGAACAGATATATGGCTATACTGCTATAGGGTCATGCCCTTCGGACTGAAGAATTCGGGAGCTACCTACCATCGTTTGGTGAATGGTATGTTCCGTGACTTAATCAGCAAGAGCATGGAGGTGTACGTAGACGATATGCTGGTGAAATCAAAGGAAGCTGAAGGGCACGTGCAAGACTTAGAGGAGTGCTTTGCAATACTGAGAAAGTACAACATGAAGTTAAACCCTCTCAAGTTCTCATTTGGAGTGGGTTCTGGAAAATTTCTTGGGTTTATTGTGAGCTCCCGAGGAATAGAGGCAAACCCAGAAAAGATAAAAGCTCTCATAGAAATGAAATCTCCAGCTAGAATAAAGGATGTACAAAGCTTGATTGGGCGGATTGCAGCCTTAAGTAGGTTTGTTTCTAAATCAACGGACAAGTGTGTCCCTTTTTTTAACTTGCTTAGAGGGGGCAAGAAGTTTGAGTGGACGACAGAGTGTGAGCAAGCTTTCCAGACCATAAAGGAGCATTTGGCCCAACCTCCTATTCTTTCTAAGCCAATTGATGGAGAAGACCTCTTTTTGTACCTAGCAGTCACGGAACATGCTGTTAGTGCTGCTTTGGTACGAGAAGAGGATAGAGTGCTGCACCCGGTGTACTATGTTAGCAAGCGACTGATAGGAGCAGAGTCCTGGTATCCCGTGGTCGAGAAGTTGGCTTATTGCTTGGTACTCGCATCACGAAAATTGCGGCCATACTTCCAAGCACACCCCATTAAGGTCCTTACTGACCAACCTCTACGCCAAGTCTTACAGAAGCCGGAGTCGTCTGGTCGGCTACTTAAATGGGCAGTTGAGTTAGGCCAATTTGAAATCAAGTACTAGCCGAGATCTGCTATTAAGGGTCAAGCTTTGGCAGATTTCATCGCTGAATGTACCGGGATCGCTGATGTACCCGACCAACAAGAACGTGTCACTGGGCAGAAAGATAAACTTCCTACTTGGCAACTTTTTGTTGATGGGTCGTCGAATGAGCATCATTCAGGAGTTGGAATTATATTGGTCACACCAGAGAAGCACAAAATTCATTGTGCACTGAGGTTCGGATTCAATGCTTCTAATAATGAGGCGGAGTATGAAGCCCTCCTAGCAGGCTTGCGACTGGCTAGAGATGTACGTGCCCAGTCGGTGGAAGTAAATAACAATTCTCAATTGGTGGTCTACCAAGTCTTGGGGGAATATCAAGCAAGGGGCCTACGCATGGGGGCATACTTAAATAAGACCAAAGATCTGCTAGAACAGTTCGAGGAGTACACCATCAAGTTAGTACCACGAGAGCAGAACTCTAATGCGGATGCTCTAGCAAAGCTAGCTAGTTCAAAAGATGTTGAAACTCTAAATATAGTACCGGTGGAATACTTGGCAGAGCCGAGCATTGATGAACAAGAAGCCTTGCCTATCACAATAGCTAACACTTGGATGAGTCCCATCATCGCTTACCTTGAGTAAGGAACCCTCCCAGATGATCGTAACGAAGCAAGGAAGATTATGAGGCAAGCTGCTAGATACATTATGATGGATGGAGTGTTATATAGAAGAGGGTACTCCCTACCTTTACTCAGGTGTATAACACCCGACCAGTCAAAAAATTTACTGGCTGAAGTGCACAAAGGGTTCTGTGGAGATCATGCTGGGGGGCAGAGTCTATCTAAAAAGATCTTGCGGCAAGGATTTTTCTAGCCTACGATGAATGAGGATTCTATGGAGTATGTGAAGAAGTGTGATAAGTGCCAAAGATTTTCTAAAGTGCCCAGGGCGCCTCCGAATGTCTTGAAGCAAATGCAGAGTCCATGGACTTTTGCAGTGTGGGGCATTGATCTGATCGGGAAATTGCCCAAAGGGAAAGGAGGAGTGCAGTTTGTAGTGGTTGCAGTAAATTATTTTACTAAGTGGACTGAGGCTAAACCACTAGCCACGATCACATCAAAGAAAGTGTTGGACTTTGTGGTTAAGAACGTAATATGACGCTATGGTCTGCCTAAAAAGATAGTGTCTGACAACGGTACCCAATTTGACAGCGACATATTTATTGATTTTTGCACTCGGCATGGCATCACAAAAAGTTTCTCCTTGGTAGCCCATCCACAAGCCAATGGGCAGGTTGAAGCCATAAACAAAACACTGAAGGACACTCTGAAAAAGCGCCTAGAGCAAGCTAAGGGTGCTTGGGCGGAAGAATTGCCAGAAGTCCTTTGGTCATATAGGACTACTGCCCGGACAGCAACTGGACATACCCCATTTTCCTTGGCATATGGGTATGAAGCCAGGTTACCCGTGGAGATAGACCCACCGTCTCATAGAAGGACCATGCACAACCAGGAGGAGAATCATCAATTGCTAGCAGAATCTTTGGACTTCCTCGAGGAGAGAAGAGAGGAGGCAAACCTGAGAGTTGCTGCTCACAAGCAAAAAGTGGCGCACTACTTCAATTCCAAAGTCCGAGATCGAAAGTTCCAGGTCGGAGATTTGGTCCTCAGAAAGGCATTTGTCAGAGATCCAGCAGCTGGCGTGCTAGGACCATACTAGGAAGGACCATATCAAATTGAGCAAGTCTTGCCACCCGGCACCTACAAGCTTGCTCGGTTGAATGGAGAGCTGATAAGGAATTACTGGAATGGCGAGCACTTGAGGAAATATTATCAATGAATACTGCTTATAGAGTAGTAGCTTTGTATCAAGTGCTTAACTTGTTATTTAAGTTTTTTTGTTTGTGAACTGGCTATTTGCTAACCAGTTATGTTATTTTGAACAATGTTATTTTGTTTGAAACTCGTTGTTAGACACGTTTTGTCATTTATTATTACGAGTAATAAAAGAGATCACACGCAGCGTGGTCGAATCTTGCTACAAATTTTGCATATGTGTTGATTATTCTTGCTTGGCAGTGTTCAACTGTCATTACGATTTAAACAAAACAGGTCTTCTCAAAATAAATATACATATATACCGGACAGTGTTCAACTGGTCGGTATCATGAGATGAATGACCAACGTTTAAATAGTTGCATGTCTTGGTAGTGGTTAACTGCTGAAATATGTTTGTATATTCTATGTGTTTCACGAGTAGTAACTGCTCGGACAAATTCGGTCAAGTAGCAAGTGATCAAGGATTTTTCAACCCTCAATCACTTGGGGGGCACATAGAGTATACTGGCGTGCACATAAGGCATACTGCGCGTGCACTTCAACGCATGCAATAAGAGCACGAGCAGAGATATCTGTTTTTAGGCTGACTTTTAAGTTTGGAAGTCTAAAAAGGCCATTAAGCTAACTTGTTTGAAAAAGCTTAAGCAACTTGGAATTCTTAAAATTTTAAGTTAGAAGCAGATATTCGTGCGATAATAAACATTATGCTCATAAAATGTTAGAGTAATAAGAGTGTGAGAAAGTATACTTAGTATGGGCTTATGAAATGTCTAGAATTTCTAAGTTAGAAAACTAAGTACTCATGCGAAAATATAAGGCATACACCAGAGTGACTTTACTGTTCACAAAAAAACTTATAACTTTTTAAGTCTAGAGGAGACTTAGAATGTTTTAAGTTAACAAAGAAAAGTAAAGTATAAATGCCAATAGCTCAGCTATACAAAAATAAAGAGTAAACTACTAGCCAGGTACAAGTTTAGCTGACCAGGTGCAAAGTTTTCCTGCTCAGGAGAGCAGATACAACTTCCCTGGTCGGCTAAGCATGTATCACCGATCAACTTCCCTGGAGTGAATCAAACAAATGCATGCAAAGTAAATACTACATAGTGAAAAATTGTCTTTGAGAGGAGAAGTCAATTTTTCACCAAGATTGATTGAGAGAAATCAATCTCTCAAAATAATTATGGAAGGTTCGAACGAGGTGCTTTGGTGGTTTTTGGTAGGGAGAGTTTTAGGCATAGGCTTAAATGGCTATGCCACGTGCCTAAGCAAATGCCTAAGAGTGCCTAAAGGTGCTTAAAGTGGTTAACAAATTTGGTGTCCAAGTGGCTCATGTGGTGTCCGAGCGGACACCTTGAGATGGCCGATCAGGTGCATGTTGGTCCGAGGAGCATCTCGCCTATGTCCAAGGATCTAGGCCCAGAAATTTGGTGCCTAAGGTGCTACATCCGAGGAGGAGAAGGCTGCATCCGAGCGGTGAGGCTGCAAGTGTCCGAGCAGCTGCGCGCGTCCGAGGGCTGCGTCCGAGTGGTGTGTGGGCTGTCCGACCAGCTGGAGGAGATGCATCCGAGCGGCTGCCACCATCCGAGGAACCATGCATTCGAGGGTGCTGTCCGAGAAGCCGAGGGCCCTAGCCCGAGTGTAACTAGCATCCGATCGGATGCCCTTGGGACTCAACAAACTGTCTCTGATACTATGATAATTTTTGCAAAATAGACAAAAGGAGAATTGAGAGAGAATCAAAAGGGAGGCTAGGTTTTCATTATATCAAGAAAATAGAGTTTGAGGAAATCACAAGACAAGTTCAGTCGTGGAGATTTACGTGAAAGTTATCAACCGGATATGAGCTTTTGGATGACCTCAAGAACATATGGTTAGAAGAAAAGTTTATCATACGGAGAAAATTGTATAATAAACTTGGGGGGCAAATGTTATCCCAAAAAATTGGAGATAAATGACGTGGCAATAGAGGTGACAAGTGGCAGTACATGGTCCGTAAAAGACACATTAAATAGTCAATAAATACATTGACTCCTTAGAGTTGTGATAAAGTTACCCAGTAGACTGATGAAGAATTTTGACTGGCTTGAGAAGTGTCATGACCAACCAGGAATGACTTGTCTTCCCAGGAGTGACTTGTCTGCCCAGTAATGACTTGTTTGCCTAGGAGTGACTTGTCTACCCAGGAATGACCTTGCTGCCCAGTCATGACCTTGCTGCCCAGGAATGAACTTGGTCGATCGGTCATGCACATGTTCGACCAGCTAAGTGCATGTCCTACCAGCCAAGTGGATGTCCTACCAGCCAAGTGCATGCCCTACCAGCTAAGTGCATGACTGCCCAGTCATAGAGTATACTGGCGTGCACATAAGGTATACTGGCGTGCACTTCAACACAGGCAATCTGCCCAGTGAAGGTATGTTCGACCAGAATGAAGGTGATGTGGATCAACTAGATAGAGCATGACTACGTCAAGATTCCCAGAAACAGCTTCAACAAGAATCGGTCTTGGCACACGCGGGAATCTCTCATTCTTCCACAAATTTGGTGTTCTGTTACATTTTGAATATTTTTGTAATTTAAATATAATAAGAATAATAAAATATCCCGATTCAAGGGATATCAGATGTATGATCCTAAGCCTATAAATATATGGCTTATGGGATCAGAAAGGGTTTTTTGGGGGAAATTTTGGGTCTGAATTTTCTAGAGAGAGAAAGTGCTTATATCCGAAAGAATTCTTGTATTCTTGTAATCTGTACTGAAGAAACTCAGTTGGCTCAGTTCATCTGATCTTGGGTACAGATCTATAATCACAACTCTAAGTGGATTAGGCTATTACCAACATATTGGGGCTGAACCACTATAAAAATTGCGTGTGTTATTTACTTTCTTTATAAAACCGTCTGCGTCATTTAATTTCTCTTGAAGGTTTTATCGTTTTTGAAGTTCTCATGTCGTTGGCCAAAAACGCGGTCAACAACACTCATATCAGAAAGTTATAAAAATTAAAGCATAACGTACTACCTCTGGTCCAGGATTCTTGAAAAGATAAAGCAAAAAAACCTGAACATATGATCGATCATCCTTTTCTTCAAAGTGAATGGGCCAACCACAGTTTCACCTGACTCCTTAAATGTCTCAAATGAATCCAAGTCAAAATCATCTTTCGGATCCTCCACCACATCTTAAACTATTTCCTCCTTAATAATTATGGGTTGTTTCTCTTTTTCCCAAAAGCTCACAACCTCAAACAAATCATCCTCTGCCACTATTTCCTTATCCACTTTCCCCTCATCAACATTTTCCTCCTCCATTATGTCGTCACATTCATTCAAAGAGGGTACATTATCAGATACCTCTCTACCAACCTCATCCAAAACACCCCTAACAATTTCCGATACCCTCTTCACTCCAAACAACTCATATTTTTCACTCTCCAACTCAACTGGTTTTGATGACTCTCCTTTAAAAGATAAAGTCTGATGAACATTGGGCATTTTATCACCTTCCTTCTTCTCATTTGTAGCTTTTTTCTCTCCAACTCCTTCCTCCACAACGTCTCTCCCAAAGTACCTTGAAACACACTTCCTAAAAAAAAAAACTCATCTCCTTCATAAAAAGCTTTTGAGCTTGCATGACCTTTATGTCCACACGACCGACCTCGTCCCTCACCTCAGCAATGGCTTGCATCACATCCTCATTTGTCGCTTTTCCATAGGTATCTGATGAAGCACTTGGCAGGAGGACATGAGTCTTGGTCAGCTTGATCTGTACATTAATTTAAATTTCAGAATATCATTAACATAATCCAGCCATATTAATACAAAACGTACCAAAACTCAATAGGAAAAGTACTGATTCTCTCGTGTGATCGTCGTGGTCACGAATCCAACGATAGACAACCTTGCATTGTTTGGCATTCCAAAAATCGATTGGAGCCACGATGCAGTCTACAAAATCGTTACTCCAGTTCACATGCGTCAGATATACAAGATGCCAAAGGAACAAAGCATCAAGGTCATTGCTAAAAAACCTTCATAACAAAAAAATAATAAAAACAAAAAATAAACAACTATGAATTGGCTCATTTGCAAGAAAATTGTGTAGCCATTAACATTCTTTGTATTGTTAGTCTGATACTTAAATAATGAGTTCATTAAGTATCAAAAGCCCACAGACGCCCAATTCCTTTTTGAAATGCCACTAGTCTCTATGAGGGAGTGAAGGTAACCAGTTCTTACATCAGTGCCAGTCTTCGAGCATAGCACAGACCCGATAGCAACAAGTGCAAACTTTATAAGAAAGAGTGCATCAGCTTCGGTGGACTCTTTCAAGTCCTTCTCCAAAGCAGTCAGTGATATGGTGTACTTTCCTACCCCCAAAAGTTGCTCAAGCTCTGAAATGTCTTTGTCACTCTCCATTACCATCGGTTCTCCACCATCGTTTACGACCATAACACCGGAGAAGAGTTGGGCAGACAATTGGATGGATCTGCCAAACAAATCTAGTCTGCTTGTGGAAGGATCAACGTGCTCAATGAGCTAGCTGACTATCCTTGTGTCAATGTATGTGCCCTTCTCCCTTATGAATGTATCGAAACTGGCATTGACGACAACATCCTTTTGCTCTAGGCTGAGCGGCTTAACAATGCGCGACAACCTTTCAAATGAGCATCTGCCATAAACCCGATGTGACACCTCTGCACTCAACGTCCCCTCCTCCTCATCGACTTCAGACTGTTTATCTTTCTCCTCGCCACCTTTCACCTTCTTCTCCTTTGGACCCATATCCTTTTTACTTAACTCTTCCTCCTGTAAGTGATCATCCCTTCTCGACCGTGCCTTCTCGCCCACTGGCAGTGCCTTATTCTTTTTGCAAATTCTCCTTTACCTGAAAATGAGAATTAATTAATCCATTAGCACCAGTACAAACAGGACAAGAATTGGATAAAAACAATAAAGCAAACAAGCAATGAGTAATATGAATTTGTACAAACTAACCTCTTTGTAAGTCATTTCCTTGTGTGCAGCCCAATACGGTTTATATTATGCTTTGCTGCATAAATACAAGTGAGTTAGCAAATTATATTTAATTTTACAATATAGGTATGTCCATTAAAAACAATGCATAAACAGTGAAAAAGACCAAGATATTACAAGATGTTCCGCCATGTTGCAGCATTGTCATTCTTCGGATTGATCTCTACGTTTTCGGTTTCCGCATTTCGCTTATTCCTACTTTTAGGAGCCATATATGAAGACCTATTAAGCATACTGGAATTTATCAATATACCAAATCCAATAATATATTATCTTACTAAAAGCATCTTCATTCTAGAGTTTCAATTCAATGTCTAATTATCAATATAAGCTAATCCGACTTAGTACACATATTCAAAGAAATAGTGCATGATACTACAATGTAATATCAATATAAGCTCATCCGACTAAGTACACATATTCTAGCTCTACCTTCGATTTATATGCACAAATGATGACAAAATAAAGATTTTGAAGGCACCTAAAACAGAGTCACTAAAACAAAACTTCTTATATTTAAAGTTTTAATCATCTAAGGCACATGAAGAAACCCAAAGCATTTCATGTATAACAGTTGATATCATTTTTGGAAAAATTTTGTCTATTTTTAAAAACCATTTATGAATAAAAAATGATAAGATGTATAACATCCCATGCAATGAATAACATCATATTTCACCTCATAATTAAAATACTCGAACCCAAACCCTTTACTCAGAACCAAAAATTAAATCAATAAATAGACCAATTCTTCAATCTCATATCAAACGATCCAAACCAAACTAAAGCACATTGTAGACACATCAATGCAAAATTGTTGCCAAACTCATAAATGCTATGCCCTTAAACAAACTGAATAAATTCCTTGTATAAAAAATTAATAACAAAATAAATTCTTCACTTTAAATCCTAAAAATTTCAAGGTATCAAATAGTTATAAAAGCCCTAATCGAAACATACTTACAAAATAACAGTCCTTGAATGCACCCAAAAAATAAAATGAAAAACAGATTCTCAAACTTAAACTTAACTAAGCCTAACCCACGACTACCAACAACGACACAAAATATTTTTTTAGAAAAACCAAAAGTACAGCGATACTTGGCACTAACAATTTCTATTTTTTTTTTTTTTGATAAAAACAACAAACAAAAGATATAGGAGAAGAACAAAATCAATAGATGATATAAACGATTTCAAACCCTAAAGAATGAGAAAAACTTGAAAAAATACCTTGGAGTACAATCAGAATCTCTTAAAATCTTTCACTCTTTCAACCCTCTGAAAACAACGCCGATGCAACCCCTTCTTCTCGACTGGTTACAGAGAAAGGAAGAGTAAAAAAAATTTGAAAATGAAAGAATGCAAGGAGTATTCAAGACAGATGTTATGAACGAAACTAGAAAAAATACCTCAAAGTACAGTCCGAATGTCTAATAAATCTTTCTCTCTTTCAACCCTCCTCAAGAACTCTCATGCATCCTCTAGTTCCTCTTGTCTGGTTACAGAGTAATGAAGAGGAAATAAAAAATTTGAGAACGAGAGAAAATGAGACTGCAGTGAAGAGAGTGGTGTAATGGACAGTTAGTGGGCACTTTTGGAGAGAAATGGGGGCTAAGTAACTGTCGCGTCTATCAGGTGATTTTCTAAAAATATAATTTTTTTCTTAAAAAATTAATCATTACAAATTTTTTTAATAATAAAAAAGAAACTCACTGCCCTTCATTTGATTGACAAAGACTCCTGCTTGCCCTTATTTGCCTACAATGTACCCTAAAAATGTTCCCAGCCCTTAGATTAAAAATAAAGAGTTATATTTAAAAAACGGATTGCATTCCTTTATTACACGGGCTAGACATAATCCATTCCTTACATATATCTCTTCTATATAAAAAGTGTGCAGATAACGGAAATTCTTGATTTTATTAGTTTTTTTTTTTCCGTTACCATACATTTTATAACTTAAATAAAATTTAATTAAACTTAATATTATGTTAAACATTTAATATATAATCTTTTGTTGTCACTGCCAAAATTAAAAAACTAGAACAAACATAAACTTAAACAAGAATAAATAAATTAATTAAAATAAGATATTTTATAAGATATTTTATGATAATTTAAATAATTAAATCATATTTATTTAAAAATAATAAATGCATACATATCATTTTTTATCTTATAAATTTGTGTGATAGTTTGTTTTTTATCAAGTAATTGGAACTTTTTTTCTTTATCAAATTCACCAAAGGACATTGTGAGATATATTAGAAACAAAAAATAGTTAATGTTATATACTACTGTCAACACTATGACTTTTTCTATTCTTATTTAATTTCTATTATTAATTTCTTTTTAAATATTATTATATTTTATATATATGTCATGTAGTCATATAAATATATATGTCAACGTTATGTTTAGATATCATATGTAGAAATTATTGATATAAATATTTATATATATTATAGAACTATTTCTAACTATTATACATATATATTGAAAATAATAAACCAGATTTTATTAAAATTATAAACAATGCTTACAATTTTAAAATTATGCAAATATGCATTGCATGCTCTACTTAGTATATATATATATATATATATATATATATAAACAAATAAATACACTAGAATAGAACTAATCAAACATTAAAAAAATGCATGAGTTTTCTATGGTCCATTTCATTATTTATGGAATTTGTATCCTAAAATGGAAATATTCTATATACGCATCGATAAGATATTAGTTATTCAATTTGATGAATGGAGCAAAAACACGAGCTTAAATGAAAGTTATTAATGTGTATTTATAAAGTCTCATAGGGTAGTTTTTTAATTTTATTTTTTCTATAGTTTTTTCAACTTTATTTGGTTCCCACTTCCCACTTTGTATGTTCCAAACATATATTAGTTCATCATTGCCTCTCTAAAAAAATAATAAATCATAATGTATGTAGCAAAGAAATTATGCCAATTAGGGGTTTTTTTTTTTTAAAAGTGAAAATGATACCATAGCCGAAATATATCATAAAAGGACCACTTTTGATCAACGGTACCAATAAAAAGGGCAATTTCACAAGTGTATGGTGTGTCAGCACAAACTCAACAAAATAAATTATATCAGCCGTGCATAAAACCGGCCTTTTTAAAAGCTAACAATCTTAGTGACACGTGGTGGGTGGTGATTGGTTGAAACCAAGTTGACCATTTTAGCAACTTTTATGATAATTTCACCGTGTTAAAATCGAATGTCCAAGGCATCAAAATTTTCATTTCTATGAAAAAGAATAACCACTATGGCATGGAATGTAAAAGAAGGCAGTCATGTAGCACTTTCAATTCCTCAACTTCTTTTTTTTTTTTTGTGTTGAAAATTTCTTAACTTTTTGACTTGTGATATTTGACAACCTTACTTACCATGATATAATTAGATTAAAATTTGGTTAAGAATCAGCTGATCAGCCTAATGTTTCAAAAATATTTGAGAGAGAACGCTTGTTTTTTTTTTCGTTAATATATGATGATATTTTTATCTATTAATTATCTTAGAGTTATTTATTATATTAAAAACTGAAAAATGTGTCATTCACTCAAATATATTTAATCGATGAAAATCAGAAATATTGGTCTTTTAATATAACATAAACTCCCTTATATTCTAAACTTTGGCCGAATTCCTAACAGGCAGAGAATCTTAGAAAACTAAAGCATCAAATTTTTAATCTCAATATATACATATCCTACTGTGAAAGAAATCTAAATCTACATTACCAAACAAGATAAAGTTTGTAGAGTGCAATCCTCAAATGCCAATGAAAAGATTCTGTCTTTACTATAATATTTCATCAACCTTATATGACAAAAAGTAAGAGGGTTTCGAGCCTTAAATCTATTAATTAAAAATACATATATTCACCCATCAAAGGAAAAAAAAAATTGTCCATGTTTGTCATTATATATTTATATATAATCTAGAGCTATTTATATCTTTACTTGTAACAAAAGGATTCTATAAGAGTGGATATCCTTCATCATGAAAAGCTACTTTGATTGTTTTTGACCGATGGGTAAAATGTTACAAAACAGTCTTTGTCCACTTTAATTCTTTTCTCTATGGTCGGTTTTGGATATCCTAACCTAAACATACACACCCTCATTTATAGAGATAACAATCCCCATAATAAAGCAAAAATTCCTTTTAGCTCAAACTTGAAACGTTCGTACCCCCCAAAAAAATAAAAATAAAAATAAATCTTTTCTTGAACACAACCCTTTGACAATGACTTCTTGAGGCTGATCAAGCACTATTTCTCTTCTCCTCGCTTTCTTGTAAAGAGATTCTTTTTTCATGTCCCACAACTTTAGCCTTTGATATATTCCTTTCTAGCCTTCCACAAATAAATGCCAACCTTCATTTGATTCTTCTATATCACTCTCTATCTTCCTCTTCTCCTAAGAAAGAAAAAAGAAAAGAAAAAAAGACTACTTACTGGTTTTTCTAATGGTGCCAGAATTAGAGGTATGTATGGCTCCAAACTATATGAAAAAAAAAGACTCATCAATTATTGCTTCTTCTCATATAACATGCATTAATGATAAGCACTTTGTTTTCATTTTCTATTGCAGAAACCTCGAACCACAGAAATACAGGTCCGAATGGACTGTAATGGGTGTGTTCAAAAGATTAAGAAAGCACTTAATGGCATAAATGGTGAGCTTTACTTTTTTTTTTTCATTCTTCTATAACAATGATTTCTTTCTTTAAGTAGTCCAATTCTAGCACTTGAAATTCATTTTTTGTTTCTTATTTCTTTTACAGGTATATATGATCTTGGCATTGATTTCCCTCAACAGAAGTTGATTATAGTTGGGTGGGCAGATCCAGAAAAGGTTATCAAAGCCATTAAAAAGATAAGAAAGGTTGCTACCATAATTTCTCATACAGAGCAACAAACTGAGCCACCTCCACCAGCAGAACCAGCACCAGCACCAGCTGATGGCAATGGACAACCACCACCACAGCAGCAGTCACCACCTCAAGATGCAACAGCAGCACCAGCCAACCCTCCACCAGCTGAGGCACCGCCGCAGCCGGAGCCTGCTCCGCCAGCAGAGCCACCACAGCAAGACCATCCACCACCTGATCAGAATCCACTTCCTCAGCAACATGCACCCGAGCCTCAACCAACTTCTGAAGCTTCAAACCCTAATAATAATGCAGGCCACCCAGTTCATCTGGCTTCATCATCCTCGGGAGGAGGAGGAGGACCAAACGATGGAGGAGAGGCTCGTGTCATATACCATCATCCACCTGATTATGGCTATAGATATGGATATGGCTATGGTCAAGGCTATAATAATAGTTACTGGAACAAGTACCATAACGGCCAAGGACAACCTCATCATCAAGCTGATCAAGATCATCATCATCATCATCAAGCTCATCAAGATAATCATCATCATCAAGCTCATCAAGATAATCATCATCCAGATCATCATCATCATCAAGCTCATCAAGATAATCACCATCATCATCATCATGAACAAGTAGTACCACAACCAGTTTACGTGACACATAGCTACAACACGTACAAGCCATCGCCATATGTGACAGAGTATGAGTACGTCCGGTCACCACAACCGGTGCCTCAGCCGCCGCCACAGCCTTCTCAAACTCATCATTATCAGAATAGGATTGAGCGCTACTATGAGGACCAAAACCAATATTATTATTACAACAACAATGGCAGTAATGGCAGCAACAGTAGTGGAAATATTACATCCCTTTTTAGTGATGAAAATCCTAATGCATGTAGAATAGTGTAAAAACAAAACAAAAAAAGAGGTAGTAGAAAGGTTTGGGGGCCAAAAGGGTGTGTTTCTTTTACCTCTCTAAATGAGTATTGATGAGGACGTTTAATGGAGAATAGTTAAGAAAAACCAAAAAGTTGATATTATTTTCTAATAAGCATGTGGGAAAGAAAGAAATGTTAATGGAAAGAATGAGATTCCTTACTTGTTAGTGCTGGAAGAATAGATTCTGGATTCCACTTCTGAGAAGGATTAGATTACATACTGCCTAGAATTCATTTTGTATAGAAGAATCCATATAATGCCCAGTTTTGTTTAAGAACCATAATTTGCAGCCCTTCATTTTTTAAACACAATAAGTTCCTTTCTTTTTTTTCCTCCTATATGATATATGGTAGCTAGCGAGCTTCTTAGACGATTTTTCTTTTTGTTATTATTATTTTATTTAGAATGTTCAGGCAGATTTATTACTTGCATTTTATTACTTATTTACATAAACTATATATAGATTGATTGATTGAGCATTTAATGTTTTATGGGAAATGATTTATACAGTAACTATATATCAATCTGCCATATTTAAGCAAAATAATATAAGAACGACGTAAGAAAACTGAAAATAACTTATAGCTGATTGATAAAAACGTGCATGTATTTTGTATTTTGTTTATTACTATTAATTAATCTAGTATATATATTAATTATTGTCATCATATATAACTTAATTATGATATTAATTTTAAGATTTTACAAAAAAAAAATCTAAAGATAATACAAGGCTGAATTTGAGAGGCAAAAAAAATACATGTATATGAAATTCTCTATTTATATATATTTTTTATATATAATACAATTATATAGGTATATATAATTTCTATTTATTTTAACATGCTCTAATCTTTATATTAAATCTAATTTTATTTAATGGTTTAATAGTAGTAGTGTGAAAATTATGTTAAAAAAGGGTAATCACGGCAAAATCTCCCTATTCTTTTCGAGTTCACACACATATAACTCTAATAAAAAATTGAGGACAATACTTACGACTCTTACATTTTTCTTGCAGGCGTCCACTTTTGGATACTAAGTGCTAGCGGACCATGTGGCATCACACCATCCATCCACATGTTTGCTGACATATCAAAAATAAATGATTCTAATATATTTATTTTTCTAATTAAAATTTTAAAAAACATAAAATATTAAAAAATATTAAAAAAATGATTTTAAAATAAAAAACAAATAAATCCAACATCTTTAACTAATAAAAAAAAAACGTATTTATTATAAAAAAAAAAACGTACCTCTCAACAACAACAAAAAAATATGAGCCCGACCTTTCATCTACAATCCAAGTTCATCTTCAACCTAAGCCCTCCCCCTCATCTTCAACCCAGAGGTTCTCAAAATATTCATTTTCCCTAATTTTCTTCTTTCTCGGTGATTCTCGTCGGAGCCATGGCTAAGGGGGCTAGGAATGTGGGGAAAGCTAAGGCAAAGGGCAAAGTCAAGAAAGCAGGACCCTCGTCTTCTGATAGGATAATCAAAACACGGTCGATAGATGCAATTTTGGGGGTTCAAGAGCTGGAAATAATCGAGGATGAGGAAGAGGATTCTGAGCAACTGGGAAGGGTTTTTTCACCTAAGGCGACAGAGGAGTCATTACAAAGACAAAGTGAGATTCAAACCGATTTTGCGAATTAGTTAAGTGCTTCCAATCGAGCTATGCAGGATGTGGATCTAGGTAGAATGCTTTGTCTCTGATTTTACGATCTCATAATTCTGTGAAGACTCTAGCAAGTACTTGTGGAGACCAAACAAATGGCATAGCAACTCCTCTAAATTAGGTCAAGAAATTTGGAATCAAAATAGAACCAAAGGATATTGCTGAGGAGATAAGCTACGGGCAACCTTCAATTGTTTGCTATGTAGAAGGAACTAATCCTCTAGTTAGTATTTTGGATGGTTTTGTGAGGAGATTATGGAAAGATAATGTGGATAAGGTAGGAGTGCTTTCTTGAGGTATTTTCATCATTAGATTTCACACTCTAGAATTTCGTGACCGAGTTATAGATGGTGGATATTTTTTTCTTTGGCAAGAAGCCTCTTGTTATGAAACCATGGAATTCAGTGGATGATTTCACTAAAGAGGACATTACTACAGTACCTACTTGGATTCAACTAGGAGGTTTAGATATAAAGTATTGGGGGTGAACGATCTCTCTTTAAGATTGTGGGGTAGTTAGGGAGACCAATTCAAGTTGATAGCATTACAAAACATAGGGATATACTTTACTATCCTCGAATTCTTATTGAGGTTAGTATGGATTAGGAATTTCCAAAAAAAAATTGGGTTCATGAACGAATTTGACCAGGAAATAGAACTTCATGTGGAGTATGACTGGATACCAATTGTATGTCAACATTGTTCTGGTGTGGGACATGAGACTAAGATGTGCAGGAAGAAAAACCAAGTCAAGCAAACATTGGTACCTAGGAAGATTGTGACAGAGTAGGTCTCGATGATGCCAGAAGTTGATGAAGAAGGATTTTAGAAAGTGATCAAGGGGACAAAGATGCAAGAGGCTTCTGCAAATCCAACTACAGTGACAAATCATTATTCTATACTGGCAGAGGAACAAGACACAGAGGAGATACAAAGGCAAAACACTGGAGAGGGGGGGGGGTGGGGGGGGGGGGGGGGGGAGATCCCTCTATCTTCAATGGATAGAATACTATGTTGGAATGTAAGAGGGATTAACAGCCAACATAAACATCGCGAGATTAAGCAGTTAATCCATTCAAAGAGAGTTGGGCTTGTTAGTCTTCTCGAAACAAAGGTGAAGAATACAAATATGGGGTCACTTTATTCTAGTTTATTTTCTAGTTGGTGTTTTACTAATAACAACCCTTGGCAAGATAAAGGCAGAATAATTATCGCATAGAATCCGAGTATGTATTCTCTTGATATTAGAGTATGTACTAGTCAGATAATACATTGCTTTGCTCAAGATTCAAATCAAGCAGGTATATTTTTCATGACATTTGTGTATGTATTTAATGATGAGATGACTAGGGAAAGGTTGTGGCAAGATATTAAGGGATTGGGCTCGCAAATTGATGAACCTTGGATGGTTCTGGGGGACTTCAATGAGATATTAAATCAGAATGAAAGAATAGGTAAAAAGGTCAACAAAAAACCTTCTTCAAGTTTTCGGGATTGCATGATTTCTTGTCAAATGGAAGATCTAAAATTCTCAGGGTGCTTCTACACTTGGAATAATAAACAACAGGCAAAGGAACATGTATATTCAAAGATAGATCGAGCTCTGGTTAATTTGAGATGGACTGATACTTTTCAGAATTCCGAAGGAGTGTTTCTTCCGGAAGGTATCTTTGATCACAACCCTATTCTTGTATCTATTTATTTGGAGGTGAACTTGGGGAATAAGCCATTCAAATATTTTAGAATGTGGAAGGAAGCTCCATCTTATGAGGACAAAGTTCGAACTAGTTAGACTGAACCAGTTATGGGTACTGAGATGTTTTAAGCTGGTTACGAAATTGAAGAGACTGAAACATGTCTTCTTGGGCATCAATAGAGAAGGTTTTCATGATATTCAAAAGGTAGAATTTCAAGCAAAACACCATCTGATGGAGATTCAGGAAGGCTTGCACAAAGATTGTAATGCCCCAAATTTCCTAATAAGATTTAGGACCTTGATTAGGAGGTTGGGAGGGCCATAATTGATTTATTATGTTATTAAATGGTGATATGCATGTCTATGTGAGTTATATTATAATATGATGATAAATGCATGCATATAGGTCCATTTTTAATTATAAGGGCATTTTGGTAATTTGGCCCGTTGAGGGCGTAATTGTGTATTTTCATGCTTGTGGGAGAATTAAAAATAAGACCACATAATAAGTGCATTTGTTCGAGCCAATCAGCATGAGACGATCATGGAATGCAAGTTATCAGTCTAGTCATAACGGGGTTAGTTTCGGGGCTTGGGGTGAGTTTCGGGGTAATTTAGTGATTAGAACATTGCTGGGAATTAAAGAGTAATGGGATGTGATTTATTAGTATTTGAGAATATTGGGAATAATGGGAATTGGGGGGACATTAATTATGATTGGTGGGATAAGTGGTGAAAAGACTATTTTGCCCTTAATGGGTTTTGGGGGAGTGTTTTGACCCTAGGAGCATAATGGTCATTTTGGACCAAAATCAGTGACTTAGTCACCTTTCCCCTCAGCTGAAGGTAACCTTAAAAAAAACAGAGCATCATTATCATACTTTCTCTCTCTCTCTCTTCGCGATCATCATCCTTCCTCTTCTTCCTTTGTTTTTTTATTAAAACTTCCTTTGAGGATCCAAGCTAGGAGAGCAAGGCTTGAGGGCTTAGGACCTTGGTTCAACCATTGAAGAGGATCTAAATCAAGCTTGAGGTAAGAAACTCAGCTATGAAAATCTTTGGTTTATACCTTGTTTTCTAGTTGTTTCAGCTGAGAATTTTGAAGTGGATGGTTGGGGATACAATGGAGTTTTTGAGTAAGGTTGCTTGGGTTTTGATGAAGGTGTGATATAGATGAAGTTTTGGGGTTGAATTTGATGTTTTTGATGATGTTTGGGATTGGTTTGGAGGTTTGGTTTTCAAGGGAAATCTCAGGGGAGAAGACCAAAAAAATTCCTGGTCTGCAGGTGGCGCCCCAGCGCTAGGCAGGGCAGGGAGTTGGTTTTCTCTGACTTGGGCAGTGCCCCAGCGCTACCAAGCAGCGCCCCAACGCTAGTGCATTTTCCAGCAAACCTATTTTTAGGGTTTGGGATGACTTTGGGGGCTCGAGGGATGGTTCCACTACCCCATTTAGGTAGTTTGGGAGTCCCGAGAGCACGGGATTGGTCCCGAGAGTGAGGTTTTAGATTATAAATTTTTTTATGATTTATTTTATTGATGGGATTCCATAGTTGGTTATGGCTAGGTGACCGCTGAAGGATCAAAGGATTGATCATTCTCAAGGGTCGTCTTTTACTAATTCTTGCTCGAACCCGAGGTAAGAAAACTGCACCATATATATATATGACATGCGTGGTTGTTATTGAGGCATGTCGAGTGTTTAAATGTGATGCATGTGATGCACGAGAAACATGTGGTTAGGTCATGTCATGAATGCTAAATATGAGATTGATTAGAGCTTGGGTCTCTGTGTTTATGCATGATTCTAATTATGCTAGCAATTGTTAAGTAAGCATGTTGAATGCCTTATATTTGGATATTTGACATATGATATATGCCTAGTAGCATTGCTTACTTGTGCGTGTTACTGACCTAAGAGTCAGAAGCGGCATAAGTGTCATGAACGCAGAGCCGATAAAAGATTAGATCTAATCAACATTGGCATTGAATGACTCATATGGAGCATTAATGTTGGACCGATCCTAAGTTCGATGAACATCGGCATTGAATGACTCATATAGAGTATTAATGCTGGACCGACCCTAAGTTTGATGAAAATTATAAGCGCTTGCCTAGTTCTATGACTAGTTACTCAAAGTCAGGGCCAAAGGCCCAGGTGACCCTATCATCACATGGCTAAGGGAGCGGTACCCACAGTTGTGACCCTATGGTCACTCCCTTTTTGCCTAGTTCTATGACTAGTTACTCAAGGCCAGGGCCAGGGCCAAAGGCCTAGGTGACTATTTTGTCATATGGCTAAGGGAACATAATCCCACATTAGTGACTCTACGGTCACTCGGTAGGTTTATGTTGGTGACTATTTCATCAAATACATATCTTGTTTAAGCTAGTGAAAGGATCACTTATTTGTAAAGCCCAAGTGACCGTATCGTCACGGGGTTAGTGGGAATGGAACCCATCTTAGTGACTATTACAACTGTCACTCTTCTATTTGGGGCTAAAAGCCCTGGATGATTATTATGATCATCGGTTGATGTTATATACCCATCATTATCATAACTTATTTGCATGTGTGATTAAGGCTATTATGGCTAGGCATGCACTTTAACATTTGATGACATGTTATTACTATTCGTGAGCATATTGAGTTTTCTTGCTGGGCTTCGGCTCACGGGTGCTATGTGGTTCAGGTAAAGGAAAAAGAAAGCTAGACCATCCTTGAGTTGGAAAGCAAATTGGGTTCTTAATGGAGATTAAAATACTTTTATTTTTCATGCCTCCTTGAAAACTAGAAGAATCCAGAATAGAATTCTTTTAGTCAAAACTGAGGATGGCCTTTGGGTAGACACAACAGCTGGAGTTCAAGATGTTTTTTTAGGGTATTATCAAATTTTGTTGGGGACAACTATGCAACACAGGAGGAAAATTTCTCAGACAATAGTGGAGTTAGGTCCGGTCATTTCTGAGGTTCAATCTTAGTTGCTTCTAGCAGAGTTCACAACACAGGAAGTTAAAGAGGCTATCTTCTCCATTCCAGGGATGAAGGCACTTGGTCCAGATGGAATTAGCAGCTTTTTCTATCAAGATAATTGGGATGTGGTTGGTTCTGAGGTCAGTGCTGTTGTCATATCTTTCTTAACCACGAGCAAGCTTCTTAAAGAGATTAGTGCAACGTCCATCACTCTCATTCCAAAGACAAAATGCCCGCATAATGTAAGTGATTTTAGACCTATTGCCTTCTGTAATGTAATATATAAAGCATCATCAAAGATGATATGTTCAAGGCTTCGACAAGTACTCCTTGAGTTGATTGTGGAGAACCAGGGGGATTTGTTCATGGGAGGTATATATCACATAATATCATGATTTGCAAAGACTTATTTCATCAATATGGAAGGAAAAGATGCAAGCTGAGTTGTATGATCAAGTTGGATTTGAGGAAAGCATATGACACGATTGAGTGGGATTTCATTGAAGAGATGCTTGCTGCCTTTAAATTCCCATAGAAGATCATCAAGATCATTATGAGTTGTGTTAGAACACCGAGATTCTCATTTATGATAAATGGATCAATGCATGGGTTCTTTGCATCTAAATGGGGACTACGTCAAGGGGATCCAATGTCTACATTACTATTTGTGATGGGCATGGAATACATGTCTCGAATTATGCTTAAAGTGGGGTCCATACCTGGTTACAAATATAATGACAGGTGTTCTCCAATGAGATTAAATCACTTGTGTTTTGCGGATGATCTCTTATTATTCTATCATGGAGATTCTATCTCCATTTTATGGATGCTCAGGGGTCTTAAACTGTTCTCAGTGACATCTGGTCTTCTACCAAATGAGACCAAATTTGTTGTCTACTGTAGTGGTATGGTTGATTCTGAGGAATGCAGGGTGTTGGAAGTCTCGGGATTCACTAGAAGTTATCTACCTTTCTGATAACTTGGCATTCCAATTTGTTTAAAAAAAATATCTTCGGTTGAATGTGGGATTAGTGATGCTACAGAAGCTTGGTACCTGAGTTTATATCAGAAACTACAATCTACACATGGATCAATCATGACTATTGTGTGGTGAGTACAATGAAGATATTCAACACTTATTTTTTCAGTGTCCATATAGCAAGACTTGTCTGTTGAAAGTGAAGAATTGGCTAGGATGGAGAGCTTAAACAGAGGAACATGACCGACGGATCCAGTGGATTACCAAAACCAAACACCTGAGCAAAGTCAGGAAGAGCATACTTATAGCTATTGTTTCCACCTTGGAGTATCACATTTGGAGAGTGAGAAATGATGTGTTATGGTCTCATAAACTTTGGCATATAAATCACACTGTAGAGGCAATTCAAAGAGATATTAAACTTAGGTTGTGCACTGTAATGCCGATTAAGACAAGGAGTATAGATAGGGATTGGTTTAATTCAATTTGTAAAGATACACAACATTAATTGTATAGATGATAGGAAACATGGAGATTCAGGGAGCTTAGAGTTAAAAGTTGGAAAGTGTAAATGATATTGATTTTGAGCAATACAATGACTTCTTATTCACCAAAAAAAAAAAGCCCAGAGGTTCTCACCCCGCAGGTGGCCATTCCAGGTAGCCATCACATGTGCTCTTCACCATGGGTATCGCCAGATATGACAAGAGGTCTTTGACGACATATACTTTACTCACGACAGAGAGAAGCTAGCGATGTCACAACAGAGAATGACGATAGGTTTAATGGGCCTGATGGGTTTGTTTCTAATCTGAATTTCCTTTTGGGTTGGCTGAGTTTTGGGGAATATGAATTGATTTGAGGTATTCTTGGAGGATCATGAGTCCCTATTTTATGTATGGTTTTGGGAAGAATATAGTGTTTTGAATTGTGAATAGAAAAGGAAATATACAGAGTGAAAAGGGGAGATAAAATTTGGTGATGGTGCAGTGTGATTTATGGGTTTCAGTCAAGTTTGGTGGAGGGATGACAGAGAGACATTGAAGAAGAAAGAGGTTGAGGGAGGACAAAGAGGGAGAATGAGAGTGACATTTTCAGGAAGATGAATAGATTGAACCATTGATTTTTTTAGCAAATCATGTTTTAATTTAGTGAAAGATTGAACCGAGATGTTCAAAAACAAATTGAAGGAGAGTGGCTTTTAAAAAAAAAAACGGTTTTTTTCTTTCTAATGTAGATTTTGATTTATTATTTTGATTTATTTTTAATTGTACAATTAATCAATTAATTATGTTATTGTGTGTATAAATTTTTAATTAAGTTTTTTTAATGTCTTAATATAATTATTTTTTTAATATTTTATGTTTTTTAAATGAATATTAGAAAAATAAATAAATTAGAAATACACATCATTTATTTTTTATATTTCAGCAAACACGTGGATGAATGATGTGACCACATGGTCATCACATGGTATTCACTGGCACTTAACGTCCAAAAGTGGATGGCTGCAAGAAAAACGTAATAGTTGGGGTATTGCCGTCAAAAAAAATTATTGGGGATATATGTGTGCCAACTTGAAAAAAAATATATGGGTTTTTGCCGCAAATATCCCCAAAAAATTTCTATTGAACTTAACCCAATCTTTTTTTTTTCAAAATAATAATAATATAATAATAATAATAACCTAACCCAATTCGGGATATTTTATTTTTCTGAGGTAATTATATGAATTTATAATGGGAAATTTAAGTTTTTATGCTTAAAGTAAACTCATATTATATAAATATATCCTCCTCAATGTATACTAGAAATGCTTAATAGCACTGTTATATGCATATGAATGCTAGGAACGTGCTTATTAACACTGTTGATGCTACGTTAAGAACGTGCTTATTAGCACCCTGATTGAGCATGAATATGAATCACCATGCTTATTAGCATAACTGTGTGTGTGAAAGCTATTGAAATGCTTATTAGCATTGCCGATGCATGTGAATGCTTATTTGATCAGTTTTGGACCATGGGGTGGCATGGAATACTGTTATTATTGCCTGATGAGCCGAGTCATTGATTGCATATATACTTGGAAGTATGCTTCCAGGGCAATCAAATGAGCCAGTTGGCGCAGAAAGTCAGGTCAGAACCCTCTGCCAACCCCTAAGAATTGCCAACAGATACTTGTTGAAATGTAAGCTGGACTACAAAGACAGGAAGAACAAATTTGCCAGTTGAGACAGTAGTAGGTTCCGACAGGGAACACTGGGCCAGTAGCACCACATGCTGACATAGGACTAGCCGTGTAGCAACAGCCAGAGATTGAGAACCATTGGGAACTACTGTATGGACTGTTTAGGAAGCAGAACCCTCTGATTTTCGAGGGAAGCGCAGATCCACTCAAGGTCGAGCAGTGGATGAGTCTAATTACATCCATCCTAGATTTTATGAGAGTCGTGGGTAATAAGAAAGTGGCCTGGGCCACGTACATGTTTCAGGAGGATGCCCGAATTTGGTGGGAGGTGGTGTCCCAGACTAGGGACGTGACCACAATTAATTGGGAAGAGTTCAAAGCTTTGTTTAATGAAAAATATTATAATGATGCAGTGAGAGCTGCGAAGGCACATGAATTCAACAGTTTGGTTCAGGGAAATATGTCAATAACAAAATACGCCCTGAAGTTTGACAGACTAGCCAAGTTTTCTTTGGACTTGGTACCTACGGATGTGACCAGGAAGGAGAGATTCCTCCAAGGGTTGAACGCTATGATAACCCGAGATGTCAAAATTACTACAGTGCCTGGAGTGACGACATACGCTCATGTTGTAGAGAGAGCTCTTACTACAAAGGGCGCTGAAAACAAGATCTGGCGTGAGAATGTGAACAGAAGGGATACCAGGAGGATGGGACTTCCATTTACAAGGTCTGGTAGGGGCGGAGGCCCTAGTGACCAGAAAAGAAAGACTCCAGACACATTTTCAGCTTTAGGCCCCGATAGAAGGCCATGGGGTGTGCAAATTGGCCACCAGGGCGGAAACGAGGTTTGGAGGACGTATCCGGAGTGCGCCAAGTGTAGAAGACGTCATTTGGGAGAATGTCGGGTAGAGGCTTGATTTTTATGTGGAATAGTGGGGCATCTCAAGAAATATTGCCCAAGAGTGAAGAAAGAGGAGTCGTAAAAGGCAGACAACTTGACTCCGACTCAAGTGTTCGCACTGACACATGCAGAGGCTGAGGCTAGTCCCTCAGTAGCGACAAGTCAGCTTTCTAGTGTTGGTACTTCTTACACTGTATTGATTGATTCTGATGCTACACACTCTTTCATTTCTAGTAGAGTAATTTATAGATTATGTAGACCTTGTGACTATTATACTATGGGGTTTGGGACCTTATTGTCTACTAGGGAGCTGGTAGTCTCTAGGAGATTGGTTAAATCATTACCAGTGGTGGTTAACAGCAGAGAACTATGCCTACTTGTGTTGCTGCCACTGATAACCTTGAGCTCCAAAATCTAGAGCAAGTTTTGCAGTTCCTTACTAGCCTTAATGAGTCTTACCATGTCGTTCTTGCCCAGATACTTCTCATTGAGCCTTTTCCATCAATTTTAAAAGTATTTTCTACCATTGTGCAAGAAGAAAGACAAAGGAAATTGAGGCCCTTGACCACTACAACTTTGACTGCTACATCCACTTCCAACATTCCTTCTTCCAATCCACCTTCACTTTCACCATCAAGAACCAAAAAGATGCGGCCTACATTCTCTCATTTCCAAAAGTCAGGCCACCTCAAAGAAAAGTGCTACTTCATCCATGGTTTCCCTCCTGGATATGGGACCAAAAATTTCAACCCCAAACCTACTGTCAATCAAACCACTGATTGTACTTCTGCTCCTCATGAACTGGGTAATCAAGTTGTCATTCAAAATCAGATTGCTTTGCTCAGTTCTCAGCTTCATCAAGCTTCTTCATCCACTAACGATGCTCAACCCATGGTCTCTAATCTTTTTGGTTACTCTGTATCTCTCTCAAGTGTTTATTGGGTTGTAGACAGTGGTGCAACACACCATGTCTATTGTGATATGCAATCCTTTACATCCTTTTCTAATAAATTAGTAGCTACTTACCTTACTTTACCTACTGGTTTGAGAGTCCAAGTATACAAATCTGGCACTGTCAAGCTAAACCATAATCTATGCTTATATAATGTGTTATAAGTACCAAATTTTCAATTCAATCTCCTCTCAGTTCCTGCATTATTACAAACTAACCAATATACTCTATATTTTTCTCATACTCACTATCTCATACAGGACACAACCGAGAACAAGATGCTTGGGATTGCTAAGCACATAAGACATCTCTATTTTTTGCAACAAGACAAGTCTTATTCACCTTCTTGTTCATTTGTTCATTCTAAACATTCTTGTATTGATGTCCATACTTGTCATACACGGTTAGGACATCCCTCCTTGAAAGTTACCAATTCATTGAATAAAATTTTACATTTTAAAGCTTCTTCTAATCACAATACTCCTTGTCATATATGTAATTTAGCTAAACAAAAAAAATTTTCTTTTGATTCTCATAATAATATTGCTCTTACTTCTTTTGATTTAGTCCATATGGAAATTTGGGGGCCATATTCAATTTCTACTTTGGAAGGACATAGATATTTTCTTACAATTGTTGATGACCACACTAGATTGTCTATATGTTAAAATGCAAATCTGATGTTCAAACAATTTTTCATCAATTTTACACTTATATTCTAACTCAATTTTCATCCCCAATAAAAGCCATACGATAGGATAACGCTAAAGAGGTGAACTTAAGTTCTTTTTATGCAACAAAAGGCATTCAATTATTCCATTCTTGTGTTGAGTGCCCTCAACAAAACTCCGTAGTTGAGCGCAAACAAGGGATGCACATTTTCCCCATAGGGATGGGGCCCCGCGGGGATCCGCCCCCAATGGGGCGGGGAATCCTCGTCTAAATGGTGAACGGGGAGGGGACGAGGATAATTTTCAATCACTGAATGTTAAATGGGGCGGGGACGGGGATAACACTCCCCGCCCTGACGGGGCCCCGTTTAAATTTTTATATATTTTTGTAATATTTTATATGTATTTTATATCTTTCTTTATGTGTTATTGTAGTATACTAGTAAATTTTTTAATATTTTAAATTTTATTTAGGATAATGTTTAATATTTTGTTATCCCTGTTTTCCCTTGGGACATGTGGCATGACACGACGAGTCCATGGGCTCCCTCAAAGAGATCCAGGCCCATCCTCAGCCTGATGAACAAGGAAGAAGAAAGTCCTAATAGCCCAATCGTCAATGAACCCAACAACATTCGATGGTCGCGACCATAACAAGGGAACTTGGGCCAAGGTGCAGGGCCAACTCATCTTCCCGGTCCCAACCTATCTGTATATTCCAGGATGCCAATAAAGGTAGCAGGCTCACTAGTCTGGGAATACAACCTTGTCAAGAATGAACCAGAGCCTTGGTGAACGAACCAGGACCTCGGTAAATGAACCGGGACATTAGTAAAGGAACCCGGAAAAGACGTCCGGATTGGGCAAGTTTGATTTGCCCTAACACTGACAGGTCCCCAAGAAACACGGAAGTTGGTCTCCTCAACTAACCTGCATAATAGGTTATGCACGAAACGTACGATGTTCCTAGGAAATAGTACTGCCACTACTATGATAGATCTTGTCCCCATGATCCACTTAGAAGCCCACGCAGACCAATCTGAGGTTACGTACTATTGGCAATTGTAAGGCTTGTCTATGCCCAAGCTGACCCAATGGGCCCTGATTAATATGATTTATTAAGCAACATTCTTTGTATTATGGCTCCATTAGCAAGCAAACTATGATTACATCCCTATTGGGCCCGGATTAGTCCGGCCCAAGCCCATTGCACCTAACTGCCTATAAATAGGGCCAGTTGTGCACTATGGCAGGGATCCCATATTTTCTCTTGTAAGCAATTACTCTGCTCAAACTTACAGAAAACTCCATTGTCAAAAGCTAATCTAAGCTCTAATACAACTGACTCGTAGACTAAGGCCCATTAATGCCACAACCACGTAAAAACCTTGCTTGCATATCCTAAATCCTTTCTTTTTAAGCTCTCTTATCTTTCATAATTCTAGTTTTTGAAAAACTCGGTAAACATTTTGGTGCTTTCATTGAGAGCTCAAAAAAAGCTTGAGTTGATCTTGAACACCTGCAACAATGGTGAACACAATGCATATCATATTTGATCCTGCTCACCAACAACAACAAGGAAATGAAGTGTCATCGCCCAATCAACCATTCCCCCAAGACCAACCTGAGGATACACCTTATCAGGGCCCTCTGCCTGACGATTCCCAGAGCTTCGGGGATGGGACGCAAGGCTCAAATTCCAGTCCCATCCCAGACAAACGTGGTCCGGGGGGTTGAAAACTCAATGGGACGCAATGCTCAAAGCAGTCCGGACCCGGACATACTTGGTCCGGGGGGGGGGGGGGGGGTTCAAAACCCAATGGGACGCAAGCCACAAAGCCTAGTCCCAACCCGGACATACTTGGTTTGAACCCAGACATACTTGGTCTGAGGGATTCAAAACCCAATTGGACGCAAGGCACAAAGCCCAGTCCCAACCCGGACATACTTGGTACGGGGGTTCAAAACCAAATGGGGCATAAGGCACAAAGCCCAGTCCCAACCCAGACATACTTGGTCCGGACCCAGACATACTTGGTCCGAGGATTCAAAACCCAATGGGACGCAAGGCACAAAGCCCAGTCCCAACCCGAACATACTTGGTCCGGGGGGTTCAAAACCCAATGGGACGCAAGGCATAAAGCCCAGTCCCAACCCAGACATACTTGGTCTGGGGGATCAAAACCCAATTGGGCGTCAAAGCCTAGTCCCATCCCGGATATACTTGGTCGAGGGGTTGAAAACCCGATGGGAGGAAAGGGACAAAGCCCAGTCCCATCCCGGACATACTAGGTCCGGGGGTTCAAAACCCAATGGGACGCATGGCTCAAAGTATAGTCCTATCCCGGACATACTTGGTCCGGGGGGTTGAAATCCCAATGGGACGCAAGGCCCAAATCCTAGTTCCATCCCAGACATACATGGTCTGGAGGGGTTCAAAACCCAATGGGACGCAAGGCTCAAAGCCCAGTCCCATCCCAGGCATACTTGGTCTGGAGGATTCAACACCCAATGGGACGTAAGGCTTAAAGCCTAGTCCCATCCTGGACATACATGGTCTAGGGGGTTGAAAACCCTATGCGATGCAAGGCCCAAAGCCTAGTTCCATCCTAGACATACATGGTCCAGGGGGTTCAACACCCAATAGGACGCAAGGGTCAAAGCCTAGTCCTATCCCTGACATACTTGGTCCGGGGGGTTGAAAACCCAATGGGACGCAAGGCCCAAAACCCAGTCCCAACCCGGACATACATGGTCTGAAGGGTTCAATACCCAATGGGACGCAAGGCTAAAAGCCCAGTCCCATCCCGGACATACATGGTCCGAAGGGTTCAAAACCCAATGGGACGCAAGGCACAAAGCTCAATCCCAACCCAGACATACTTGATTCAGGGATTCAAAACCCAATGGGATGCAAGGCACAAAGCCCAGTCCCAACCCGAACCTACTTGGTCCGGACCCATACATACTTGGTCCGGGGGGTTCAAAACCCAATGGGACGCAAGGCACAAAGCCCTGTCCCAACCCGGACATACTTGGTCCGGACCCGGACATACTTGGTTTGGGGGTTCAAAACCCAATGGGACGCAAGGCTCAAAGCCTAGTCCCATCTTTGACATACTTGGTCTGTGGGGTTGAAAACCCAATGGGACGTAAGGCACAAAGCCCAGTCCCATCCCGGACATACTTGGTCCGGGGGGTTGAAATCCCAATGGGATGCAAGGCCTAAAGCCTAGTTCCATCCCAGACATACATGGTCCGGGGGGTTCAAAACCCAATGGGACGCAAGGCACAAAGCCCTGTCCCAACCAAGACATACTTGGTCAGGGGGTTCAAAACCCAATGGAACGCAAGGCACAAAACCAGTCCCAACACGGACATACTTGGTCCAGACCCGGACATACTAGGTCTGGGGGTTCAAAACCAAATGGGGCGTAAGGCACAAAGCCCAGTCCCAACTAGGACATACTTGGTCCGGACTCGAACATACTTGGGGGGGTTCAAAACCCAATGGGACGCAAGGCACAAATCCTAGTCCCTACCCGGACATACTTGGTATGGGGGGTTCAAAACCCAATGGGTCGCAAGGCATAAAGCCCAGTCCCAACCCAGACATACTTGGTCCATACCTGGACATATTTGGTCCGAGGGTTGAAAACCCAATGGGACGTCAAAGCTTAGTCCCATCCTGGACATACTTGGTCCGGGGGGTTGAAAACGTAATGGGACGTATGGCTCAAAGCATAGTACTATCGCGGACATACTTGGTCCGGGGGTTTGAAATCTCAATGGGATGCAAGGCCCAAAGCCTAGTTCCATCCCGGACATACATGGTCTGGGGGGGTTCAAAACCCAATGGGACGCAAGGCTCAAAGCCCAGTCCCATCCCATACATACTTGGTCCGGAGGGTTCAACATTCAATGCGACGTAAGGCTCAAAGACTAGTCCCATCCCGGACACACATGGTCCGGGGGGTTGAAAACCCAATGGGACGCAAGGCCCAAAGCCTAGTTCCATCCCAGACATACATTTTCACGGGGGTTCAACACCCAATGGGACGCAAGGGTCAAAGCCTAGTCCCATCCCTGACATACTTGGTTTGGGGGGTTGAAAACCCAATGGGTGGCAAGCCTCAAACCCAGTCCCAACCCAGACATACATGGTCCGAAGGGTTCAATACCCAATGGGACGCAAGGCTAAAAGCCCAGTCCCATCCTAGACATACATGGTCTGGGGGTTCAAAACCCAATGGGACGCAAGGCACAAATCCCAATCCCAACCCGGACATACTTGATCCGGGGGTTCAAAACCCAATGGGATGCAAGGCACAAAGCCCAGTCCCAACTCGGACGTACTTGGTCCGAACCCGTAGATACTTGGTTCGAGGGGTTCAAAACCCAATGGGACGCAAGGCACAAAGCCCAGTCCCAACCCGGACATACTTGGTCCGGACTCGGACATACTTGATCTGGGGGTTCAAAACCCAATGAGACGCAAGGCTCAAAGCCTAGTCCCATCTCGGACATACTTGGTCCGGGGGGTTGAAAACCCAATAGGAGGCAAGGGACAAAGCCCAAATTATCATGGAATATTAGAATCTACAAAATATGAGTTCAATAATATCTATAAGTACATTGATTCCCAAGTTTTAATAGTAGAAATTAATCAAACTATCACCTATTCAATTTAGATATTATTTTTAAGCACAAATTATCATGGAATATTAGGATTTATCTACACTTTTAAAATTATAATTTCGAAGTATTTAATGTAAATCAATCTAATGAAATAACAAATAAATCAATGAATATTATTTATAAGGAAAAACATAATATGTTTGTTCTAAGCATTTGATGTGCACAATTTAATGGCACACATTAATCAAAGAATATTATGATTTTTCACAAATGAAGAACAAAGTGTAAATGTGTTCTAACAATAAAAAATACAAGATATTTAAGACGAAAGAAAATATTTGAAGAAGAAATCCATAAACTTTATTGCACAAAATGGGAAATCAACATACAACAAAAATACTATCTAGTTACATATTATTTCATCATCACCTTAATAATGTTAAAAAGATTAGAAACTCATAACTAGAATAGAAATTACAAACCCAAAAATTACAAACATAAATAGGAAAATTTGGAGGAGGAACCCCCAAATTTTTCCTCTAAAAACTCATAGAAAAATGACCAAAAAGAAGAAAAAGATGAAGAGAATGGAGTGGTCTTGAAAGTGTAGAAATTTTGTAGTGTAACCTCTCCTAAAATAAGCACACCAAATCCCTTATTTATAGCCAAAAAAAAGTGTTGAAAATAATCAATTTAAATTAATTAAATTTGAAATGAAGAATAGAATGGAAAATAGGGGTAAATTTTAGGTGTAATGATGATTTTTTGGTGAAAAATGTAAGAAAGTGCGGTAAAAAAATGGCATTTTTGGACAGAAGGGGACAAGGGGACATTGGGGCATTTGTTGGGCTCAAAAAGCACAAAGGGGGCTGGTTGGGTGGCTGGGCCAGGCTGAGCAGGCAGCTGGCTGGGGCTCGCGGGCCTAGTTGGGCAGCTGGTGGCTTCGTGGGCTTGGTGGAGGCTAAGACAGTTGGCCCAAATGGCTGAGGGAGAGTGGGTCGACTGGGCGTGGTGGGCTTCGGTGGTTTGGCTGGCAGGGACTTGGCTGAATGGAGCTGAGGCAGGTGTCGGGGCTGGGCTCGGCTGGGATCAGGCTTGGAGCTTCGGGCTTGAAGGAGGTGGGTCGGAACAGGCGGATGGGCCTAGGTGGCTGGGAGGCTTTTTAGATATGCCACATTTTTTCCTTTCTTGTTTTTCAAGCACAAAAATGCAACAAATTCCATAACAAAATAAACATAAAATAAATTATAATAAAATATTTTCACTATAAAATACATCAAGTTAATTCTTTGAAAATATGAATTATAACTTAATTTATATTTAACATTTAAGTTCAATAATACAACATTTTTTACCTCAAATTAAACAACAATAATTCAAATAATTAGCTACAACATTTTACAACAAAATAACTATAAAAGCACACAAAAATATATAAAATCAAAATAAACCCAATAAATTTAAAATTACTTTAAAACTTAATAAATCAATTAAAAACTCAAGAATTAAGCATCAATTAGCACATAAAAAGTGGTAAAATAACTATATTTTGTAGAGTTATCAGGTTCAAAATCCAATGGGACACAAGGCTCAAAGCCCAGTCCCATCCGGACATACTTGGTCCGAAGGGTTCAACACCCAATGGGACGCAAGGCTCAAAGCCTAGTTCCATCCCGGACATACATGGTCCGGGGGGTTGAAGACCCAATGGGATGCATGGCCCAAAGCCTAGTTTCATCCTGGACATACATGGTATGGGGGGTTCAACACCCAATGGGACGCAAGGGTCAAAGCCTACTCCCATCCGGAACATACTTGGTCGGGGGGTTGAAAAACCCAATAGGACGCAAGGCTTAAAGCTCAATCCCAACCCAGACATACATTGTTCGGAGGGTTCAACCACCCAACGGGACGCAAGGCTAAATACCCAGTCCCATCCTGGACATACATGGTCCGGGGGGGTTCAAAATCCAATGGGACGCAAGGCTCAAAGTCTAGTCCCATACCGGACATACTTGGTCCGGAGGGTTCAAAATCGAATGGGGCGTGAGGCACAAAGCCCAGTCCCATCCCGGACAAACCTTGTTCGAAGGGTTCAACACACAATTGGACACAAGGCTCAAAGCCTAGTCCCATCCCGGACATACTTGGTTCGGGGTGTTGAAAACCCAATGGGGCGCAAGGCCCAAAGCCTAGTTCCATTCCGGACATACATGGTCTGGGGAGTTCAACACCTAATGGGACGCAAGGCTTAAAGCCTAGTCCCATCCCGGACATACTTGGTCCAAGGGGTTGAAAACCCAATGGGACGTAAGGCCCAAAGCCTAGTTCCATCCCAAACATACATGGTCCGCGGGGGTTCAACACCCAATGGGACACAAGGCTAAAAGCCCAGTCCCATCCTGGACATACATGGTCTGGGGGGTTCAAAACCAAATGGGGAATAAGGCACAAGGCCCAGTCCCATCCCGGACATACTTGGTACGGAGGGTTCAACACCCAATGGGACGCAAGGCTCAAATCCTAGTCTCATCCCCGGACATACTTGGTCCGGGGGGTTGAAAACCCAATGGGACGCAAGGCCCAAAGCCTAGTTCCATCCCGGACATACATGGTCCGGGGGGTTCAACACCCAATGGGATGCAATGCTCAAAGCCTACTCCCATCCCAGACATACTTGGGCCGGGGGGTTGAAAACCCAATGGAATGCAAGGCTCAAAGTCTAGTCCCAACCTGGACATACATGGTCCAGAGGGTTCAACACCCAATGGGATGCAAGGCTAAAAGCTCAGTCCCCTCCCGAACATACATGGTACGGGGGGTTCAAAACCCAAAGGGACGCAAGGCCCAAAGCCTATTTCCATCCCGGACATACATGGTCCGGGGGTTCAAAACCCAATGGGACGCAAGGCTCAAATCCCAGTCCCAACCCTGACATACATGGTCCGGGGGTTCAAAACCCAATAGGGCATAAGGCTCAAAGCCCAATCCTAGATCGAACCTATATGGTTCAGGGGTTCGAAACCCAACACCTAAAAATTGGTCTAGACCTAACGTGATCCCGGATACCCAAATTCGTACCCGGGATATTTGGACTTGATCTAGGAGAGTTAGGCAAGTCTCCACCATGCAAACACAGATGAAGACTTGGGGGGTAAATGTTATCCTTATTTTCTTAAGGCCCTGGAATTACTAATAAGGCTTAAGGGCCTTGGTTAGTGTGTCGGGAGGGCATAATTGGTTTATGTGTGATTTAAATGATTTAATGCATGATTATGTGATAAGCATGCTTATATGACTATATGGATATGTGAGATGCATGATTATGAGTATTAGTATGCATGTAGGCCCTGTTTTGCTTATAGGGGCATATTTATAATTTTGGCCTGTTGAGTGCATAAATGTGATTATTTGCGATAAATTGTTGAAACCACATTATTATGTGGATATATTTGCAGCACATGGTTCGAGACGGTCCTAGTGAGCGGTTTGGCGAAATAGTCACGGTGGGGATTTATACCCGGCTTGGGGGAGCCTAGGGGTATTTTTGGGAATTTAGGAGATATATTGGAGATTATTAGACATTGGGTAAATAATTGGTGATTATTTGGATGGTGGTATTTAATTGGTAAATATTAGGAACATTTGAGGAATTAGAGGGAATTGGGAACAAATGATCATTATATCCCTAGACAAAGTTATATGTTAGTTTTGTTTGGGAGGGCAAAATAGTCATTCCTAAGTCTAAGAATATAATCAGATTTTGTTAGAATAATGCAGAATGTTGTGGAATATTGAAGAAAGAAGGAAAAAAAGGAATTAGCTCTCTCTCTCTCTCTTTCTCCCTCACGAGTTCTTCCTCTCACTCTTGGTGTGTGATTGTTTTGGAGCTGTTGAAAGTGGTTGATGCTTGGGGATTTTGGACAGAATGTTAGGGAAATTCAAGAAAGGTGTTGAAGCTTGAAAATTCAGAGGAAAGGTCAGCCAATTTTGAGGTAAGAGCTTCAGTCTCATCATTAAATTTTAGCTGGGTTTCTGGGTATGATTAGTTGATGAACATGGTTAGCCTCGTAGAGTTAAGTTGAATAGCTTGGGGCTTAAGACTAGGTTTGATTCTAGGTTCTTGAAGGTTGGATTTCTAATGAATTAAAGTAATAATTGAGGGATGTTTATGAGGTTTTGGAGGGGTTAAAACATGCAAATTGATTCTGAGTTTGTTTTTGTATGATGTTGAATTTGGGGAAGTTTTAAGGGAAAATTCTGGGTAGAATTCAGGTGTTCATGGTTGGGAGAAGAAGGAGGAAAACCCAGGTTTTCCCTGGGTTCGCAGGGCGCACTGTGACCCAGCTTGGGGGAGTCGCGGTGCGTGTGGCTCTTCTGGCCTAGCCTGCTCTCTGACTTGGGGGTGTGCCGCGACTTGCTTGGTCATGTCGCGACCTGCCTCCCCTTTGGCATGAGAGCTTGCTCTCTGACTTGGGGCAAGTCGTGACTTGTTGAGCCAAGTCGCGACCTGCCTGGGAGTTTTAAGCTTAGAGGAGTTCTTATTGTTGTTAGGGCTCGGGGGTTCGAACCTAGGGGCTCAGGACAATTTCTACTACCTGATTTAGTAGAAATTGAGGTCCTGGAGGCTAGATTTGTTACCTAGGTATTTTATTTCTAATTGGAAGTTGATAAATATCAATGGCTCTTGTGACTAGGTTTGTCACCAAGGCTAGAGGCTAGGGATCGTGCTCAGAATCAGTTCACCTTCTCCGCTCAGAATCAAAGGTAAGAAAACTGCACTCGATTATGTGGCTATGTTGGGACTAAGAGTTTTCTATACTTGTATGCAATGTCGTATGATGGTATTATTCCATGTGAACATGAAATAAACAGCCTAAGAGTGCCAAAATTAATATTGGCACAAAGGACGCAGCTTAGCCACTGGTAGATGAGGTTAATTATATAATCACTGAGCTCGGCCTAAGCGAGCCATAGTCAGTGGGATAAACAGAGGGTGCAGCCTAAGGGCATCGACCTTGGATATTGTATAATATGTCTACTGTTATTAATCTAATGATTATGTCATGATAACTACTTGAATGATAGATTATTGGTTTGATGATTGATATCACTGATTATGTGAACAATGTGTTCTGTTGAGTATCTGATTGATGATTGTGAATTATTTGATTGATGATTATTGATTATGCTCTGCGATGTGGTTTTCTTGTTGGGCCTTGGCTCACGGGTGCTACGTGGTGCAGGTAAAGGCAAGGGTAAGCTAGACCAACCCTGAATCGGAGAGCTCTGAGGGCGGAATATACATAGCTGGCTACTCGGCCGCCACGGCCGAAGGATAATACAGGGACAGGAGAGCCTAAAATGTATATTTTTCCATTAGAGTGGCTTGTGGTTGTATATAACCTTTGAAATTTTGTAAACTGTTCTTAACCCTATTTATTTTTGGGATCCCGTGTATCAAACGCTTATTTAAATGAAATTTAACTTCTTTGACCAAAATCTTTTAACCCTAGTTCAATTACGGTTTAGTGCCACATTCTTAACTAAATGGCTTGATTAGTAGGGATTATAATTGATGTATGAATGCCATGGGCATGTTTTTAGAACTGTAGTGATTTTTTATTGTGGTGTGGTAAGATTGTTCCCATGGGGAAAGCTCTTGATATGCTCATCATGTTTAATGGGTCAAGTTATTGACTGCAGATTCCATCAGTAGGATTATATCCAAGGCAGATAATGAGGCTGGGAGTTACATCCAGGGTATTAGTTCTTCATCTGCTCCTATGAATTTTCAGCAGATGATCACAGATTTGCAGTTAAGATTGCAGAGGCATGAGGAAGAGATTAGGTGTTTGAAGCAACAGCAGAATCTGTTGGGGAGCACCTGTTCCTTTGTTATGCCAGGAGTGGCACCAGCTTCGGCTCAGCCTAGGGTTGAGAACAGATGGGAATTTCTTTGTGGAAGATTCCAGGAGTACTACCCTCTAGTCTTCAAGGGAGGTCTAGATCCATTCAGAGCTGAGCAATGGATGGGCATGATCAGTTCCATTCTTGACAGTATGGGGCTGGTGGGTCACGATAGGGTGATATGTGCTACATTTGTATTGCGGGATGATTCCCGGACGTGGTGGGAAGTAGTATCCTAGACACGAGACACAGCTGTGATGGACTGGAAAGAATTTAGGCAGTCGTTCAATGAGAAGTATTATTGTGATGTAGCCAAGACTGCTAAGATGAATGAGTTTCTGAATCTTGTTCAGGGTAATGCATCAGTAGCCGAGTATGTTAATAGATTTGATGAATTGGCCAAGTTTGATGTTGACATGGAACCCTCAGATGCAGCTCGAAAGAAAAAGTTTATTTAGGGATTGAATCCTGGAATAGCTCGGGGCATTAGAGTTGCCCCAGTGCGTGAAATATCTACCTACGCTTTGGTGGTAGGGAAGGCTCTTGCTATTGAGAGCGTAGGAAATCAGATTGGGCAGGAGAGTGCTGAAGAGCATGGAGCTCAGATAGTGGTACCTCCAATTATTGGATCAAGCAAGAAGGAGAACTGGAGGATTTATCCAATATGTGTTCGATGCAAGAGGCATCATTTGACGGGGTGCCGACCAAGGACATGTTTCTTATGTGGAGTGGTTGGACATATAAAGAGGGATTGCCCAAGTCGAGGGACATAGCATGTGCAAAAGGGGATAGACAGTTTGATTCCAACTCGAGTGTTTATTCCGGGGCAGTCAGAGTCTGAGACTGAGACTAGTTCCTCAGGGGTGGCAGGTCAGTTTTCTAGTTTTGATTTTTGAGTTATGTTGATTGATTTTGGTGCCATGCTATTCCTTTGTTTGTTGCATATAGAAGGGCATAAAGTTAGTATGCAGATCACATGATTATGTTGTGGTGGGAAGGCAATATCGTATTGGTGACTTAAGAGATGAGTTGGGTTATGATAAAAAGGACTCATCAGTGGTTTTGGGTAAAGCTGGTTATGACTGGCTCAGTATGGTTCTAGATTTGAATTGGTTAAGTAAGTATAAGGCAATTTTAAATGGCAAGGAAAGAATAGCGTCCCTTAGGCTTGAGAGTGGAAAGCCTTGTGGCAGTTGACGATGTGCATAGATTTGGTATGCTGATGACATCTGTATTGAGAGCTAGAATTCTATTGCAGGGGGAAGGCATAGAACTCTTAGCTAGTGTGGTGGATACCACTTAAATTGTGCTAGCGGGATCAGGACAGACTTGATTAGTCTATGAGTTTCTGGATGTGTTTCCAAGGGACTTTCCAGGGTTTCTTCTATATGAAGAGATAGAATGGTGACTGGATTGGTGCCAGGAATGGAATCAAATTTAAGCACTGTATTGATTGACTCAGGGAAGTTGTAAGAATTAAAGGTTCAGCTAGTGAGTAAGATGGAATTCTCTAAGGTGAATCTTGGATCTGGTTAAAACCAGTTAGAGATCAGGGAAAAGAATATGCAGAAGTCTGCCATTATAACAGAAGGGCATTGGGAGTGCTGAGTTATGATTTGAGAAATTGTTTAATGCCAAGTGCTTGTGAATCAGATGTACAGAGCATTCAAAGTTTTATTTGAATGGGGTTTGTGATCGTCTTGGACGATGATATTGTGGTATTTTTTCTGCGGAGATTTGCCAAGGTTATGAAACGCCTTAGGGGCAGGAGTGTCCTTGGGTGGTAAGGATATTACAGGTGCCTTGGGAAGAGTTTTGAGTTTTCTTGCAGATCAGAATCAGTTTGTGGGTTGTTATGACATCTCAGTGACAGAGAAAATTAATCGCCTATGCAATATGTTGGTTAAAGGTTTTGACCAGAACTGGAGTAGAGTGTTTGGTGGGCCAGGTGGCCATTTTTATGTTTAAGATTATCATTTCGAAAAGGATAAAAAGGAAAGATGACTAGGTCAACCACATATAGAAAAGATTGAGTGGAAAGTCTTAGCTGGATTAGCTAAGAGTTGTACAGTGTCAGGTATGAATTTATTAAGGTATAAGAACCAGATTTGGAACCCGATGGACACTAAGATTAATTGGGAGATTCTGGATGAATCTTGTGCTATTCTTTTATTCTCTTCATTAATGCATCATGGAAATGTAATAGGACATGAAAGCTTTATATTGATGGTCTGGGATGGAGAGGGATGTAATGGAATGCGTGGTAAAGTTCTTAACCTGTTAGCAGGTCAAGACAGAGCATCAGAAATCAGTGGGGCCATTGTAGCCTTTGAGTATTTCATAGTGGAAATAAGGAAACATCGCGTTGGGTTTCGCGGTGGCGCTGCCCAGGTTAGTGGGCCAGTTTGAGTAGCATCAGGTCATTATGACCAGTATTTAAAGTGAGCCACTTCTATCAGTAAGAGTAAATAATACAGTTGATCAGTATTCAGATGTCTATGTGAGAAAGAAATAGTGCGCCTTCATGCGACTTCCATGTTTTGGAAGGGTTAAAGAAGGGGACGGGTATATAGATGGTATTCAGTACAGTTTATTACTCTCAGACTGATGGTAAATCAAAGAGAGAGGGTTATCCAATTATTATTGGAAGAACATCTTATAAGATGAATGAGTTAATATATATCTGGATCCTGAGTTAGTTTAGGGGACTATTGAGATTATTAGAGGGTGGAACTTGGATGCTCACTTCTCAGAGTAAATGGAAAAGTTTTACTGGAATGAAAAGTAGGAATCATGGAGTTCCAGGTAGAAGATTGTATTTTCCTTAAATGTATCACCATGGAAAGGAATGAGGAGTTGAGGCAAGTTGAGCCCTAGAGTACTTTGACAGTTTGAATTCTGGATAGGACTGGTCAGGTTGACTTTGGATCAGCATTATCTTTGGCACTGTCGGTTGTGAACTGTGTATTTTGTATTTTCATGCTGAGGACATGGGTTAAAAGAAACTCATGAGTTGAGTTATGAGAATCTGGAGATTGAGGCTAAGATATCCTGTAAAGAATAGCCAGTCCAGATATGAAATAGAAAGAATAAGGTTCTGAGGAGCAAAGTGTACCTTGAGTTAAGGTATGTTGCAAAAACAGTGAGGTCGAGGAAGCGACCTGAATAACTGGAATTAATGGTGCGAAATTCTTATTCCGGGCAAGTTAGATAAATTTCGAGGATGAAATTTCTATAAGGAGGGCATAGTTGTAATGCTCCAAATTTCCTAATAAGGTTTACGACCTTGATTAGGAGGTCGGGAGGGCCATAATTGATTTATTATGCCATTTAATGGTTATATGCATGTTTATGTGAATTATATTATTATATGATGGTAAATGCATGCATATGGGTTCATTTTAATTATAAGGTCATTTTGGTAATTTGGCCCGTTGAGGGCGTGATTGTGTATTTTCATGCATGTGGGTGAATTATAAATAATACCACATTATATGTGGATTTGTTCGAGCCATTCGGCATGAGACGATCATGGAATGCAAGTTTTCGGTCTAGTCATAATGGGATTAAGTTCGGGGCTCGGAGTGAATCTCGGGGTAATTTGGTGATTAGAACGTTGCCGAGAATTAAAGGGTAACGTGATATGAATTATTAGCATTTGAGAATAATGGGAATTAGAGGGTGTTAATTATAATTAACGAGATAGGCGGGAAAGGACAGTTTTACCCTTGGAAGTCTTTAGATGGATTTAATTGACCTAGGGGTATTATGGTCTTTTGACCTTAAGGATTTGTTTCGGCCATTAAGGCTTAGAAAGCTGTAAGTGTAATAAAAACAGAGTAAGAAAAACATCTCTCCCATAGATCTTCTTCTCTTCTTCTTCTTTGAAATTTTTTACCCCAATTTGAGATATTAAGCTAGGAAATCAAGGTTTGGAGGTTATAGACTTGATTCATCCATTGAAGGGGATTCAAAACCAGCTTGAGGTAAGATTTTATCCATGAATTTCAAGTATTGCTCTGTTTTTCTTTTATTTTTCAGCCTATAGATTTTGATGTGTTAGTTGGGAATTAATGGAAGTTCTTGAGTTTAGTTGCTTGGGTTTTGATGAGGGTGTGATGTAGATGAGGTTTAGGGGTTGAATTGGGTGTTTAGGTGATGTTTGGGATTATTTTGGAGGGTTGGTTTCAAGGGAAATCGCAAGGATGGAAAACCAGAAAGTTTCTAGTCTGTGGTTGGCGCAGCAGCGCTAGGCAGGGCAGAGAGCTGGGCCTCTCTGACTTGAAAGAGCACCTCAGCGCCATTTCATAGGGCTGCATCGCTGGTCCATTTTCCAGCAAGCCTATTTTAGGGCTCGGGATGACTTTTAAGGATCCGGGATGGGTTCCTTTGCCCCGTTTGGGTAGATTGAGATTCCCGAGAGTGTGGGATGGATCCCGGGAGTGAGGTTTTAGATTATAAACCTTTTTATGATTTATTTTATTGATGGGATTCCATATTTGGTTATGACTAGGTGACCGCTAAAGGATCAAAGGATTGATCGTTCTCAAGGGTTGTTCTTTTACTAATTCTTGCTCGAACCTGAGGTAAGAAAACTGCACCCTGTGTATATGACATGCATGGTTGTTGTTGAGGTAAATTGGTTGATAAATGTGGACATTTATTGCATATTAAATGCTAGCGAATATTGGTTACCTGTATATGGTACTGACTAGTCAGGGATACTGACCTAAGAGTCAGAAATGGTATAAGCGTCCTGAACGCAGGGCCGAATGAAGATTAGATCTAATCGATATCATCGTTGAATGACTCTAAGACATTAATGTTGGACTGACCCTAAGGTCGATGAAACCTATAAGCGCTTGGCTAGTCTAAGACTAGTTACTCAGAGCCAGGGCCTAAGGCCTAGGTGACTGCTTGTCACATGGCTAGGGAACAATGTTCCATAGTTATGACTCTAGGGTCATGAGGAAGGTTATGTTGATGACTAGTCATCATGCACCTATCATGTTTAAGCTAGTGAAAGGTTCACTTATCTATAAAGCCCCAGTGACTCTATCATCACATGGCTATTGGGAATAAGCCACGTTAGTGACTATTACAACTGTCACTCTGCTATTTAGGGCTAAAAGCCCTGGATGATTATTATGATCATTGGCTGATGTGTTATACTCAACATTATGTGGACTCATTTGCCTACTTGAAGAAGGCTATATCTGCTAGGCGTGTGCCTTATGATTTGATGCCATGTTATTACTATTCATGAGCATATTTAGTTTTTTTGCTGGGCTTCGGCTCACGGGTGCTATGTGGTGCAGGTAAAGGCAAAAGAAAGCTGGACCATCCTTGAGTTGGAGAGCTTAGGTGACGATGTGTACATATGCAGCTGCTCGACCACCACGGCCAAGGTTTGAAGAGGAACTATGGTTAAACCCTGTTTTGCTGCTTAGATCGACTGGTTGTAAATATTTTCTTGTAATAAACCTTTAAATTATATTTTTGGGATCCCAATGTATATAATAAACGTTCTAATGAAACGTTACATCTTAACCAAAAATTTTAATCCCTAAACCGCTAATCATACTTAGTAACACGATTTTTGCCAAATGACTCGATTAGCGAGTTTAGCACTGTTTACAAGGCACACCGTAACAATCCCTGGGGTTGGGGCGTTACAGATATCCTGATAGGTCAAGGCTCCATCCATTCTTAACTGAAAACATAATGGCTAAAACGTTAGCTAATAACATAAACATAAGCATAAATACACAAACACTTACTTTGGCAGTTAGATTCGGAGCTTGTGTGTGTGTATCAAGGAGAACTTCATGCATATGAACTGTTGCGCTGATACCAACTATAATGCCTCGACTATTTCTAAGACGTCGAACCATTAAAAACTACTAAGACATAGCTACTAATTTCAAATACATTCATATGAAATAACATAACTTTATTAAAACCCAAAATATGGTAGGAAATATAAAATGTGATATGGGGTCCCATTGTTTATAAAACATAATACATAAACTTTAAATTAATTGTTTAAATACTAAATGCGGAAATACATAAAAACATAATTTAAAAGACTTTAAACAACGTTATCCTCGATTTTTTAGCAGTCCATTAATCCATTCATCCTCAACACACATGCCAAGCTGCCATGAATCCTTCTTGCTTTCCACGTTCATTTTCTTGCATCATTCTAAAAAAAAAAGAATGAGCCTAATGCCCAGTAAGGAAAATCTACTAACAACATATATCATAAACCATAAACATAAGACTATAAACATATACTATAAAAACGTATATCATATAGGACTACAATATTAATGGTCAATAACTCATTAACATGGTATGTGATAAAACCATCTAAGTCCTCTGTCTAATAATCGAGGTAGGTTTGATCACAACTATAGTATATGATAACCCATATAGATCCTCTGTCTACTAATTGAGGTAGGGTAAATCATAACTCTAAACCATGAAAATGATAAAAATTCTTGGGGCTTGCTATCTAAGCAAGTCATATGCCCAAGCGACTACAACATAAATTCTTGGGGCTTGCTATCTAAGTAAGTCATATGCCCAAGCGACTACAAAACATATTTATACATATATATATCATAGCATAAAATATATCATAACATAAACATATAAATACATATAATCTAACCTATTTTCTTTACCAAAAAATGAGATATGGAGACAAAAACGGGACTTGGAATACACCTAAAAACCAACTGCACAAACCATGAGTTTCTAAAGAAAAGGAGATGAAAAGAAAACTAAACCATACGAGTAGAAACTTACCGAAAACCTTAAGTTTCAAGAAACTTAAACACCTAATCAAGAATTATAAACAAGAGTTAGGATCTGAAAGAAAATAAAAGAAAACTAAAGAGCCATGAAGAACTGAACTTAAGGATAGGAATACCTTAGATGAACTATGACTTGATCTACACCTCGATATCGAAATAACATTATATCTTACTTTCCAAGTGTTTAGAAAAGCTTAGATTGAAAAAGCTTTTATCCCAAAACCCAAGTGTTTCTCTCTATAGTAATCTTAGCAGCTTGGAGGCTCTGAACAATGCTTGAATGATGAGTGAAATGGCTGAGTACTAGGTCCTATTTATAGAGTTCAAGGAGTGAAACTAAACCCTTTTAAAATGAATAAATAAATAAATATAAAATGAAAAAGATTTGAATTTTTGTTCAGCAAATGCCCAGAACTCGGTCAAAATCGTTCAAGGGCATGTCCAAGTGGTTAAGGCTGTTTTTTAAATTTAAAAATCTCAAGCTTCCAAAAATATCTGCCAGGGGCGATATATCGCCTTGACCTATATCCCGAGCCCCGTTCGTTCGTTCGTGCGAAGTCGACATGTTTTCCGTATCTCCCGTAGGTGATATATCGACCATTATAGCTGCGATATATTGGCATACGTTGATATATCAAACACTTATTTGCACTTTTTCATCATATTTTGAATTGATTAAATAGCTTTGACTGAGTCAAAACGTGATCCCAACAGTTGTTGGAAGGTTCTAGAGCCTCTAGATCTTTCTTTTATTTAAATTATTCATCAAAATACTTAAATCATTAATAAACATGATTATGACAAGTGTCATATTCTTAATAATTATATCTAAACCTTAGGCTATAATAAATAATATTTTTAGGACTAGCAATATTAATCAAACCTTATGTTATAATTAATATTTCTAAACTATAGGTTAAACTTATAAAATCCATAACGGTTGCTATGAGTTTCCAACTAAGTCCCGGCTTGAACCAAAATCCACGGAAACTAACATACTACAGTCTACCACTAACTACTACTACTATCTAGCTAAGTAAAATTCTGGGACACTACAGCTCATTAACGCCCCAACCAAGTAAAAACCTTGCTTGCATATCCTAAATCCTTTCGTTTTAAGCTCTTTTATCTTTCATAATTCTAGTTTCCGAAAAACTCGGTAAACATATTATAAATAATAAATATTGTAAAATATTTTAATTTACATATAATTTACGAATTTTATTTTAAAATTTATTTTTTAAATAAATGGGTTCCCCGTGGGGATTTCCTGCCCTAATAGGGGATTCCCCACCCCGCCCCTAACGGGGAATAAGCGGGGATGGGGTGAGGATGGGGATTAAAAATATAAATGGGGACGGGGACGGGGGGAATACTCCCTACCAATTCCCTGCCTCGTGTGCATCATTAGCGCAAACACCAACATATACTCAATATGGCTCGAGCACTAGCTATACAATCTAAGTTATTTCTTTCTTATTGGAATTATTTCACAATTATTGTTGTATATCTTCTCAATAGAACACCTTCTGCACTTTTAAAGTATCATTCTTCTTTTAAACATTTATATGGAAAAATACCTTCTTAAGATCATCTTAGAAGTTATGGTTGTCTTGCTTATGCATGTACACTTGATAGTAAATGCACCAAGTTTACTACTAGATCTCATGCTTGCATATTCATAGGCTATCCTCCAGGTATGAAAACTTATACTCTACTTGATTTAGCCACTAACCAAATATTCCATTAACGAGATGTCATTTTTTATGAAAATATTTTTCCATTGACTCAATCTAGTTCAATTAACACTTTTGATTCTATTTTTTTCCAGCGGTAACTCACCTTCAAATTCTATTGTTGAGAGAAATCCCATGCCCTGCTGCTGAAACACACGAGCAACCACCAATAGCTTCCAAAGTTGGTCGACAAATTGTTCGGCCATCATATTTTCAAGACTATATATGTAGAGTATTCCACTACTCATCCTTTAACCAATTTCATATCATATGAAAATTTTCATCCTCGCTTTAGGAATGCTATATTAGTTGCTCATACCCTAACCGAACCAAGTAGTTATACTCAAGCTTCCAAAGTCCATGAGTTGCAATTAGCCATGAAAAATGAGCTTATTGTCCTTAATGACAATAAGACTTGGGATATTGTTTTCCTTCCCCATGTCCATAATGTCACTGGTAACAAATGGGTATACAAAAATAAATATAAGTCCATGGTGATGTTGAAAGGTACAAGGCATGTCTAGTTGCAAAAGGATATACTCAACAACAAGGCATAGATTATTTAGATACTCTTGCCTCTATTGCTAAATTTAATACATTAAAAGTATTTCTAAAAATAGCTACCATAAATAATTGGAAACTACACCAATTGGACATTAATAATGCCTTCCTACATGGGGATTTAGATAACAAAGTCTATATGAAAATTCCTCAAGGTTATAAACCTAAGGGGAAGCTACCCATAAATGTGATTTGTAAGCTCAAAAAATTCTTTATGGCCTTAAACAAGCCTCTAGACAATGGCATGCTAAGCTTAGCACCACTTTACTCCAAGAAGGATTTAAACAATCTCCTTCTGATCATTCTCTTTTCATTCGGTCTAACTCTAGTATCTTTTTGGTGGTTTTAATTTATGTTGATGATATTTTCTTAGCTAGAAATAATGATACTGATGTTGATGCTTTCAAACAAAATTGAATTCCAAATTCAAACTTAAAGACCTCGGTCCATTGAGATTTTTTCTTGGCCTTGAAGTAATTATTGACTGATACATGTTTCTTAGGTGCAAAATCATCTTTAACTCCTATGAAGCTCCATGTTAAATTAAGCAAAGATGATAGCGAGCTACTTACCGATCCAACTTCTTATAGAAGTTTAATTGGTAAATTAATTTATTAACCATTACTAGACCAGATAATCCCTTTGACGTGAACAGGTTGAGCCAATTTTTAAGTGAGCCTAGTTTAATGACCCAACTAATTCTAAGACTTTGGACCATTAAAACTACTATACATAGACACTACTTTTAAATAAATATACATAAGAAACATTCACAAACTTTATTAAAAACTCTAAGTAAATGTTGAAATGCATTAATTCAGGGTATGGTATGGGATCCCATTGTTTAAAAAAAATAAAACATAACTTAAATCTTAAATAAATTTGTTACAAAACCAAGTGCGGAAAATACATAGAAAACATAAATAAAAAGACTAAAAACAACGTCGTCCTTGAATCGTTCACGCAGTCCACCGAATCCATTCTTCCTTAATACACAACTCCAAGCTGCCAGGAATCATTCTGCCACCATAACTATTTTCCTACATACATAAAAATAAAGGAATGAGCCTAATGCCCAGCAAGGAAAATCTGCTAGAAACACAAAACATACACATAAACCATATCATAAACATATATTATAAACATATGACATATACTACTACAATGGCCATTATACTACTTGGGGCTTGCAAACTAAACAAGTCATATGCCCAATAGATTGGTGGGGTCTTGCTAGCTAAGCAAGTCATATGCCCATAATTTATTGGGGCTTGTTAGCTATACAAGTCATATGCCCAAGGTCTATCAATATACATAATATAACATTACATAGCATAACATAACATATAAACATATAAAATTTTATCCTATTTTCCTTACCAATATCGGGATTTAAGAACAAGGACGGGATTTGTATCACTCCTAAAAACCAACAATGAGAAGGTGAGTATTTCTAAAAGAAGGAGATAAAAAAGAAATGAATCTAACCCATCGAGAAGAAGAGCTTACCAAAAGGAAACCTTAAGTTTAAAGAACTTAAATACCTAACCATGAATGGAAAAACAATGAGTTAGGATCGGAATGGAAACTAAAGAAAACTAAAGAAATAAACTTAAGATTAGGAATACCTTTGAATGTATTAGAACCGAACTACACCTCGATATCGAAAAACACACTATTAACCTTACTTCCCAAGTGTTTTTAAAGCTTAAAATGATAAAGCTTATAACCCAACCCAAGTGTTTATCACTCAATAGTAAACCTAGCAGCTTGAAGGCTCTGAACACAGCTTGAAGAATGAGAGAAATGGCTGGGTACTAGGTCCTATTATAGATTTCAAGAGTGAAAAGATCTTCTTTTAGCTTGAATAAAAATAATGAATATTTAATTGAAAAACATTTGAATATTCGTTCAGCAGAGGCTTAAGACTTGGTCAAAAGGTTCAGAGGCTTACTAAGAGGTTGAGTGTTGAATTGAGCTCGGTTTCAAAACCTTTTGAAAATCTTGCCCTAGGGCCGATATATCACCCATTGTAGGCGATATATCGCTTGGGCCTATATCCCGAGGCTTGACGATGCATTTGTGTGAAGTTACGTGTTTTTCGTATTCCCCGTGTGGCGATATATCGCCCCTAGAGCTGCGATATATCGGCATACCCTGAAATATTATACACGTAATTGCACTTTTTCAGCCTATTTTGAATTGGGTAAACAGCTTTGACTGAGTCATATAACGTTTTTAAAGCTACCGGCAGATTCTGGGGTTTTCAAATATTTCTCTTATAAAACTATTCATCCAAAAATGCTTAATTTCTCAATAAACATGCACACGACAAGCGTCATGATCTGATTGGTTCTATCTAAACCTTATAGTATAATAAATGACATCTTTATAATCAGCTATATTAATCAAACCTTATGTTATAATTAATATTCTTAAACTATAGGTTAAACTTATAAAATCTATAAGTGTTGCTACGAGTGTTCAACTAAGTCCCGACTTGAACCAAAATCCATAGTAATAAACATACTATAACTACTACTAGCTACTACTACTATCTAACTAGTTAAGTAAAGTTCTGGAACTCTACACCTAGACAACCTCATTTCAAGGCTTCCCAAAGAATACTTCAATACCTCAAGGGCAATCCATCTCAAGGACTTTTCTTCCATTCAGCTTCTTCAACACAACTCAGAGCCTTTGCTACATAAAGTTTTCCAGCGTCACATTTTCATCTCAAAGATTTTTCAGATGTAGATTGGGGTACATGTCCAGATACAAGACACTCCATCTCAAGCTATTGCATTTTTTGGGCAAATCTCTTGTCTCGTGAAAGTCCAAAAGGCAAAATATTGTCTCAAGATCTTCTGCAGAGGCTGAGTATCGTGCTATGGCCAACACAACATGTGAGCTTCTATGGATACTTGCTTTACTCAAGGATTTCAGAATTCATCATCCTCAACTAGGAGTTGTGTATTGTGACAACACTGCTGCCCTTCAAATATCTGAAAACCCTGTGTTTCACGAATGCACCAAACTTGTTGACATTGATTGTCACATTTTCTATGAACAAGTTCAAAGTGGTCAATTGAAGTTCATACATGTCTCATCACAAGATAACCTAGCTGATTTACTCACAAAACCTTTATTTCCATCTCATTTCAAAGATTGTTGTCCAAGATGAGCCTTACCAATATGTACACCTCATCTTGAGGGGGAGTAATAAGATTATAATAGTCAATTAGTTAGTTATACTCTTTGTAACTAATGTTAGTAACACATAACTAATTTTCTTTTGACTATATTAGTAAGGAATTTCTTTTAAAAACATAAAAAAATGGGGTTTTCTCTCTAATAATGTTAAAGTAAGGAATCAACACCCTAAAGTTATATTTGTTCAACCAAAATATGCCTACTTTAAGTAGATATAAAAACATGTAATTGAATATCTAACTGTATGCTATACTATCTCAATATATACTTAGATATCCAAGTAAATGTTCCGCTACTCAGACATCCAAATATATGTTCCACTATCTGAATATGTTATGATTGATTAAATACATGGTGAAATTGGTTAGGCACAAAGAGGTGCAAAAACCATGACGAGTTCACAAAAGTCTACATGTGAGAGTTGACTTTCAGTATAAGCATTTATAAACCATCTTTTTGGGTCCAAAGTATTTCTTTGGAGTATATAAGAGTGCCCAAAATGTTTGGTAGTATTTGGGGATGTTTTGAGACAATTTTTGGAGTGCCAAGTCAGAGGGATTGACGTTTCATCGCCTCTAGGAGGTGACACATCGCTCTTCTTTGAAAAGCCTACTCAGGAGACGCATTGCCTGCTTCAAGGAAATGCACCTGGGTGCAGGCGATGGGTCGCCTAGGCCATCCGTACGGGACCATACAGTGATGTGTTTTTGTCTCCAAAATTCAAATTAAAATGCTTTAATCTCATTGGTTGATTTTAATGAGGGTTGAAAGGAAAACTAATTTGTTAGATTTGATACATAGTGATTTATGTGAATTTAATGGAATAATTATTAGAGGAGGACATAGGCATTTTAAGAATTAGGATGAGGCATTAGCATGTTTAAAATCTATAAAGTCGAAGTTGAATATCAATAGGAAAAGAAAATAAAAGTGATTAGAAGTGATAGGGGCGATGAATACTTTTTCAATGAATTCAATGTGCTTTGTAAGATGCATGGTCTAGAGGAAAGAAAGAATAGAACATATGTTGAAATGATAAATGTTATACTATCACATGCAAATTTGAGTTTTGCGTTATGGGGAGAAGCCTTGCTTACCGCTTGTCATATTCTAAATTGGATTCCTCTAAAGAAGAATAAAATTTCACCAATGAGATATGGAAAGGAAAGAGGCCCAACCTTGAGTATCTCAAACTGTGGGGGTGCCTAGCTTATTGCAAGAGCACGGAGCCTGAAAGGACCAAGTTAGGTCTGTTGGGAAAACTTATACAAGATCTTCTTTATTTTCATTTAAATCTCATATTAAACAAATTAATATAAGACAACCTAGAACATGTTTCTACAATTGAATTTAAATAGAGATAATGATAAGAACACTTACATTCTACGCACCGAAATGTATTAAGTCCTTCTTTCAGTTTCTCTAACCCTTGTATCCTTTTTGTCGCAGAGTATCACCAAGAAAGTGAACTGATCTTCAATTTTCTTCATAACCTTCCAAAGTATCCTTAGAATCACCTAGACTAGAGCAGGCAATTCTCAACACATGAGATAGATACAAAGAAAAGAAGAAGAGAATATTGAGGCTTAGAAAATGACTTATGTTGTAGAGAGAATCTAAAACCTAGAGCATCAAAACTAGATGTTCTGTTCTTCTATTCATTTGTCAGATCGTCTTAATCATCTAAAACCATATCTCACTTAGCATTCCTTTTATAGGCTCAATTAGGTCATTTATTTTAATTAAAAAATCAATAAAATAATATATAATATCAGCCATTAGGTCGAAATTCTCATGGGCTTTAGGCCTGTGAAATTTCTCATTTAATTATAAGCCCATTGGACTTAAAATCAAGGCCTGTATTATTTTCTATTGATTAATTAACTAAATAATTATTTAAATTCTTTATCAAATTAATTTTTATAATTTTAACCTTGATTAAAACTTATTTATTAATTTAGACGCCAATTTTTCTTAATTAATAAATTTGTCCTAAAATCTCTTTTCTTCTCCAAATTGCATAACTCTGTGAAACTATCCAAAATTGACCTAATCAATTGTGATAATTCTAATTGAAAATTAAATAAATTAATTTAGACTATCTATATGATTTTATCCAAGGTACAGTGGGGACCATGGGCCTATGAAATCAAACTCCAATAAGTTATCATAAATTTAACAAATAAATTTACTAACTTATTAATTCCTCGCGACTCCACTAAAGACTCAGAATTGCACTCTTGAATTCATAGAACGCTCTATAAACCATATAGATACGTTATTAATTATCCATTGTTACAACCATAATTGTCACTCAATCCTCTATAGACGGTCTACAATGATATGGGACTAAAATACTGTTTTACCCTTCATTGCATTTTATCCTTAAAACATTGAGTTCCTTATGAATGATATTTTAGTAAACTAATATTAATCACTGAAATGAGATCTCTATCATTTAGCACCTTGAACCAAACTAAAAGGAAACTATTGACGCAGTTCTTCGCCAACAGGTAATTAAGAAAATAAGAGAAAGATATTAGTGCTTAATAATGAACCGAAATAGATGAATGATCTTTAAATGGACTGATGACACAATTACGTTTTTAGGTGGTTCAAAGGTTAAAATCCTTCTACTCCACCAGCCAATATTATTGCTATATTTCTGGTATTCTTTACAGGATATTTCGTTACACAATAGAATCCAACCCCTTGCAACTCCCAGGGTTTCCATATTTATAGGAGAGGGCACCTGGGAGTTGGTAAGGGGGGTCATCCCATGATCTTCTTACCCATCATGTCACTTCTGTGACATTCATGATTAATTCCTAAAACCTGACAAATGAAGTGTGGTCTAATCAACAGGTAAGGGGAATAATGGGTCGCACGGTCCAACCCAGTCGTGGCTGCCTGAATACGCATGTTCATGCTGCGTGTCCGAGAATTCAGGGATATATCAGACACGTGGTGTCAGATATATCCACGTTTACATTGCGTGGTTGAATTTATAAAAGGTCATAGCTTCCCACTCTAGCTCCTATCCCGAGTTGAATGCCTTCTCGACCTGCGGCCTTCATAGTCCTGACTCGGCCCTTAAATAATCTTGGCAAACCTTTGGCTACCTCGAACTAAAGAGGTAGGACCTGACGACAGCAGCTTCGGTCATGGGGTATCCACGTGGCTGATATAATTAGGCCATATCTCAGCTCGCTAATAGCCCGTTGGAAAATCAAAGCGTACATTTGCCCCCCAAGCCCCTGCTCGTGGTACACGGCGTCGTGTAGGGCCACAGTAGGGGCTTTTAGGCTTCTCCATGGACTCTCCATATTCTACCTTTTACGCAGGCGCCGAATACGTGGAACATCGTGGTTGGTGACAGTACGTCTTCCGAGTACCGCATTAAATGGCCTAGCCTATACTCAGCCGTCGTTTCGCCTTTTGAGCGGGGAGCCTCGGATCCCACATCAGGGCAATCCAACGGCCATCCTCACGTGGTCTTTCACGTATATAAAAGGGGTGACCACCTTACGCATGGGCCAACCGTTTATTCAAAAAATTTATAAATTTCCCATCTTCTTCTCTCTTCTCACCCTAAAAAAAAACCCTTTTTCCCTCCCGGTCACCGTTCCCAGCACTCCAGAAGATCAGGTGCAAGGACTCCTTTGAGGTCTTAGAACCAATCATTCCGGCGAGGACCCAACTCAGACGACCCCTTCATCTCCCCCACAGCAAAACACTTCGTAAGTTCTCTGACTGTGCACGCTTTAAATTTTCTTTTCGCTGTAGCTTAGGTAAATAGTTCCTGTAGCTGCATGCAATATTCTTTTGGTTTTTTGTAGGTACGAAGGGTGTAGGTTTTTATTTTAGGGCATCGATTGTAGAAGAAAACCATTTAGGAGCATGGTTCAGTAGGGTGCGTTTTCTTGGGAAATCTTCTGGGTAGATTTTTGGGTATGCTTGTTCAAAATATCCAGCACTTTGGGTGCAAAACCGGGTAGCTTAGGGGACACGCTTCACAGACGATTTTGCACCTCTTGCCTACTGAAACTTTCCTTCCAAGGAAAACTTTTACCCTGACCCTCCTGACACACGAATTCCGAGTAATCAGGGATCTGTTGGGAGCACAGGCGCGTGTTCATAGAACTGCATGGTCTCACTCTCCACGAGCTGAGATTATCTCAGCCCGTGCAAAGGAAACACTTCTCTTTAGATTCTCCCTTATGTTTAGGTCGCCCTTTTTAAAATTACTTCTTTTGTTCGCTAGGCGACCAGATGGGACCCAAGAAGAACGCTCCTAAGAGGATCGCAGGCAACTCATCCTCCCAACAATCCAAAGGAAAGGAGTTGATGACAGACTCCCCAATCCTCGTCTTCGGGCCGGCCGTGGAGCAGGAGCTCGAGGTGGCGCCCGATGCATTCTTCGAGACCGAGAGGATCATCTTGAAGATCACTGACCAGGGGAAAGTGAATAAAATATTCCTTTCCCACAACATCGAGCTGGGGAGGGGCACCCTCATCGCCCAACCTCCCGCAGAAGGTGAGCGGAGCTGCGCGCCGCTCGACGAGGATTATGCGGCCTGGAGTGACGAGCACTTCAAGGCCGAGGCCTTCCTCCCGCTGGACCAATACTTCATCGACTTCCTCAATTACGTGAAGTTGGCTCCTTTCCAACTCCCCCCCCCCCCCAACTCCTTCCGTTTGTTGGCGGGGTTGAGATACCTGTTCCTGAAACAGGAATAGGAGGTCCCCACTCCGGCGAATATCTTGTACTTTTTCTACCTCAAGGCCAGCCCAGAGCAGCGGGGGCGAGGCGACGGGTTCTATTACTTGACCCGATTTCCAAATACGGCTGCGGTCATCGAGCTGCCCAGCCACCCCAACGACTTCCAATACTAGTTCTTTATGTCCAAGGGGTTTCGCAACTGTGAACTGCACTACTTCAACCATCCTCGTAAGTACCTTTTACTCTTAGCTCGTAAGTTAAGTATTGGTTAGCTCCCCCCTTTTATCCATTTCTGACTTAGAATAATTCTGCAGCCATTTTCGCGAGGACAAACAAGTCTGTGATCCTCAGGAGTCAGTACGAGACACTGGCGGGCTTGCCCCCCAATGAAGAGGACTATCGCCAGCTCGTGACAGACGAGACGATGTTGGCATGCAAACTGATCTCTCCGGGCCAGACTTTGGCCCTGAGGAGACCCCGGGGTCTTCCCCCTGCTCGCGAGATGAAGCCCATCCCCGAGGAGGAGGCCACAAGAGAACGAGAGGATGAGGACGAAGTGCCCCTCGTAATGATGAGGAGGAAGCGGGCGCTGGAGGTCGCCCAAAGAACGGACGAGGAGAGGATCCGGTCCGGAGCAGCCGCAGGTCCCTCTAGGCAAGGTAATCCTTACATATTCAGGGGCTTAGATAGGGCCACCACCGATCCTCAGTTAGCTAGGTTCAATCCCAACCAGCCCGTCCAACGCCATCAAAACAACCCCGACCTCGACGTAACCCTACTACAGTGTGTCGACTGCCTCGTGCTGGATTACGAGAGTAGCCGCCCTAGGGGTACTGTAGTCATAGACAACACCTTAGCCTTTAGGTCGGCCCTCTTTGAGGAGTATGGGACTAATCTCCGGTCGTGGCCCTCTCTTCGGGAGGGTACTGTAGCTCCGGATCTTAGGCAGTATGTAGAAGAGTCTAGTCCCAAACCAGATTCCGACCCAGAACCTATTCCAGCTCGCGAAGTCATTGTCTTAGATTCCCCCGCATGAGCTCCGGGGCCGATGGTCGTGACCATAGATTCCTCTTCTAGCTCGGGGGGTCGGATCCCTTTCAATATATATACTTGAGTTCCGCTTTTTCCCCTTTATTTTTGTTCTTGCATAAATGCTTACTTGTATACTAATGTTGTCTTTGTTTTTCCAGAGGAAATGTCTCAGCCCGGGAACAAAGACCTGCGAGCTATGTTCACCAGATGGAACTCTTCTGCTGGAGCCTCTGGGCCCAAAATGAAGAAGCTCCGGGTGGCGAAGAAAGCCGCTGGGACCCCAACCAAGTCCCCTGCAAAGGGAAAAGACCAGACCTCAGCTGCCCAGACCAAGGTACCTCCACCTCTTGCCGCAGTGGAGAAGATGCCCCTGCCCCCTCCACGAGCTCCTGCCTTTGTCCGGGATATAGGGGCGGAGCCCAGGATTTTGGCAACCGCAGCCCCCGAGGTGCGCATTCCGGTGGACCCCTAGGCCCTGGAGAAAATTCCTGACGTCTTTCGGGGGACGGTGTATGAGACGGTGACCTACATCATCGACCACTACTACGGCGCCACCGAAAGGGACCTGCGGGCGATCGAAACAAAGAGCCCAGAGAGCGTGATGGATTCTTCATTGGGAATGGCTCTAACGGTAAGCTTGCTTTACATTTTGTACCCTTCGGTTACCATGCATCATACGTTCTTTCTTTTTTCTTTTCTAAGGCAGTTGCCTCTTTTCTTTGCAGGGTGCCTTGGCTCTTCACCAGAGCATATCCAGGTCCAAGGCTCGCCTCGAGGACATGAAGGGCGAGCATCAGGCTGTTTTGGCCGCCAGCAAACTACTTTGGCCGCCCTGAAGACTGCCCAAAAGCAGGAACAGGAGGGCAAGGATGCCTTGGTGGCTGAGCTGGACGCGTCCCGCCCCAAGCTGGAAGAGGCCGAGGCTAACAAGGCTGCCCTAGCCGCTGTAACGGCCGAACTCGAGGAGGCCAGGACTACCCAGGCCGCGCTAGACTCAGCAAAAACCGAGGCCGAGGAGGCTAAGGCTGCCTTGGAAAAGGAGAAGGCAGCTTCCAGCTCCGCCATATAGGACATGCTATACCACTGCTGGGTCTTCAACCCGGATGGCGACTTTTCCTTCCTAGGAGCGGAAGTCTGGGAGCCCTTCCTGAAGGGGTTTAAAGCTCGTCTTCAACAAGAGGCGCCCTCTAAGACCGGGGAGACCTCTACAGCGGCCAAACAGGAGGGCGAGACGGTGACCTCAACGAAGCAGCCCGGTGGGGCCTAGGGCACTTCTTTGTCGAACACTTTTATTATTATTATTATTATTATTTGTAACTTTTGTATGAGGTTTTTCCACCTCAAGACAATTGGCTTTATCCATTTTTGCTTCTATACACTTTTCTTTTTGTTGGTGCTATGATTGATGTTTTTATGCTTTTCTTAAAGAACAAGTTAACCAGTCTTGAGCCAACTTCTAAGATAAGTCCCGGTTACACTCCGGACATTGCATTAAAAACTTAGTTCGCGTTAACCTCTTATTGGTATCTCGTGCTTTTTGAGAAAAACAACGATTAATCAATTTGAATTAACTTCTAAGTTTTATGACCTGGTTATGTCCAGGACGTTAGTTTGAAAACTTAGTTCGCGTTAATTTTTATCAATATCTCGTGCTTTTTAAGAAAAACAACGATCAATCAATTTGAATTAACTTCTAAGTTTTATGACCTGGTTATGTTCAGGACGTTAGTTTGAAAACTTAGTTCACGTTAATTTTTATCAATATCTCGTGCTTTTTAAGAAAAACAACGATCAATCAATTTGAATTAACTTCTAAGTTTTATGACCTGGTTATGTCCAGGACGTTAGTTTGAAAACTTAGTTCGTGTTAATTCTTGACTAATATCTTGTGCTTTTTAAGAAAAACACCGATTAATCAATTTGAATCAACTTCTAAGTTTTGAGCTGACCTGGTTATATCCAGGGTAGGACTTAGTTCGCGTTAATCCTTTATCAATATCTCGTATTTTTTAAGAAAAACAATGATCAATCAATTTGAATCAACTTCTAAGCCTTTAAGGCGACCTGGTTATATCCAGGCACCATACGCCCCCCAAGTAACTAGGAAAGGGTCTTTCATGGTTAATTGAGATTACACCCACAAATATACACAATAATAAACTAAGATTTAATTATCATTTCTTTAAAAAAAAAAAGTGGCCTTTAAGCCTCACAAGGGTGCTACTGATAATATTTCTTCAAATGGATGGCGTTCCAAGTTCGTGGGACTGCCCCTCCATTGAGCCGAGCTATTTTATAAGTTCCTTCCTTAATGACCTCGGTGATTTGATATGACACTTCCCAGTTCGGTCCCAATAATCCGTCTTTGGGATCCTTACCGGCCAAGAAAACTCTTCTGAGGACCAGGTCGCCAATGCTAAAGGCGCATTTTTTGACCTTTGAGTTTAAATAACGAGTGATTTTTTGTTGGTAATGCGCGAGCTGAAACTGCGAATCTTCTCGTCTTTCATTAATCAGGTCGAGGGAGGTGCGAAGTAGTTTGTGGTTTCGGTCCTAGTCATATGCCTGGACTCGATGCGAAGATACCCTAACCTCGACAAGGAGGACTGCCTCACTCCCAAAAGTCAGAAAGAAAGGAGTATGACCCGTAGGAGTCCGATGCGAGGTCCAGTATGCCCACAGAACCTGGGGGAGCTATTCTGGCCAGACCCCCTTGGCTTCTTCTAGTCTTTTCTTAAGGCTCAACTTTAGCGTCTTATTGACAGCCTCGACCTTGCCATTTTCCTGGGGATAGGCTACGGACGAGAAGATTTTCACAATTCCATACCTTTCACAAAATTCGGTGAAGAGGTCGCTGTCAAACTGAGTCCCATTATCGGATACGATTTTCTTCGGCAGCCCGAATCGGCAGATAATGCTCTTGACCACGAAGTCGAGGACTTTCTTGGAAGTGATGGTTGCCAAAGGTTCTGCCTCAGCCCACTTCATGAAGTAGTCGATGGCCACCACAGCATAGCGGACCCCGCCCTTTCCAGTAGGGAGGGCGCCAACCAAGTCGATTCCCCAGCACAAATGACCATGGGGACGAGATCATCTTCAGCTCGACTGGGGGAGCTCGGGAGACTGAGGCGAATCGCTGGCACTTGTCACATCTCTTGACGTATGAGATTGAGTCCTTTGATAGAGTGGGTCAGTAATACCCTTGCCTTAAGACTTTTAGGGCCAGGCTTTGCCCCCCAGTGTGATCCCTGCAAAATCCTTCATGGACTTCCTGCAGGATGGCCTTTGCTTCGCCTAGCAGAACACATAGTAGGAGAGGTAGGTAATGCCCACGTCGGTACAGCACCCCATCTACCATAGTATACCTTGGGGCCTGGTACAGTACCCACCGTGTGTCATTACGTCCTTCGGGTAACTTTCCTTTGGTGAGGTACTCGAGGATGGGAGTCATCCAGGTCGGTCTGGCGTCAATCATCTCGACCTCCGCCCCGACCTCTTTTATACTTGGTTTTTCCAGGAATTCCACCAGTACTAACCCTAGTGTCTCCGTCTCCCTAGAGGTAGCGAGCTTGGCAAGGGCGTCTTCGTTAGCGTTATGCTCTCGAGGAATCTGCTCGATTGTGCCTTGTTCAAATGCGGACAACTCAGCTTTTACCTTGGCCAGGTAAACAGCCATCCTGGGTCCTCGTGCTTGATACTCACCCAACACCTGGTTTACCACGAGCTGGGAATCACTGAAGCATTGAACGGAACTAGCCTTCAGCTCCTGGGCTACCCTCAATCCGGCCAGTAAAGCTTCGTATTCGGCCTCGTTGTTGGAGGCCTTGAATTAGAATCTCAAAGCCGAGTGGAATCTATGCCCTTCCGGGGATATCAAAATGATTCCAGCCCCGGAGCCGTTCTCATTGGATGAGCCATCCATGAAGATCTTCCAAGATGTCTGGGCCGAGGTGACCTGGAGTGGGTCTTCCACAGGATCCTCCCTGAATCCTGTGCACTCTGCCACAAAATTGGCCAGGGCCTGACTTTTTATAGCAGTTCATGGGGTGTACAAAATCTCGAACTGACTGAGTTCGATAGCCCACTTTAACAGGCGTCCCGATGCTTCAGGTTTTTGCAAAACCTGCCTTAAAGGCTGATCGGTGATGACGTGTATTGAGTTGGAATGGAAATACGGCCTGAGCTTTCAGGAGGCCGTGATAAGACCGAACGCCAATTTTTCCATCAACGGGTATTAGGATTCAGCCCCGAGAAGTCTCTTACTGATGTAGTAGATCGGTTTCTAAACCCGGTCTTCTTCTCGAACTAATACGGCACTAGCTGCATCCTCTGTGACAGCTAGGTAGAGGAAAAGGGGCTCTCCTGCCTTTGGTTTGGACAATACGGGCGGCACAGCCAGATGTGCCTTCGGGTCGAGGAAAGCACTCTCGCACTCCTCTGTCCATTCGAATTTCTTAATTCCTCAAAGCAGGTTGTAGAATGGCAGGTATGGACGCTCAATATTCCGCGCCCATAAAAGATCTCGTGAAGGCCCATCGTCCTTTGACAACAGCTTCGGATCAACTCGTGATGCGTGAGGTCCCAGCCGCGTCACCATGACCTCGCTCGGCCATGCCCCAGGTGTGTGGCCCACCTCGTGCGCGCGTCTCCATGGCCTCGCTCAGCCCTGCCCCAGGCGCGCGACCCACCTCGCGCGCGCGTCTCCATGGCGTCGCTCGGCCCTGCCCCAGGCGCGCGGCCCACCTCGCATGCACATCTCCATTGCCTCGCTCGGCCGTGCCCCAGGCGCCCATGGCCCCGCGTCCAAGCCTACGTGGCCTCGCCGGGGTAACCCCGATGTTGCGCCTCAGCGCCCATGGCCTCGCGTCCATGCCCGAGTGGCCTCGCCGAAGTAGCCCCGGCATCGTGCCTCAACGCCCATGGCCTCGCGTCCAAGCCCGCGTGGCCTCGCCGAAGTAGCCTTGACATCGTGCCTCAGCGCCCATGGCCTCGCGTCCCTACAGGTGTTCGGCCTCGCGGGGCCACGTCCGCAACACCCTCGGCCTCGCGCCCCGAGTGAACCACGCCATCAGGTTGCCACGCGAAGGGGGGAGGACCTCGTAAAGGGAACTCGTGAGCAGCTAAGGAGCCGCACCATCAATAGGCCTTCCAAAGAGGCCTCGCGAAGGAATAGGAGTCACGCCACCAGGAGGACCCCAATGCTTAGAAGTTCAGATATGGGTCGAATGGGACATACATGTACGATCTAATACTGGGTACGGTCCTAAAGACCCTGTATGTCGAAGTACGGACACCCGTACCAGTGGGGGAGTGGGAATGCTAGGATAAGAGTTATGGCCCGTACGTCTACAGCCGGGAGTCAGAGAAAACACCCCTACCACCTGCGCCACTATGTCTGTCACCGCTCCCCTGACATGAGTACGGACAAGTAGTGGAGACATCCTCCTGACGCTTGCTCTTGTACTGGATGCACGACCTCAACTTCTGAAACCACTCTCTTGGCAGAGTACTTATGTACCACTTGGTCTCCTAGACCACCATGTATCCCAGGCCATCAGAGCCTACTATAAAAAGGACCCCTCTCCCACATGGGAGGGGGTTGGAAAAAATTGACTGTAGCAAGTGCTTGAGAGTGAATGAAAGATTGATTTCTCCATTGTTGTTCTGTCCTTGTTCTTGAGTTATTACTTAAATTTCTACAGCTTTTTCATTAACTATCTTTACTTGATAATTTTTTCCAACTCAACTTAGTTGACGAGTTCTCACCGTCAACAGCAGGCACTTGTCGGTGGATTTTGAAATAAACCGATTAAGGGCTGCCACCCTTCCTGTCAGGCCTTGAACGTCCTTACGCGACCTGGGTGAGGGAAGCTCGAGCAATGACCTGATCTTATCGAGGTTCGCCTCGATTCCTCTAGTGTTGACAATGAAACCCAGGAATTTTCCAGACGCGACCCCGAAAGTGCACTTTTTAGGGTTAAGCCTCATGCCGTATTCTCTTAGTTCTTCCAGGTCGGAAACATGGTTATCGGCAGTCTTTGATTTGACCAACATGTCATCAACGTACACTTCCATGTTCTTCCCGATCTGGTTGGCGAACATTTTATTGACTAATCTCTGGTATGTAGCACCGGCGTTCTTCAGCCCGAATGGCATGACCTTGTAACAATAGACGTTAGTCGGGGTCATGAAGCTGGTGTGCTCCTGGTCCGCCGGATTCATGGCGATCTTATTATAACCTGAGTACGCATCCATAAAGGACATGAGCTCGTGCCCCGCTGTGGCATCCACCAACTGATCAATCCTTGGCAAGGGAAAATAATCTTTGGGGCAGGCTTTATTCAGGTCGGAGAAGTCGATGCAGGTCTGCCATTTCCCGTTGGGCTTCAGGACCAGCACGGGGCTGGCGACCCAAACCGAAAACTTGGCTTCACGGATAAAGCCGCATTTCTTGAGCCGGGCTACTTCTTCTTCTAAGGCCTCAGCCCGAGTTGTTCCCAGGCGCCTCTGCTTATGGGACTTTGCAGGAACGCTCTTATCCAAATGAAGGGTGTGCATGATGACATTTGGACTGATTCCCACCATGTCCTCGTGTGACCATGCAAATACATCCAGGCTATCCTGCAGAAACTTGATCAGCTCCGCTTTCCTCTTACCACAGAGGTTTTTCCCAAGCTCGACCATCCGTGAAGGATTTTGTGGATCGATGTTTACTTCCTCGAGCTCTTCAATAGCTTGGAGCTCGAACTTGTCCTCGCCTATTCGGGGGTCAATATCCTCACTTAGGATGATACTTTCCCCCTCAGCGCTCTGAGGTTTTTCAATCTCAGGATTAGTCAAAGGTTTCTGAGATTCCTCTCCTCCACCTTGGATGGCCATCGTTAGCTGCCCGGGTTTCGATTTTCCCTTCATGGAAATGTTGTAGCATTCCCTGGCAGCGAGCTGATCGCCACGGACCGTGCATATTCTCGTGGAAGAAGGGAATTTCAGCGCGAGGTGGCGAACGGAGGTGATGGCCTCAAAAGCTATAAGTGTGGGTCGGCCCAAAATAGCATTGTATGCGGCAGGGCAGTCGATGACCACGAACTCGAGGAGTTTTGAGACTGTCCGAGGTCCCTCTCCTAAGGTGATCACCAGGTTGATCATCCTTATAGCCGCTGATCCTTCTCCCGAAAAACCATACAGCATCATGGAGGTCGCCTTCAGCTCGGCGACAGTCAAACCCATCTTCTCCAGCGTGGACCGGAATAAAAGGTTTACCAAACTCCCATTATCGATCAGCAGTCTCCTAACCCTCCGATTAACGAGCTGCACTGCTACGACCAGAGGGTCTTTATGAGGGAACTGAACATGGCCAGCATCTTCTTCCGTAAAAATGATTGGTTGCCTCTCCAACCGCTGTTGCTTTGGCAGATGCTGCTCGGGGACGAACTCTACTCCATTATGCACCTTGAGTTCGTTTACGTACCTCTTTTGGGCGCCCCTGCTCATTCCTGCCAAATACAGACCTCCTGAGATTATGGATATCTCTCCTCCTATCACTGGAGGAGGGACGTCTTGATCGACCTGAGACCCGGGCTGACTGACCGGGGCTTCCGGAGTAGGTCGGCTTGTTGGAACCCTGTTCCGTGCGTACTGAGCCAAGGGGCCAGCTCTGATGAGAGTTTCGATCTCATCTTTCAAATGCCTACAATCATCAGTATTGTGGCCAATGTCATTGTGGAAACGGAAAAACTTGGAGGTGTCTCTCTTCCCTTTCTGGTGCTTTAACGGCTCCGGCTTCTTCCAGGGGAGGCGAGCAGAGTTCGCTAGGAAGATGTTCTCCCTAGAGTGAGTGAGCTCTGTATAAGTCGCGTAGACTGGCTTAAATTTTTCTACGGACCTATTCTTCTTTGTGCCGTGCTGGTTGCCCTCGCCGTTCCCCTTTCTTTTGCCTCCACCAAACTGGTTATTCTGTGTAACATTCTGGGTCGCTACCATGACCTCCGTTCCCACTCCAGCGGGCTGCTCAGGGACCTGGCTGGTTCCTGCAGTAGAGGCTTAGGCCTCCTCCAAGTTGATCCACCCTTGGGCCCTATTCAGGAATTCGTTTACTGAGATGAATCCCTTCCTTTGTATTTCATTCCAGAGTCCCCGTCCGACGAGGATTCCAGTTCTCAATGCCATGAGCTTGGAGCTATCATCTGCGTCTTTGGCCCGAGCAGCGACGTTCGCGAACCTGCTCAGGTAAGCCTTCAAAGGCTCATCGGGTTGTTGCCTCACGTTAGCCAGGGAGTCGGCCTTGACACGGGTAGCCTGGGAGGCTCGGAATGCCCTTTTGAAATCAGCAGAGAAAGTTTTCCAGGAGTTGATTGATTGTTTCTTGCTTTGTTTGAACCACTGTCTGGCTGGCCCGGTCAGTGTGGAGGGAAATATCAGACACCGCAGCTCAGGGCCAATGTTGTGGGCCATCATCAGGGTATTGAACATCCCCAGATGATCCAACGGATCTCCATCTCTGTTGAATTTGGACAGGTGCGGCATACGGAAACCGGGTGGGTATGTCGTTGCTGCTATGCTCGGGGCGAAGAGCTCAAGCTCGTCCCCCGAATCATATTCATCTTTCTCTTTCTCCAATAGGATTTTCCTCATTAGCTCCTCCATCTGAGCCAGGCGTTCAAGGGTTTTGTCCTGATATACGTTTGGTGGGTTATTGCCCCTCCTATCTTGAAATAGGTTATTTGCGACATTCCCGCTGTTACGTACCTCGGACAGGTCCCCCTTTGAGTGAGCATGGCTACCACCTCCTACCGGGTCCCCCTATGAGAGTTAAGGTGATCTCGTAGGTCGCCCCTCGGGGTGGCTCAAGGACTTTGCGCCGAGCTTAAGCGTTGACGCAGGTCTCCACCAGAAAGGTCACTCCGCCGACTGCCGGTCCAGTAGCTCCCGTTAGAGAAGCTCAGATTCCACCTCTGGGGGTGAGGATCTGGGCTCCCTCTGGGCGCCCTGCTACGACAGGAAGGTCCTACGGATGGCGGGTTTCTCCTGCTGCTTCCATAAGTTGGAATATCTCAGATAGGCCAAGGAGGAGACGGATATCTTATTGGTGATGGAAGATGTCTGACCGGGGATGCAATCCTGGTTCCGTCCGGGCGGATCAAGTTAGGTGGGGGCCTTTCGGCCCTGCCAACCTGCGGGCCATGTGCCTGGCGATCTGGACGAGGCGCAGGACGTCTAGCGAGGATGGACTGGTGTTGTGAGCCCTCCCCGGATCTCCTTCTAGAATTCCCTCGAGCCCTCCTAGGCGCGCTCGAGGCTGGGAGTTGAAGTTCGGACCGAGCGGCTATACTGTTGTTCGACTATAGGTATTTCTTCGAAGTTTGCCTCTTGACAGTGCGATGTGGGAGTAGAGTTGGACGTCAGAGGTCTGACCGAGCGGCTAGACCTAGACCGATTACCCCAGCGAGACTTACGAGTCTCGCCTTGCCTCTTTCCGACGTTAGCGTCGGTTGTAAGAGGGGGTAGCTAGGCCAACACATCCTTAATCTGCTGACTAGCTTTCGCCAGTTGACTCCTTAGCTGAGCGTTCTCCATCTCTACCGCCGTGTAAAAATCTAGGTTTGGATTAGGTGGCCGGGGTGCCGAACTTCCAGTGTCTTCCAGGCCTATCGGTTGCTTGCCCAGCCACTGCTGGACTTCAAGATTTCGCTCACTGGAGATGGTGGCATGATGAGCCTCCTGCCCATCATGTTGTTCCGCCTCGTTACCGTGTCTTGATCGAGTGGTCACCATAGTTGGATATTCGCGATAGCACCAATCTAACAAGCTCTCAATGAAAGCACCAAACTGTTGATGCGGTTCTTCGCCAACAGGTAATTAAGAAAATAAGAGAAAAAGATTAGTGCTTAATAATGAACCGAAATAGATGAATGATCTTTAAATGGACTGATGACACAATTACGTTTTTAGGTGGTTCAAAGGTTAAAATCCTTCTACTCCACCAGCAAATATTATTGCTATATTTCTGGTATTCTTTACAGGATATTTCGTTACATAATAGAATCCAACCCCTTGCAACTCCCAGGGTTTCCATATTTATAGGAGAGGGCACCTGGGAGTTGGTAAGGGGGGTCATCCCATGACCTTCTTACCCATCATGTCACTTCTGTGACATTCATGATTAATTCCTAAAACCTGACAAATGAAGTGTGGTCTAATCAACAGGTAAGGGGAATAATGGGCCGCACATCCCAACCCAGTCGTGGGTGCCTGAATAGGCACGTTCATGCTGCGTGTCCGAGAATTCAGGGATATATCAGACACGTGATGTCTGATATATCCACGTTTACATTGCGTGGTTGACTTTATAAAAGCTCATAGCTTCCCACTCCAGCTCGTATCCCGAGCTGGATGCCTTCTCGACCTGCGGCCTTCATAGTCCTAACTCGGCCCTTAAGTAATCTTGCCGAACCTTTGGCTACCTCGAGCTAAAGAGGTAGGACCTGACGACAGTAGCTCCGGTCATGGGGTATCCACGTGGCTGATATAATTAGGCCATATCTCAGCTCGCTAATAGCCCATTGGAAAATCAGGGCGTACAGAAACCATCGTTTTATTTCTTCATCAGAAGATATAGATGTTCATATCTATGATTAATATCCCCACTCAATTACACTACCGAGCTCCCAAGATCTAAGTATGGGCTAGTCCGTAGGGTAAGCTGGTAACGAACAAGTCAAGGAACTCAAATAATACAATTAGTTAGAATACTAACCACTCAGAATTGAGATTGAATTGACCTATGGTCAACTATATGATATGACTAGAATAGATAATAACAGTATGTTTACTTATCCTATCTACTGTCAATATTGGTCCAGTCCGATGTAACAAATACATTCGATCTTATCTACTTTGCTAATGTTCTAGAAAGAACATAACACTATAATGTGTAAGTAGATCATATCGTAGATTGGCAATTCAGTGTAAATCTTGTGCACTGACTAATCTTAGGACTAACTTATGTTTGAACATATAATCATATTTATATTCCACTGTGATTACGGCACTATAAATACGATTAGCTATATGCTCGGGATTTAATAGAAGTTTATCTTGAACAAATAATCATAAAATTAAAACATGTGAGCAAAGTGATGGACCAAGTCAAAAATTGATTTCTATTCTTTTATCGATAATAAGTGAGATTACAAAGCAATTGGGTTTTAATTAGGGCATACAACCCCAACAAGGTCCAAGGGTTATCAAATGTGTATTTGTAGGCTATGCTTCAAATAGCAAGGCCTATAGGCTAATTAGACTTGGAGTGTAATGTGATAATCGAATCAAAAGAAATTGATTCTTTGAGAGTTTGTTGTATAGAGACAATAAGCCTCAAATATCGATTTCATTAGAAGGATCTCAAGAGAAGTTACCTTCAAGGGTTGTATAGCAATCGCCATTGCCTAGAAGAAGCCAAAGGCTTAAAGAGAGTGGATCACAAAATGAAAGTTCTCAAGTGGAGACTCTTTACCTAGTAGAAAGAAACCACAAGGGTGTCACTTGGAAGTATCCTATGGTACTTCAAGTGGAGGATGATCCTAAAACATTCCACGAAACTATGTCCTACAATGACTCACTTTTGGAAAGAGGGATAAAATGATGAGATGGATTCAATTATGTCTAACCACACTTGGGAGATTGTTGATCTACCACAAGGATCAAAGATAATAGGTTGCAAGTGGGTATTTCAAAGAAAATAAAACACTAATGGGACCATTCAAGCCTATAAGGCAAGATTGGTGGCCAAAGGGTTTAGACAAAATGAAGGCATATATTATTTAAGACCTATACACCAATATCAAGGACAACGTCTATAAGATTGTTGTTTGCCTTATCATCAATACACAACCTATATGTTCATCAAATGGATGTCAAAACGACATTCCTAAATGGTAACCTCGATGAAGAGGTGTACATGGAACAACCGGAAGAGTTTGTTTTAAGTGGAAATGAACATAAGGTGTGTAAGCTTGTTAAATCATTATTGTAGCATCTCGAATTTGTTATTAAGGCTGAGTGCCTTGTTTACAGTGCCTGGAGGACATAATTGGAATTATATGTGTGATTAATGGACCATACGCTTGATTATGTAATATAAATGATTTGTGTGGTAATGTGACTAGGTATGTGTGTTTATATGTATTAAATATGCATGTGGGCCCATTTTTGTAAATTGGGGCATGTTTGCAATTTTAGCTTGTTGGGGGCATAAATGTAATTATGTGTGTTGTGAGTGAAACCCCAGTGTTATGGGGATATATTTTAGATGTGTGGTTCAAAACTATCCTAGTGGGCATATTAGCGTAATAGTCACAATAGGGTCAAATACCTAGCTCGAGGTGAGCCCAGGGGTATTTTGGGAATGCAGTATGTGTTCGAGGTTGAACGGGTAACGAGTAATTATTTAATGATTATTTGGGTATGTCGGGATTAATAGGGAACTTATAGTACTAATCGAGGTTTAGCGAGAAAATGGTGGCAAAAGACGGTATTTCCCTTGGGGACGTTAAAGGGTAGGTTTTGGACCTAGGGGTTTTTTGGTCTTTTGCTAGCTTTTGTTTGGCCTTAGTTGGGGCTAAAAGTCTTGAGAACCATCAGAAAACAAAAAGATAAGACACACACACTCTCTCTCCCACATTAGGCTCTCTCTCACTCTCTTAGACGGAGCTTTGGTAAGCTGAAGGAAGAACAACAAAACTTTGAGGTTTGGGACTGAGAACCGAGGAACCAAGCTAGGAATAAGATTGGAGTTAGCTCAAGGGTCGAATTCTTTCTTAGGTAAGCTCTACAAACCTGATTCCTCGTAAATTTATGTGATCAAGTAAGGTTTTTGGGGTTGTTAGGTTAAGTATGAATTTTGATATTTAAGGTAGTTTTGAGCTAGATTATAGGTCACAAATGTTGTATGTGCTATAGTGAACTTGTTGGGAGTTTGATTTTGAGAAAAATGAGGTTTTGGTAGGGAAATTTTGAAGATTCTTGGATTGAAAATGTTGAAAATTTCTGGGTTTTGGGCTCAATCCGTGGCCCTGTTCTTCCGGCGTCGCGATCCGTGTATGCGAAAAGGATTGGGAGACTCTGAAATTGCCTAGGCTTCGTGGCGCAGGTAGAGGCGCATCGCGGCCGGTGTCCCCCAGAAGAGAGCCCCAAGGCTCTCAGACTTGTAGCGCGCCGCGGACCTAGGTGGTTGGGTCGCGGCTCAAATAGGGTATATTGGCCAATTAAGGGTTTTAAGCTCAAAAACTCAAATCTTAAGGCTCAGGAAGGATTCTAGTACCCAGTTTAGTAGAATTCGAGGATCCGGAGGCTAATATGTTATTCTAAAGGCTTTGAATTGATTTAGATTGTGATGTCTATTTATCATTACGTTGTGACTAGGTTTTATCGCTAAGGCTCAGGATTAGGGATCATGCTCGGGATCGCCTTGGGTTGTCAGCTGTAGTGTCCCAGAATTTTACTTAGCTAGATAGCAGTAGTAGTAGCTAGTATTAGTCTGTAGTACATTAGTTTCTGTGGATTTTTGTTCAAGCCGGGACTTAGTTGGAAACTCATAGCAACAGTTATGGATTTTATAAGTTTACCTATAGTTTAGAAATATTAATTATAACATAAGGTTTGATTAATATTGTTGGTCCTAGAAATATTAATTATTATAACCTAAGGTTTAGACAGAATTTATAAGAGCATGAAACTTGTCATAATTATGTTTATTAAGGATTTAATTTTTGATGAATAGATTAAATAAAAGAAAGATCTATAAGCTCTAGAACCTTCCAGCAGTTGTTAGGATCACGTTTTGACTCAGTCAAAGTTAGTTAATCAATTCAAAATATGCTAAAAATTGCAAATACATGTTTGATATATCAACATATGTCGATATATCGCAGCTATAGGGGCCGATATATTGCCTACAAGAGATACGGAAAACACGTCGACTTCGCACGAACGAACGAACGGGGCTCGGGAAAATGGTCTAGGCGATATATCGCCCAGGGTAGGTGATATATCGCCCCTGGTGCATTATTTTTTAAAGTTTGGGATTTTAAATTTAAAAACAACCTTAACCACTTAGACCTGCCTTTGAACGATTTTGACCGAGTTTTGGGCATCTGTTGAACGAAAATTCAAATCTTTTTCATTTTATATTCATTTATTTATTCAAATTAAAAGGGGTTAGTTTCACTCCTTGAACTCTATAAATAGGACCTATTACTCAGCCATTTTCTTCATTCTTCAAGTATTCTTCAGAGTTTCCAAGTTGCTAAGGATACTATAGAGAGAAACACTTGTGTTTTGGGTTAAAAAGCTTTTCCAATCTAAGCTTTTCTAAACACTTGAGAAGTGAGATATAGTGTGATTTTGGTATCGAGGTGTAGATCAAGTAATAGTTATCTAAGGTATTCTTATCCTTAAGTTCAGTTTTTCACAGTTCTTTAGTTTTCTTCTATTTTCTTTCAGATCCTAACTCTTGTTTATGATTTTTGATTAGGTGTTTAAGTTTATTGAAACTCAAGGTTCTTTTCGATAAGTTTCTAATCGGATGGTTTAGTTTTCTTTTCATCTCTTTTCTTTAGAAACTCACCATTCTTACTGTTGGTTTTAGGAGTGTTCCAAATCCCGTTCTTGTCTCCATATCCCGATTTTTGGTAAGGAAAATAGGTTAGATTATATGTGTTTATATGCTTATCTTATGATATGTTTTATCCTATAATATGTATATGTATAAATATGTTTTATAGTCCTTGGGCATATGACTTGCTTAGATAGCAAGCCCCAAGAATTTATGTTGTCGTCGCTTGGGGATATGACTTGCTTAGATAGCAAGCCCCAAGAGTTTTTATCATGTTCATGGTTTAGAGTTATGATTTACCCTACCTCGATTAGTAGACAGAGGATCTAGATGGGTTATCATATACTATAGTTGTGATCTAACCTACCTCGATTAGTAGACAGAGGACCTAGATAGTTTTATCACATACCATGTTAATGAGTTAATGGCCATTAATATTGTAGTCCTATATGATATATGTTTTTATAGTCATATGTTTTATAGTATATGTATATGATATAGTCTTATGTTTATGATTTATGATATATGTTGTTAGTAGATTTTCCTTGCAGGGCATTAGGCTCATTCCTTTATTTTTAGCTTGATGTAGGAAAATGAACATGGAAGGCAGGAATGATTCGTGGCAGCTTGGCATGTTTGTTGAGGATGAATGGTTTGAATGGACTGCTTGACGATTGAGGATGACATTGTTTAAGTCTTTTAAATTATGTTTTGATGTAGTTTCCGCAATTATTATTTAAAATATTAAAGTTTATGTTTTATGTTATATAACAATGGGATCCCATACCATATCACATTTAATATTTCATACCATATTTGTATTTCGTACAATGTTTTGGGTTTTAAATAAAGTTATGTTAATTCATATGAATGTTTTCCAAAATAGTAGTTATGTCATAGTAGTATTTAATGGTTCAAGGTCTTAGAAATAGTCGGGGCATTACAGTTGGTATCAGAGAAATAGTTCATATGCATGAAGTTCTCCTTGATACACACGCACAAGCTCCGAATCTAACTGCCAATGTAAGTGTTTATGTTTATTATGCTTATGTTTATGTTATTTGCTAACATTTTAGCCATTATGTTTTCAGTTAAGAATGGATGGAGCCTTGACCTATCAGGATATCCGAGCCATTAAGGCATTGAAAAGGATTAGAGAGCCAAGGAATACTGTAGGAGTGTTAGAAAAAATCACTCCGAGATTAATCTTATTCCACAAGGAGATAATTCACCTTCAGACTATTAAGCAAATTATGATGAGAGCTACAGAACAATTTGTCTTACTAATTAGGCTTTTTAAAGATTTTTCTTCTTTAATTTCAACATTAGAAGAAATATGGGAGACTATAGATGATGATGATGATTTACCGGTAGCCATGAGATATTATTTTCTCATACTTAGGTTCACCTCTAAGTTGAAATTTCAATTCACTAATGAACAAAAGCATAGAATCCTTATGAATCTTCCCCGAGGTAATTTTGAGGCTCAAGATAATGATGATTATGAAGAAATAGATGATGACATGTTAGATGAAGGTTCAGATGTAGAAGATCCTGATTTTTAGATTCACCTTAGTTATGTTAGTTTATTTATTTATTTATTTTCGCATTTATGATTGTACTTAGTGAAAACCTTTTTTCCAAATGAATATTATTGTTATTTTTTTTTAATGACATGTATGAGTTTTATTTTTTTTACAATCATAATAAATAATAAATTCAATAAATAATGACCAAGTTCGGTGAGGGTGGATACAAATCAATGGACCGAGTTCTATATTGAGAGTTTAGGGGGCCATAGTAGTGGGAACGATTTTACTGATCCCAGCCTTCCCTCAATATGGTTAACTTTGGAACAACGACGAGTTTCGAGCCTGAGAATTAAGTCATATAGGATGATTAGAAACAGACTCAGAAAATAATAAAGATGGCTGATTTTCTAAGTATAGAACCACCCCCTAATTATAAAGAAGACTTATATAATTCTTCATAAGAAATCATAACTGATAGGTCCGAGTTATGTTTGCTTAGACTAAGTTTTGCCTTAGAACCTATTAGAGTAAGTTCCAACATGTTTTTCTCGACTGTTAGAACTTCGCTGAAGATTTCGCTCAGAAGGTCTGCACGCACGAATGCCAATACCTCCAGCGCTGCCCATGAGACTAGTGAAGCCCCTCCAGTTTGCAGAAAGGGAACGCTTGCTACCAATACTGCTGCTAACAGAAGTGCACCGCCTCCAGTTGACAACACTGCTGAAATTGTCCGGCTACAGCAACTAGTGGAAGAACTGCTACAGCAACAACGACACCAGGCTCAACCACAGACTCAGCCTCAGCTGCAACCGCAGCCTCAGCAAATGGCTCAAGCACCCCAACAAGTAGGTCCTTATGGAGGACGGCCAATGGCGAACTATGCGCCCTACCCAGCTCAGTACATAGAGCCAGTCTAGGAGCGGTTTCGTAAGCAACACGCTCCAAACTTTGAAGGGACAACCGACCCCTTCGAGGCGAAATAATGGCTTAGGAATGTAGAGCCAATCCTATCACACATGAACCTCGGCAACGCAGATTGCATATCCTGTGTTTCGTCTCTTCTAAAGAAGGATGATAGAATATGATGGGATTTAGTACAGCAGACTCACGATGTCACCACCATGACATGGACTAGATTTGTGGAGCTCTTTCACAATAAGTATTATAACTCGTCAGTTATCGCTACGAGGGTAAAAGAGTTCACTAGTCTAAAGCTGGGCAACTTGATAATAGTTGAGTATGCTCGTCAGTTCAATCGACTAGCCAAGTTTTCACCAGAGTTGGTCCCAACCGACTTTTTGAGGGTCACCAAGTTCGTTAGAGGACTCAGACCAAAGATTTAACTAGGATTCATGCTAGCAAATCTTGGAACCACTTCTTATGTCGATGCTCTAAAAACGACTATAGAAGTGGAAAGGCTTCACGGAAATGTTAGTAAGGAAGAGGCCAGTACGCCTAAACCTAAACAGTAGAATCAACCTCAGAATGGTCGGAACCACAACAACAACCATCAACATAGAACCAATAATGTTCAAAAGATAAGGCATCCTGACAATAAACAATCTAACAATGACAAAAGAGCATGGACAAGCAATGGAAATAATAGGTTGGGTTATGTAGAATACCCGCGGGGGCCCAAATGCCAAAAGAAGCATCCTGGTGAGTGTCGTGCAAACACCAAGGGATGTTATAATTGTGGCTAGGAAGGTCATCAGAAGAGAGAATGTCCACAGCTCAAGCAAGAAGAGAAAAAGGACAACAAGATGGTTCCAGCCAGAGTCTTTGCCTTGACCCAAGGAAAAGCTGAAGCTAGTAACAAAGTGGTCAATGTCACATTCCTATCCTCGATAATATATGTTCAGTATTCTTTGATTCGGGAGCAACACACTCGTATATCTCGTTAGTAATGATAGAGAATTTAGACAAATCTTGTGAAAGATTTAGAACTAGGTTTGTGACAGCCTTCGGGTGAAGTAGTCCTATCATCATGGATAGTACAAGGCGTACCGATCAAAATTGAGGACGTAGTACTAGAATGAGACTTGATAGAGCTAGAGATCAAAGACTTCGACGTAATATTGGGCATGGATTGGCTAGCAAGGCATGGCATAACCATCGACTGTAGACGTAAGCAAGTGACGTTCAAGACTCCTAACGGCCAGAGACTATGTTTTATGGGAAAGGTTTCAGGACTATGAACATCGCTTATTTCATCTTTCAAAGCTCAAAGGATGATAGAAAAAGGATTTCACGCATTCTTAGCCAACGTCATGGATGTGGTAAGGGAAACACCACTAAAGGTTGAAGACGTCAGGAATTTCCAGAAGTATTTCCTGACGACTTACCAGGGTTGCTGCCGACTCGAGAAATTGACTTCACAATCGAGCTAGTACCGGGAACTGAGCCTTTCTCAAAGGAACCATACCGGATGGCACCAACCGAACTCAAGGAGTTAAAGACACAGCTACAGGAAATCCTGGACTTGGGAATCTATAACGCCCTAAACTCCAGGGACCATTATGGTGCGCGTTATAAACAGTGCTAAACTCGCTAATCAAGTCATTTGGCCATAATCGTGTAACTAAGTATGATTAGCGGTTTAGGGATTAAAAATTTTGGTTAAGATATAATGTTTCATTAGAACGTTTACTGTATACATTGGGATCCCAAATATGTAATTTAAAGGTTTATTACAGCAAAATAATTACAACCAGCCGATCTAAGCGGAAAAACAGGGTTTAACCCTAGTTCCTCTTTCAAACCTCGGCCATGGCGGTTGAGCAGCTGCATATGTACACATCATCACCTAAGCTCTTCAACTCAAGGATGGTCCAGCTTTTTTTTTACCTTTACCTGCACCACATAGCACCCGTGAGCCGAAGCCCCGCAAGAAAACTCAATATTCTCATGATCAGTAATAACATGTCATCAAATCATAAGGTGCATTTCTAGCAAATATAGCCCTATTCAAGCAGGCAAATACACTCACGTAATGTTGAATATAAACCATCAACCGATGATCATAATAATCATCCAGGAATTTCAATCCAAAATAGAAGAGTGACAGTTGAAATAGTCATTAAGGTGGGTTCCATTCCCATTAGCCATGTGACGATAGGGTCACCGGGCTTTACAAATAAGTGATTATTTCACTAGTTTAAACAAGATAGGTATTTGATGAATAGTCACCAACATAAACCTACCGAGTGAATAAGTGATCCTTTCACTAGCTTAAACAAGATAGGTATTTAATGAATAGTCACCAACATAAACCTACCGAGTGACCATAGAGTCACAACCATGGGATTCCACTCCCTAGCCATGTGACAAAACAGTCACCTAGGCCTTAGGCCCTAGCTCTGAGTAACTAGTCATAGACTAGACAAGCGCTTTAATTTTCATCGAACTTAGGGTCGGTCCGGCATTAATGCTCATATTGAGTCATCCAATGCAGATGTCGATTAGATCTAATCTTTTATTGCCTCTGCGTTCATGACGCTTATGCCGTTTCTAGCTCTTAGGTCAGTAACACATTACCAATGCCAATCCTGAATAGTTAGGGCTATGCATAAGTAAGCAATGCTATCAAGCATATATCATATGTCAAATATCCAAATACAGGGCATTCAGCATGCTTACTTAACAATTGCTAGCATAGTTAGGATCATGCATAAACACAGAGACTCAAGCTCTGATCAATCTCATATTCAATATTCATGGCATGCCCTAATCACATGTTTCTCATGCATCACATTTAACCACTCGACATGCCTCAATAATAACCATGCATGTCATATTTACAGGATTCAGCTTTCTTACCTCTGGTTCGAGCGAGAATTAGAACAAGAACGATCAACCTTTTAATTCTTTAGCGGTCACCTAGTCTAGCATCCCAGAATTTTACGTAGTTAGCTAGATAGTAGTAGTTGTAGTATTTTAGATTCTGTGGATTTTGGTTCAAACTGAGACTTAGTTGGAAACTCATAGCAATAGTTATGAATTTTATAAGTTTAACCTATATTTTAACAATATTAATTATAACATAAGGTTTGATTAATATTGCTGGTTATTAATATGATAATTATTATAACATAAGGTTTAGATAGAGCCAATAAGAATATGACACTTGTCATGAGCATGGTTATTCCTAAGGTTTAGATAGAGCCAATAGGATTATGAAACTTGTCATATGCATGATTATTAAGGAATTATTATTTAAATGATAAAATAAGCGAAATATAATGTAACGACCCCAAATTCGCTAATGAGGCTTAAGGGCCTTGATTAGTGTGTCGGAGGGCATTATTGGGTTAAATGTGATTTGAATGACTTTATTGATTTAAATGCATAATTATATGATTAGTAATGCTTGTATGATTACATTGATATTAATGTGATATATATATGGCATTGTGAGAACCACATTATTATGTGGGTAGGTCTGCAGAGCACGACTCGAGGCGATCCTAGGGCTGGATAGCGGGGAAAAGTCACAATGGGGCTTAACAGTTGACTTTGGATAAGTCAAGGGTATTTTAGGTATCGGGTTATGAAAATAAATATATGGAGATATATTTGAGGTTAGGAAGTCTAGGCAAGAATATTGGGGAAATTTACCGTTTTGCCCTCGGGGATGTCTTCGGCACCCCGAGCCTCGGGATTGACTTAATGGGATAAGATTAGACTGAAGCTTTAGGAAAACAGTAAACAGAAAATTAAACTGGCCTTAACTTTTAGCCTTCCCTCTCTATTCTCTCTCAAGGAAAACACAAGGAAAAACACTGAAATCTTAGGGGAATTCAGCTGGGAACTCAGAGGAATTCAGGAGTGATTTAGAGGCTTAGCTCAAGAATCAATCAATAACTTGATCAGGACTAAGGTAAGCACTGAATTTCCTTTTCTGTGGTTAGAAATTCTGGGTTTTGGCTGGGTATTGAGGGAATTGTGGTTTTGATGTTTAAGGGCAGAATTAAGGAGGAAAGCTTGGGAATTAGCTTGGTTTTGGCTTGGAGAAGTGGTTCAGCAGAAGAGGTAAGTCTCAATTTGTGATTTAGAGGTTTCAATTTGAGTTTGAATGGTTGGTTTGAGTGTTTGAAGTGCTAGAGTTTCGGGAATTGGAAATGGGATTCAAGTGGGTTTTTGGGCTGTATTTCTGTTGGGATGTGTTGTTAGAATCATGATAAAGGTGTTGTGATAAAAGGGTTTTGAATTGGGGAGCTTTTGGATGAGGTTTGGATGTTGAAAATGGTGGGTTTTCTGAGCTCGAAGGGAAGGGTTGCGGCTCTGTTCTAGAGCGATGCGGCCCTAGGATGAAGATGAGCCAGGAGGGCTCGGCCAAGGTTGAGCGTCGCGGTGCCCAAAGCAAGGGTCGCGGCGCATGTCTTCTTTCAGGCATGCCCTTGGTTCTGTTTTGAGGGCAGGGCCATGGCTAAGCTTCAAGGGCCGCAACCCTTGGGTGCACACTTGAACATTTGGGGATCTTAGGCATGGGAATGTGGTCTAGAATGCTCGGGATCGATTTCACCACCGTGCTTGGTGGAACTCGGATTCTCGGAAGTTATTTTTGTATCTGGAAACCCTAATTTGAATATTAATGGAACCCTATACCTTGGTTGTGACTAGGTGATAAAAGCTTAGGCTCGGGAACGGATCGTGCTTGAGGAGCATTGCTCGTAATCCGAAACCGCAAAGATCAAAGGTAAGAAAATTGCACCTGGTTGAATATATGTGACGGGACTAAGGGTTCCCTATTGCGTATGCTT